>NC_143587.1:151718954-152318954 GCF_048544385.1 Mastigoproctus giganteus | reverse complement strand
AGGGCAATTTTAGCATAGAGGTCGAATCAGGGGATGGCAATTATGCATATCTGAATATAGTAGATGAAAATATGATACACAGCCAGGAAATTCATCAGGGGGACCACTCCTGACCATGTATCAGGCACTGCGTTTCCAAACTTGTCTGTAGTATTAAAAAAGGGGGGCGAATATGCAGCCTTTTATTGTAATACTAGCAGACAAGGTAGTCCCTACCTTGTGGAATATAATACAAATGTATGTGAAGTGCATTTGTATTATATTCCACATTTACACTTTTGTAAATTTGTATATATTTGTATTTATTTTAATTTACATGTTTTACACTGCGTAGAGACTACCTTGTCTACTAGTATTACAATAAAAGGCTGCATATTCGCCCCCCTTTTCTAATACTACAGACAAGTTTGGAAGCACAGTGCCTGATATATGGTCAGGAGTAGTCCCCTGATGAATTTCCTGGCTGTGTATCATATTTTCATCTACTATATTCATATTATGCATATTTGCCTTCCCATATCTGAATATAGTTGATATACAGTAGAGTCCCGATTTTCCGAGGTTCCGTGTTATCCGAGCTAGCCCTTAGCTCAATTTTTAGGAAAAGTATAAGTGATGCCTTAAAGAGTTGTTTGTGTTTGTATGTATGATGAGAACAGACTGTGCTGTGCTGATTCATGGAATTTCAACGACTTATCTCCCTCTGCACCCCCTCCACCCACTCGCCACGAAACTTCAACAGTTTTATCTGTCAGGTTCAATTTGACATCTCATTCAGGTAATTTCGCTTGTGACTAAAAAAAAAAAATTAAATTTTCTGTTTATACTCCGGCACGACAACCAGATCAGTAGAGTCTACAATAAATCGTCAATACAAATATTTATCGTATTTAGTAGTCATAGGCTTGAACCCCGGTTCACTCAAGCAATGCATGCTATGCACTCTCGCTCCTGACCACTCGGCTACGTCAGCCTGCCACTAGTTTATTGGTTCCGCGTGGCTTTTTTATTTTTATTTTATGTACGATGAGTGTAAAATGGAAACGTGTTGTGGTTTCATTAGAGACTAAGTTTGATGTCATCAAACGTGTAGACAAGGACGGAACAATTAAAAAGCTGGCTAGGTGTAGGTGAAGTGACTGTAGGAGATTGGGTGAAAAATCGACAGAACATTGAAAAATGGTGTTCACAAAAATTGTCTGAGAAAAGTGATGAGCACATGAGAAGATGTTTGAACAAACATCTGAAGCACTTTTTTTTGTGGTTCACGCAGTTAAGACAGAAAGTAAGCCGATTTCTGGATTAATCCTACAAGCAAAGGCTATACAATTTCAGAAAAATTTTCGTGATGAAGAATTTACGGCTCCTCATTATGGAGTAAGACAGCTGAACGTTGCTGGGGAAAGTTATCTGCTTGTCAGGAAGAGGTTCAGTCTTTTACCAAAAAGTTGGCAGAAGTCATAGAGGAGGAAGGTTTAAGTTTGGATCAAGTTTACAACTGTGACGAAACAGGTTTAAATTATCGAATGCTTCCGACCAAAACACTCGCATCACAAGAAGAAAAATCAGCACTTGGGTATAAACATAGTAAAGAGAGACTGACAGTGTTGGCATGTTCAAATGCTGCATGAAGTCACAGGCATAAGTTGCTACTTATTGAAAAGACTAAGAAACCAAGTGCCTTCAAACACCTACATGTGGAAAGTCTTTCTTGTAAATATGCTAAACAATAAAATGCGTGGATGGATTCATGTTTGTTGAAAAAAAATGGTTCCATGAAGACTTTCTTCCTGCAACAAAGAAATTTTTGACAGAAAAGAAAAACTCCCAGAAAAAGCATTGTTGCTTCTGGACAATGCACTATCTCATCCAGATGAAACTGAACTAGTCTCTGGTGACATTAAAACTCTTTTTTTGCCTCCTAATGTAACGTCTCTAATCCAGCCACTAGATCAAAGTGTCCTGGAGACTTTGAAATGGAACTACAGACGACGACTTTTAAAACAACTGCTGGAAAATCTTGAAAATGTTGAAACTGTTGCTGAAAGCCTTAAAAACATAAACATGAAAGATGTCATTTACCGGATGGCAGAATCATGGGAAGAAGTAAAAACATTAGCTCTCATGAAGTCCTGGAAAAAATTCCTCAGTGAAATTGAGGAAGAAGATGATGATGAAGATAATCTTCTGCTTATAGAGCTAGTAAAAAATCTTCCAAATTCAGTACCTATTACGGCAGAAGACATTCAAGATTGGATGAATGAGGATGAGCAACAGGAGATGACCGATGACATGATCATAAATTTAGTTGTTGTTTGTTGTTTGGTTTTTAGGAGCATTAGCAACTAATGCCATATTGCTCTGGGGATATGCGGTGGTCATTCCCTGACCTTTCCGCATCCTCTGTATTTGGTGGTCACGGGCTTGAACCCGGGTCTAATCAAGAAGTGTGTGCTATGCACTGCTGCTCCTGCCCACCTGTCTACAGAGGTGCCATATAAATTTAGTGAGTGAGGGAAAACAAGAGAGTGAAGACGAAGATGATGTTTGTCCAGGAGAAGGCTCAAAAATTTTGCATATGGAAGGCCTAAATGCAATTGAGACCACACTGCGATACATCGAACAGCACAGTGAGAGTATGCCTGCCGATCTACTGTTGTTGAGATGCCTGAGAAACATTGCAGCAAACAAGCGAGGAACTTCTTTAAAACAGAAGACTTTGAAAGACTTTTTCTAAAGCCTGATGCTGTAATCACGATGATGCATGTTCAGTACATTTACTGTACGTACAGTACAATACTATGTGAGTAAATAAACACAGGCTAAGGTAAAGAAAGGCCCACACAAGAAGCACGGAAAATTTCGGCAAAGTTTAGCCGTGAAAGTACAGCATACTGTACTTTGCCATACCGCACTTGTAGTGTTGCTTGCTCGGTAAACAGACAGTAGATGTTATTGGTCTGTAGTAGAAGTCAAGAACGATATATTGATTGACAGGTAGGTGTGACAAATGATGTACTGATTGGTGCATGAACAGAACAGATAATAACATCGGTTTAGTCATTGATTGGCATTATGATGTGTATTAATGAATAAAGAAAAGTGCATAATTAGTTTCTGAATGAATGGCATATAGATAATATTAGTGATGGATCTTTTAAAGTTGGAAGAAATTTTGTGGGGAAAAATGAAACGTTGCTTCAACTTCCTTGATTTTTTGATGAAATCTAAATTAATAAGACTAAAACTGTACTGTTTTAAGTGCAATAATTATTTTAAACTAATTGAATCACGAACAAAGTCAAGTGGAAAGTTCTGGCATTGTAAAATATGTTCTGCGCACACGCGAGTGTCTTTGAAAAAAATAATTACAAAATAAAAATACAGTAATAATAAATAAATTAGCCTCTAGTTCACCCATGATTCTATAGAAAAAAAGGTCAGGTTACCCTCTCCACTTCGGGAGGGGTTCAAGCTCCCATGGGATTCAATTTCTACTCCTGACTTATAACACCCACCATCTGTTTACCGAGTGAGCAACAATACAAATTCTGTCACAGCAAACTAGTTCCACCGGTAAACCACTCCGAAATTTGCCATACTTGTCGTGTGGGCTTTCTTTACCTTCACCATAAACACAATTACAGTATGTAATTACATACATACATGTACATGTATTCTTTTTCTTACAGTACATATGTATGTACATGTATTTCCTTAATGGCAGGAATGAGGGAGCTCCTAGAGGGGAGGGGAACATTGTCACAAGGTCAGTATATGAAAATTTTCCGTGTTAACAGAGTTTGACCATATCCGAGCTGTTCTTGGTCATCATTAGCTCAGATAATCATAAATTAATTATAAATAAATTTAAATTTTTATTTAAATTATGTCCCCATATGTGAGCCGTCCAGGCAAGAGTAAGGATGACGACCACATTTAATTTACTCAATCCATTTAAGTCCTTAAACACTTCAATCAGATCTCTCTACAGGTGTCTAGTTATTACCAATTTGCAGAACTGAAGGCTTTCTTGGTAAGGGTACCTTTGTGATCCTGACAAATCTTATTGCTTCTTCTGTGCACCCGTTACAACAGATCGACATCCTTGCTTAAATGAGGCATCCAGATCTATATAAGTACTCGACTATGTGGTCTGATACACCTGTATAATCACCTTCTTGTCCTTGCTGGCAAAATTCCTGTAATATCATTAACAGAACCCCATAAGCTGTCCAAGCAACCTGTTTGCACTGAGAGAACTTCATGTCAGATTGTATAATTACCTCAAGTCTTTTTCTTTCTTCACTAACTTGATTACAATACTTTTTTTTTTTTTTTTTTTGGTAGTTGTTGGCGCATTGGCATCTGTGGCCATAATGCACCTCCCAAGGTTTTGCAGTACTTTGATCCAAGCCTGAGGCGGGATTCGAACCCGCGACCTTTGGGTTGCCAAGCAGGTATTTTACCCACCCGGCTAGCCCGGTCGGCGATTACAGTACTACCCAATTTGTATTCTGGGATTACTGTTTTCCATATGTAGTACTTTGCATTTTTCATTGTTAAACTTCATTTGCTAATTCTCAAACTAACTAATTTTTCTAGGTCTTGTGGCAGAATCATATCCTGATTTCTTTTGTTAATCACCCTGCAAACTTTTACATTAAACTTGATATGTCTTCATCTTTATTGTTAGTAAATATTGAAAACAATAAAGGACCCAGCACTGCCCATTAATAACTACTCTCTGCCTTTTGCTGCACACCAACTATCCTATTATCCATAACAGTAACTTACCCTAATGCCACACTGCTCCAGTTTTCATAGCAATTTTTAAAGTGAAATAGTATTAAATGCTTTGCGGAAATCTAAGTATATGTCAAAATTATTTTTTGCATCCAATTTCCTTTGTTACTATGTCATGGCAGCCAATCAGATTGGTTAGGCAAGATCTCTTGAGGTGCCTCCGTAGCCAGGTGGGAAGGAGCAGCAGTGCGTAGCACACGCTTCTTGATTAGACCAGGGTTCGAGCCCGTCACCACCAAATACGGAGGATGCAGAAAGGTCAGGGAATGACCACTGCATATCCCGGAGCAATATGGCCTTAGTTGCTAATGCTCCTAAAAACCAAATAACAACAACAACAGCAAGATCTCTTAATGAATCCATTCTATCGAGTGAGTTCTACATTACTTTTTTGATTTTATAACTGACTCCATTATTGTCCCTGGAATGGAGGACAAACTCACAGGTCTACGGTCATCCCTCTTTATGAATAGGTGAGATGATGTTTTATAAAAAGACTGACAGCATCTGATATGTGGAATACTCAAAAGCGTTTCTGAAATCTAAGTATATGATGTCAGAATTATTCATCTGTTATTACAGATGAATAATTCACCATAGTATACAATCAGATGGTCAGACAAGCAAAGCGAATTTACTTTTAAAGGACACCGCTGCCGATTCATCTGCAGAAAGTTTCTCGCCTTGAATATCTAGTTCAACTAAACCGTGTCTCAGTTTAAAGTTTTTCAGCCAACCTGTGCTTGTCTTAAAATCTTCATTACCCCTTAATTTTCGATTAAAATTCAATGCTTTTTCACACAACATTGGGCCAGACACTGGTTCACCTAAACTTCGCACTGAAGAAAACAAAACAGTATAGTGAGTGCACTCTCTAAAGCGGCATTTTCAGGTTTCGACATCATCTTTTTCCTGCTATCCTTCACTATCCATAATAGACACAAATACAAATTTTGTTATAGCATTGGAATTTTTCTTGATGTTGTAGATTGTTGAAGTCCCCACATTAAACTCTTTGGAGAGATTTCCTAAATTTTCACCTTTTCTAATTCTATTAATAATTTCCGTTTTTGGTTGCAATGTTAAAACTATGCGTTTTCTTTTCCTTCTTATTTTACCGTTAAAAATTGAGAAAAATAATAAATCGCACAGTTTTGAGCCGATATTATTCTTACTGAATTTGGAGCTAAACTAATCTGAAAGAAATTCACTCATGGTTTCTGCGAAAACCCAGGTCTCTGTGATATTTTTCTAAAGCACATTTCTTAAGGTCACATAGAATTCTAGGGGGTCACAACCATAAAACAATAAAAACAGTTTGCAGTTTTTGGTTTATTGGGCTTTTTGTTTGTATAGTCTGTTATAAGCTCGATCTTTCTCTTAATATAATCAAAATTCAATTTTCAAACGTGACTTTTGAAAATTGAATTCTAACGGTGACCGTAGTACAGTAAGTTCCGGTTATAACAGTCACCGTTATAACCGGAACTTACTGTACTACCGTTAATAAAAAAAAGAAGAAAGATCAGCCTTTCAAATTATTCCGGATAACCGACGTTCTACTGTATTAATATTCCTTATAATTTCTTGTTCCTTTTTCATACTGCAAAATTCAGTAAGAAATATTAATTTGATTAACACTGACTATAGCAGTTGAATTCCATCTTACTGCTACTCTAATTTTTAAGCAGTTTCAGTGGTCAAAAAAGAAAAAAACAATTTCGCCTATTTTATCGAACAATTGATACTGTACTACTAATTTTAAACAAAAGAAAATAAAAAACCCAATAATCTTTAAGTATCATCTATGTAGTGGAGTTCAAATAATAGAACCCAGTTGATCCACCAAAGTATGCCAATACAACTGAAATTTTGTTTTTAATTTTACAGCACTATATTATTTTTCTCTTTTAAGACACCCAAATTAGTTTCAGTCAGGTACTAAGCAAAATTTTCCTTATACGTGATAAGTTTTGGTAATTGAAAGTGCATATTAGAATGCTGCCATTAAACAAGCAGCAAATTCAGAAGAAATGGAGAGAAATTTATCACATGTATAAGGGAACTAATTTTAATGAAAAATTAGTTCAAAAATGTAAACTAATTTTTAATTAGTTTCTCCATGTGAGATATGGGACTTGGCAATGTTTCTGTGTAATTCTAATAATTCTTGTATTCTAGCAGAATACAAGAATTACTCTTGAAGTTTTCAGATTTTAGTTGTATTTCATTTCCCATAATTACAGTTATTTCTGTTTTCATTTATTGCTTCTAAATCTGTTTGTATCTGTGTCAGGTGTGTTTTCAGTAAACTGAATGAGTCCTGGTTGGGTCAACTAACACTTACATAACAGTGCTAACAGATACTTGGTGTCACCCAAAATAGCCGATGAGAGGAATAGGAAGTAATCAGAAGTTCATAGTGGGGGGCGGGGATGCAAAGTTATTATTTTTTTAATAAATGAATTGGCGCGCGCGTGTTATATTAATTTATTTATTGCTGCAAATACAGAAAAAAAAGCTACCATTTTAATTTAGGTAGACTAAGTCCAACTTTCCCTTTATTTTTTGATAGTCTTAAAGTGGATAGTTAAAATTAATAGTAACTAGTAGAACATCATAAATCTGTCAGTTGTTGAATATCCAAGGGTGGTCAGTTGTACCTGGACAGAGGGGAAATAGGCTGGTTGAACTAAAAAAAAAAAAAAAACCACTGAAGGTGCCAGATTTATGTATTATGTTCCGTTAATGCAGTGAAACCACCAAAAGATGATCTATTAAACAAGCCTTTTTATATTAGATTATTTTTTCATATGTATTTTCTTTGAATTTTATTATTTCACTGTCAGTAAATGAAATGGGTTAAAAGTTAATGCACTGTTAGTGTTTTTTTTTTTTTTTATAATGCTAAACTAAACACCAATGCTTCGTAAAAGGTAAACTGCAGCAATTATCAATCCACTGCAGGACGGAAGCCTCCTACTGTGCCTGACCACTCAGCTACGGAGGCATTTAAAAAATTTCGTAGTACAGCTGGTCCTTGGTATCTGAGTCCCCACAGCTACGAGGTTACAAATATTACATGAAAAAATACGAAAACATTAAAAATATAATAGTATCTGTGTACTTTGTTTCGACTTACGTTGAAGCACTCCACTCCACTACACTACACACTGGACTATTTCTGTCCTGCTCTTTTTCGAGCGTTCTGTTGACTTGATTCCCTCTATCTACAGTCAGTTTCTCACTTACTGTTGCTTGTAGTAGATGCGTCTGATATTTTCAATAATTTTTACATTAAGCGAATTCTTAGTTTTCTTATTTTTATTAACCATGTGTTCAAAGCAAAGTGCTGACGATAAACCTCACAAAAAAAAGAAAACAAAAGTTATGGTTTAGATGTTAAATTAGAAGTTATACTTCATAAAAGAAGTAGGGAAAAGGTAATCAATATTGTAAAACAGAAAAATAGTGTGACTTCAATAAACTTTACTTAACCTTATATTGTTCAACATATTATATAAAAAAAATGTCTAATAAAATAATTGTCTCATTTTTCAGTTCCTTCAATCCATTTTTTACTATGTACAAGTACCTAATACACATTGTGAAAATTTGGTCCCCGTTTTAAGTGGAATTAGTAGTAGTAGTGGCATGTGATGCAAGAAAGCAAGTGTATGAGCTTATGCAGCATCAGCCAAAAAAAAAAAAAAAAAAAATTACACCATTCCCTCCAAATGCCTGTCCAGTTCCTCCTTAAATTTATTCAACCTATCAACTTCCACAACGACAGATGGAAGTTTGTTCCAGCAATTAATCACCCACTGGCTAAAGGCAAATTTCCGCACATCTATTCTACATCTGTCATTTCTTAATTTGAATTTATGCCCCCTTAGGTTCGTAATCTTCTGAACAAGTGGAAGGATCCCATCAGAATTCAGCGTGCTCAACCCATTCAAGGCCTTATATACCTCAATCAGATCACCGCGCAGGTGCCTAGTCTCCAGCCACTGCAATTTGCAGAACTTAAGCCTCTCTTGGTAAGAGGATCCCTTCATTCCCCTCACCAATCTTGTTGCCCTTCTCTGTACACGCTCAAATAAATCTACATCCTTCCTAAAATGAGGCCTCCAGACCTGTACGCAGTACTCAAGGTGTGGCCTGACCACTGCCTTATACAGAGGGACAATCACCTCCTTCTCCCTGCTAGCAAAATTGCTGTATATCATTGACAAAACCCCATGACCTGCGCTGGCAGCCTGTCTGCATTGCTCAGAAAACTTCATATCTGACTGCACAATTACTCCCAGGTCTTTTTCATTTTCTACCACCTTAAGTGTAGTACCACACAGTTGGTACGTTTCTCTGGGGTTACTTCTACCTATATGCAGTACTTTGCATTTGTCAAGGTTAAACTTCAGTTGCCACTTCTTAGCCCATCTGCCTAAATTATCTAGATCCTGTTGCAGTAGCACACTGCCATTACTGTCATTAACAACCCTCCCAATCTTTGTATCATCTGCAAACTTCGACATTAAGCCTGATATACCTTCATCAATATCATTGATAAATATACAAAACAACAGTGGACCTAACACCGAAAACTGTGGGACACCACTAATAACATTAGTCCACAAAGAGCAGCACCTATTGATTACCACCCTCTGTCTTCTCCTACTTAACCATCCTTTTATCCATTGTAGCAACTTACCCTTAATACCATTCTGCTCCATTTTGTACAATAGTCTTCCATGTGCAACAGTGTCAAAAGCTTTCCTGAAATCCAAATATATGATATCAAAATTATTTTTTGCATCCAGTTCCTTTGTAACCACATCATAATATCCTATCAAATTTGTCAGACAAGACTTTCCCTTAACAAACCCATGCTGTGTCTGAATTATTGCTGCAGTCTTGTCTAGATGATCCTGCAATGCATCTTTAACCAGTGACTCCATTATTTTACCCGGAACAGAAATTAAACTAACTGGTCTGTAATTACTCGTGTCACCCTTCGATCCCCCTTTGTGAATTGGGGATACATCTGCACATCTCCAGTCCGTGGGAACCTCCCATGAGTTCAAGGATGCTCTCATAATTATGGCTAAGGGTTTGCTTAGTTGCTTTGCCGCCTCCTTTAATATAACTGGATAGATCCCATCCACCCCAGGTGCTTTTCTTATGTTTAACTTCAACAATTTCTCCTCCACTTTGCTTTCAGTTACTACAAAATCATTAAGTATCCTGCTACAATTTGATAACCTTCTGCCATTTTCAAACCTTAATAATTCCGCATGTGTGAATGTAGATGCAAAATACTCATTCAGTTTGTTTGCTATCTGAGCAGGATCATCAACAGTCGAACCATCGATGTCAAGTGGACCAATCAGATTCATCCCCTTCCTTTTAGAGTTTATATGAGTAAAGAAATCCTTGCTGTTTTTCTTAGCATCTTTTGCCAGGGATTTCTCGTAATCTGCCTTCGCCTGCCTAACCTCCTTTGTGACCTGATTACAGACTAGCTTATATCTGCCATAGACTTCTGAGTCGCTTGTTAATTTATATGCATCCCATGCATTTTTCTTCTCTGTTACGAGTCTCATTAGTTCATTAGATAACCATTTAGGCCTAAACCTTGAACAATATTTCGTAATAGGTATGAAACTTTTAGTTGTATCCACGATTAATTCCTTGAATGCTTCCCACTTAGAATTTACTGTTGGTAACATTATCAGTTGATCCCACTGTACAGAATTTAAAAACTGTCTGAGACCACTGTACTCACCTTTACGGAAGCAAAAACCCTTTCCTTTACCCCTGATGGTAATTAAATCTTTAAGTAAATCCCACATCAGTACACTGTGATCACTGCCACCTAGTGGTTCCTTTATCTGCAAATTCTTAATGTACGAATGATCACTGCTGATAACCAGATCAAGAGTATTACTTTCTCTGGTTGCCTCTCGAACATGCTGCTCGAATTTTCTGGAACCAATTGTCCTTGGATAACGAGGACCCCCTGTACTATGTAAATAAGGAAATACAAAATGAGGAACAACTCAGCCACATTATTATAGGCCACATAATGAGGCAGCTGCCACAGCTGAGTGATCAAATGTTGAGGGTAAAATTTCAAAAATAAATAAATAAAAAATTAAAAAACACCCTTGAGTGTGAGGTATTAGTATTGATAGTGACAAATGATGTAAGAAAGCAAGCTTATAGAGCATCAGCCAAAAAAAAAAAAATTCCCATTTCACCAATCCTTCCACTCCAGTAGTCTAATTCTTTGAATTTGTTCAAACTGTCCATTTCCACAACAGTGGATGCTACTTGCTCCAGCAATAAACCTCCTGTTGGCTGAAGGCAAACTTCTGCATATCTGTTCTGCAACCATCCTTCCTCAATTTGAATTTATGTCTCCTGTGCATAGTCTGAGCAAGAGGAAGAATCTCATTAGCATTGTTTACTCAAGCCATTCAAAGCCTTAAACACCTCAATCAGATCACCTTTGCAGGAATTATTAAGGCATTCCTAGAAATCATTGTTCAGGTGAATCCAGCATTTTGGAAATAATTTTCTATAGAAAATGGTGTAATATGGTTGTGTTAAAATAGTGTAAATAGTGTAATATGGTATGATTGTAATATGGAGAGAGGGAATCCCACAGTCTGATCCACAGTCTGGATCGTACTGTGGGATTCCCTCCCTCTCTTTTCCTCGGATGGATGTACTACTTTTTACTACCTTGGGTTGTAATTAACACAAATGGATTTTACCTTACTGCAGAGAGAGAACACTTGACTGTGATCAGTAGCTGCAACTTATGAAAATATACAAACTGTTCATCAGTTCAAGCACACCTTGCATTATGTTTTTAATTCCTTCAGTTTTTATAATTTTTGTCATTCTAAATGTGATTTCATACTTGAAAAAGAATGGTGCATGCTGTTTACAAAGATTTATAACTGAATATATCACAAGTGACAAATTACAGTAGCTAGTTATTGTTTTATTTTGTTGCCATCTCATATGCAATTAATGTTGAATTTTTTAAATTTCATCTCTCATTGAGGTAAGAGATAAGGAAGAAATTGAAATTACTGTACATCTACTGTTATTCATAAAAAAAGTTTTTAGAAATCACTTTACTAGCTGGTTCTCCTTCTGTGAGGTATAGAGTTTGTTGCTGCTGGTGTGTATTGTGAGAGTCATGTTTTGTCATAAACCGCATTTCTTTTCTTTTTTTTTTTTTGTCTCTATTGGGGACAGTCACGCAGTTATGTTATATCTGAAACCACAGTATAACCAAGCATGGTATGTCAAAGTATGATATGGTAATTTTCAACACAAATTTCTTTATTTTATGTATTTCCTGGGCAGTACATCATTATTACTACTGTATGTATATAAAATCATTCATTTTTTTGAGATTTTCGGTATTAGTTCTCAGTATAGTATTTAGTAGTATGTATTTCATATTGTAATACATAATCATATTGTAACATCTGTATTTCATATTAAAAAAATTGGACAACTGCAACACCCATAGCAGGCAGAATTTGAATCATGACCTTTTTTTTTTAGGCAAGCATACCACCCACTGGATCAGTCTGGCAGCATGAGTTCACATTTTGATGTCATGCAGGTGTCAGAACTACTTTATTAACTAAGGGATTATTAGAGATCAGAGTTACTTTATTATCTAATAAAAATATTCAAATGTGATTTCTGATAATACTTTTAGAATAAGTAATTGGCGAAACATGTACTTATTTTATTATGCAATCAAACTCTTCCTGAATTCATGTTGGCAAAATTAAAATTTTTTCTGTCGTGCATTAAATTATGCTGTTGGCTTGGCTCACCTTATTGTGCCAAGTGTAGATACATACATGATACCAATTATCGTTGATACTTAGGCTCTGTGCACTTCCAAAAACATCCTGAGGATGTCACATTTATGAGATTATACTATAATTTCTTGGGGTGGGGGGGAGAGGAAATGTTATTCCATGCTACTAGGAAATGAGTTTCATTATGGCATGCATGTTGTATTAAAAAAAGGTTAATCAAGATGGGAGAGGGAGTTGATATTTCTTATCAAAAGCAGCATTAGCAACTAAATGCTAATACTAAATAAAGCAGCCTGACCAACAGAAGCATTCCCAGATTCTGAAGATATAATTGTGTAATGACACAGTTTCATAAAATAACCATAATCAGGTATGTAATAAAAGTACCAATGAGGTAAGTCTTGCAAAAGCTGAGAATGAAAAATTGTTGGTGAAGAAAGCTAAGAATGGATGAAAGGAATTTTACTCATATATGAGTGTAAAGAAACCAAAAGTAAATTTGATAGACTCCTTGCAAAATCATAGTCATAGTGTTAATGACAATCCGGTCAAAGTGATGGCCAAGTTGAAGAGGTATTTTGCAATATCTTTACTATTGAAACCCCATTAGCGCCAAGGAGAAATAGTAAACATTGAAAATAAGTGACGTAATAATATCAGAGAACCACTTATATGAAAAGCTACTGAAATTGAGAGAGTGTAAAGCCCAGGGGTGGATGGTGTGCATCCAGTTATACTGCAAAAGGGTGTGGGGGGGATGAATTCAGTGTAGTAATGTTCATGAGATCATTATATTCAGGGATTACTACTTTGGACTGAACAAGTGCAAATGTCTTCTCAATCCATAAGGATGGAGGCAAAGAAATGAGTTTGATTTCTGTGATTAGTAAAATAATGGAATCAGTGGATAAAGTTGTAATACAAGACCACCCTGACAAGAACTGAATGAATCTCAGCATGGTTTTGTGAATGGAAAATCTTGCCTGATTAATGTGGTAAATTTCTGTGACAAGCTTATAAAGCAGTTGGATGCATGAAACAACTTTCACATTAAATATCTGGATTTTAGTAAGGCTTTTGATAGTTTCTCATGAGAAGTTATTATATATATTACAGCAGGTCAGTGAACTGGAGTAGCAAATGGGTTGCTTGGGGATCGGTGCTCAAAACCATTGTTTCTCTTATCCTCATAAATAATGATGAGGAAATGTAGGGAAAGCTGTCATTGTTTGCTTATGACTTGAGAGAGTTGTTAGTGAACAGAACCCAGCTATGCTGCTTCAAAAGGACTGACCGGAAGTATGGTCTGAAAAATGGCAGTTAAAGTTTAATGCTACCAAATTTGCAGCGCCTCCGTAGCCAGGTGGGAAGGAGCAGCAGTGCATAGCACACGCTTCTTGATTAGACCGGGGTTCGAGCCCGTCACCACCAAATACAGAGGATGCGGAAAGGTCAGGGAATGACCACCGCATATCCCGGAGCAATATGGCCTTAGTTGCTAATGCTCCTAAAAACCAAATAACAAACAGCTACCAAATTTGAAATATTGCACTTGGGAACAGAAATCCAGAAGTAGTTTACAGATTAGGGGAAGAGAACTAAAGGGTGTATCAGATGAGAAAGACTTTGGGATTTTGATACAGACAGATATGAAGTTCAATATGTAGTGTAAACATGTGGCAAGCGAGATGGCTAGGTTTAAACACATGGTGTTCTGTGTATGATTTGTCAGAATTTTGCAAGTAAAGAGAGGATGAGAAATTCATTATCCCTCTCTGTACGATGATGGTGTGACCACACTTGAAATATTGTATTCAGGTTTGGAGGTCACATATAAAGAAAGAAGAAAGATAGGATTTATAAAGAAGGTGCAAAGAAGGGTGACCAGATTGATGAAGTATGAGGAATGGCTTAGAAGATGTGGAGTACTGATGCGGAGCTCAGCAACTAGATGCCTTAAAGGAGATATGATTGATATGATAGATATGATATGATTGAAGTGTATAAGGCCTTGAGGGGAAAAGATTAGTAAAATTAATGAGGGAGGAATATTCTTATTGGTAAGTGATACAAGAATGAGGGGGCACAACTATAAAATCTTAGAGAAGTGTAGTAGTATAAACTTCACTTTATGAAGTTTACTTTCAGGCAGCTTGTTGTGGACTTTATCAGAATCAAAACAAACAAGAAAGATATACTAGTCAGAAATCAGTGCATTATAGCCACAGTTGCTGATGCACCAACATACACAACAATAACAACATGTGGAATATTGGAACCAGTTACCTGCAAGGGTAAATGGAGTAGAGAGCCAAAATTCAAATAATTGGATGGGCATTTATTAATGATGAGAATGGTATTTTTTTTTTGTGAATTGTAAGCATCTTTGGCGGCACCTACTAAATTTTGGATGGTAGTAAAATCAATTTGTCAAGATTTTGAGATGCGGAAATGATGTTATTTGATGTCATTCCATTTCATAACAAAGAAAAACAGAGTAGGGAGAGGAGATCGCGGATCATGGGAGGTGATCTTGGATGTGCTCAGAGCTGGCATAAACCAGCTGTTTGCAGAAAAAAGTTTATGATTTAGGGCATACCACTTTAGGTGGCTTTGGGCTAACCATTGCCACCCGTGGCAGAAACCTTTTGGTCCTTGAGGTTGTCACAGACATTCTTTCAGATATGCCAGACAAGCTGTACTTGCTACGTGGGAGTCTAAAATGCTGATGAAACTGATATTCGGGTGACATTCAAGCCAAGTGGACCCAATTTCTGTGACGTCCGGATGGTCTGTGACAGCCAAATCCTCTGCTTGCACCTTCACGATGGTGGGACTGTTAGTAATCCTGTGTATAACCTCCATGCACAAGCACACTGTAGATGACCACCCAGGTGTGAACCAACGTAAACAGGGGTCGAGGTGTGGCACCCACACCACATGGAGGAATGCCGCCCCTCTGTGTTACCAGGCAATACTAAATGGTAGTGACACTCATCAACCGCGGCAGTACCACCACTTTGCTTATTGGAGGCTTGAAGTGGTGAAACCCATGTTTAGTCTCCAGAGCTAAGTTCCGGTCAACCCTACCCCACCTCTTCCATCATGCAGTATGACTGATGACTTTTGAGGTTATGATGAACATCATGGGGAGATCCAATCTTCCTTACATTTCCAGGGTACAGCTCTAAAACGGTGTTTTAGAGCTGTACCCTGGAAATATATAGTCTGTACAGCTCTAAAACGGTGTTTTAGAGCTGTACAGACTACTTGGACTCCCTGTCTGAGTAGTCTGCATGCGGGGGGGACATTGTCGAGGCCACGTTATGTCAAGGATCTGGATATATTCTTACTATGTGTATGCCATATCCAAAAATTTCATTACTTCATACAGCATATCCCCCCCCCCCACACACACTTTTTCTTACTATTAAATATACCATGAATTGTCAAACTAATAGAGTAAGTTTATCTGGGAAAAGATCTAAATCTCCCAAACACTTCCTAGTTCATTTCACAAATATACGTGGTCTCAATTCTAATCTCAATGACGTCCATTTCCACTTGCAGTCTGCCAAACCCCATGTGCTTTTTCTGACAAAATCTCAGTTATCGGTTGATTCAACTATTGCTCATTGCAGTTGCCCAAATTGTTCACTTTGATTCCTTTCGCCTCAAAGGTAGTACTTGTGCATATGTCCATTCTGATATTCACTAACAGAGAGTTGGTAATTTCGAATCTCCTCTTTTCAATCTTCTCTGGCTTAAAATTTCTCTACCTCATTATGTCAAATTTGTCTGTTGTCTCTACCGTTCTCCCAACTCCATTAATCACTTGGAGTTCTTTGACTTCCTCTCTTTGCAACTTGACTTTCTCCAGTCCAACTTTCCTAATAGTGAGGTAATTTTCCTTTGTGATTTTAATGTTCACAACTCCAGCTGGCTTCCGTTTTCTAGTCACACCGATCCAGCTGGTCGAGATGTTGAGGCTTTTGCAATTACTAATGACCTTGCACAGATTGTTCATTTAACTACAAGGATACCGGACAATCCTAACCATACAGCCAACATGCTTGATCTTTTTCTCACAAACAACCGTTCTAAGTACATGGCCGAAGTGAGTGGTCCTTTGGCACCTCAGATCACAACTTGGTGATTGTCTCTTCTCCAATGGAACCTTTCTTTTATGGCTATTCCCAACCTCGTTTGTTTGGCATTACAAGAATGCAAAATGGGAAGACCTGTGAGATTTATTTTCTTCTTTTCCTTGGTTGGATTACTGTTTCAAAAGTTCTGAAGTCAACATTTGCTCAGATCGTGTCAGTGAAATTATTCTTGTAGGAATGGAATCCTTTATTCCACACTCCACTTTAAAATCTCGTCCTCTATCTAAACCTTGGTATTCCAATTAATGTGCTAAGGCTGTTCAAGAGAAGAACATTACATATCGTAATTAGCTTGTTTCCAATTATTCAGTTTCATTTTCTGTCTACATCAAAGCTCGCAACAATTGTAAAGCAGTTATTAATCAGTCCAAACTAGATTTTGAACAGACTAAGGGTAGAAACTTGCTTCTTGCCTTAATGGTAGCCGAGCATTCTGGTCTCTTGCCAAAGCTATTGGCAGCAACTTTTGCCCATCTGTGCTCCCACCTCTGTCAAAACCAACAGATGGTTCTGTTGTCACTTCAGTCTAGGATATAGCTGACCTGCTAGCATCCCATTTTCCTTCCAACTCATGTATTAATGATCTTGGTAAAACACCTCCCACCATTCCCAACACGCTCAATTCAATGCCTCCTATGGTCTTTGGTCAAAAGGATGTCAGAAGAATTTTGACGAATCTTGATGCAAAGAAAAGCTCTAAGAGGAGAAATACCTGATGGTATTTCTCCTCTTATTCTCAAAAACTGTGTTCCTGAACTTACTCCTATTCTTTGCCGCCTTTTTTTTCACTTTCTTATTCCAAAGGTGTTTTTCCTTCTGCTTGGAAATTTGCTCATATCCAGCCAGTTCCTAAAAAGGGTGACAAATTGATCCCATCCAATTAGCGTCGTATTGCAATTACTTCTACTCTTTCTAAAGTAATGGAGAAATCAATTACCCGCCAACTCTTAAACTACCTAGAAGCCTTCCATCTGATCAACGATCTCCAGTATGGATTCTGTCAGTGTGGATCCACTGGTGATATTCTGGCTTATGTTACTCATTTATGGACAAATTCAATGGAAAAGTTTGGATGAAACACAAGCAGTTGCTCCTGACATCTCGAAGGCTTTTGATCTTGTTTGGCATAAAGGTCTTCTAAACAAGCTTCTATTTTATGGTTTACCAACTGTTTTTTGTAATTGGTTATCCAGTTTTCTCTGTGATCGCTCACTGAGGGTGATAGTAGATGGCTCTCTGTCTTCTAACTTCCGCACTAATGCCGGTATCCCCCAAGGTTCAGTTCTTTCCCCCACTCTTTTACTCTTGTATATTAATGACCTTCCATTGACTGGAAATCCTATCCATAGTTTTGCTGATGAAAGCACATTGCATTCCACTTTCCAATTTGAGAAACTTTGCCCTGCTCAATCAGCTTCAACTTCTTGAATATGTGCTACCAATTCCTTATATGCCGATCTCCAGGTAATTCTCCAGTGGGGTAAAGACAGCTTAGTTGATTTCAGTCCTTCTTCTAAAACTCAGTCTTGTCTTATATCTCACAAAAAGGATTCTTCTGCTCCTATGCTTATCTTTGGTGACACTCCGATTTCTAGGCAAAACGATCTCTCTCTTTCGGGGATTATTCTGACTTCTAACCTCTCCCTCCCTCCCTCCCTCCCTCCCTCTCTCTCTCTCTCTCTCTCTCTCTCTCTCTCGGCACAAGCACATTACAAATATTGCTTCCTCTGCATCTAAAAAACTTAGTTTTCTCTTTCATTCTCAGTGTTACTTTCCTTCCAAACAGCTGTTCACTCTGTACAAATCACAAATCTGCCTTACCACAGAATATTGTTCCTTCATCTGGGGCGGTGCCCCCCAAACCCTCTCTCAGGCTTCTAGATTCCATTCAGAAGAGGGCAGTTTGATTAATTAATGACTCCTCTTTAACAGAGTCTCTCCACTCGCTGTGTTGTAGACTTACTGTTTCTGCCGCATACCTTTTCTACAGATATTTCCATGGGCATTGTTCTTCTGAATTGGCTTCTGTAATTCCTGCTCTCTCTTTCAAAACAGTCCAAACACATGCTGCCACCAGCCAACATCCATTTACTGTCCAACTTCAAACTCACAGAACCAACTTTTTATCTTCCTCGTTTATTCATTCAACAACCTTCCTTCATATGTATTTCCTGAAAATTACAGTCTATAGAAGTTCAAGTCTAATGTCAACAAATATCTTTTTTCATCTTCTTAACCTCCAACCCAAGCATGGGACTAAGTACTATAGGTTCTAATATCTCTTGTGTTTGGGGCTTTCATAAAAAATAAAAAAAAAAAAGAAAACAGAGAAATGGATATCTTGAGGGCAGTGATCTTGGATGTGCTCAGAGCTGGCATAAACTAGCTCTGTGCACATCGAAGATCATTTAATTTCATTATATGTGCTTCAGCCTTACCAGTTGAAGCACATGTAATGTAGGCATTACAGTACCTGTCTATATTACTGAAGCGATTGTATATTTCAACCAGCTGGGCTGATCAAGAATATTTGAATTGGTTCGCGGTTTGGAGATAAGACTCCAAATTATATGTACGAGTAGAATATTTTGCTGTTCATCGGCCATTCTCATTAAGTTGCAGAAGTACTCCTTGGTCATCAAGTTTTTGCATATGTTTGCAATTGCGCTGCGTCAGTTGAGCATGGTGAGCTTTAGATCCTCATTCATCTTGCTGTTTGGATGATTGTAAAAGTTTTGAAAGGGGCGTTCTTCTTGCTGTCACATTACAAGGTTATGCATGTCATTACCGCATGCTTCGTCAGGGTCAACATCGTTGTTAACACATTGTCTTACATCTTTCAATCGTTTTGCAAATGTCCAAGTCCGATTCATACAATTTACGATCTAGTATGAGCTCTTCATTGTCGTTGTACATCTTGACATATTTCACCTCTGACAGTATCTCTGTTTCCCCATTGCGAAATGGAATGTGCAGCATTACCATTTCACGCTTGTACTCTTTGAGATCCTGAGCCAAGTCATAGTTTCGATAGCATATTATATGTGAATACTGTCGTTTCTCGCAAATCTCATTAATGCTGCATGTGTAATTTTCAATAAAGCATGACAGAGTAACATGATCCAACATGATAGTATGATTGTAATACAAATACTTGTATTGTTGCAATCATACTATTGAACAAATAGCTATGTACAATCAAATGGGTATTTAGCTATTGGCCTAACCTCTTTCAAACGTTTATTCAGTAGAGTAAGCAGCAGGCATGTGTATCCTATTTATCACTACCATTGATTTGGTAGAGTAAGTAACAGGCATGAGCATAAATTACATTGTCCATGATCTCGATTCTAGCTGTTCGAAATTTAGTAGGTGTTGTCAAAGATGTTTACACATAAAACATCTTTCGTGTGTATAGGGTACACACATGATCAACCCCCCCCCCCCGATCATTTGCAGAATGCATCTGCTGGGTGGAAAAAACTTACATCATTATACCATTTTAATACTAATACAAATATTAAAAGCAGTCTTGAGCTATATAGGCAGTCTTAGTTTTTGAAAGCTTATACATTCCAGTATAGAATGTGTGGTGTTGAGATAGTTATTGGCAAAATAAAAAGGAGAGTGGATGTATGCTATAGACCAAGTGAGTGTGTAGAGTGTGATGAAAGCAGTGGCGTAACTGTGCCAATGCAGCCAACGCGGTGTATTGGGTCCCATGACCGAAAGGGGGCCCACTGCCCTCCTGCCCAAAACAGAAAAAAATTTAGTAAAAATTAGCATTAGCATTAACAAAGGCACATGATGCAACAAAGCAAGCTTATATAGCTTACTTTCTTTAAAAAATGTAAGTTTTTAGTTATATTTTTGATAAAATTTACTATATCTACAAACAAAAATTTTTTTCACACTAACCATGTTTATTGCTAGCTAGCTGCACAGCACAAGTGAAACTGCAGTGAATATAGGTGATATGGTATTAGCATAGCTGCTGCTTCCAGGGCAATTTTTAAGGATTTGGGACTGCAGGAACCAAAGTCAAATTGGGGCCCACTTATTGGTGTAGGGGGCCCATTTATTGGGGTCATTATTGTTGAGTATAGTATTACTATTGCACCTATAATATTTCTGAGTATTACTGGGAAGACCATACGGTTGTGCCAGGGGAACTTTTGACCACGCAGTTTATATGTCAAAAAAAGTTTTATACTCTGTACAAAAAAGCATTTGTACTCTGTTTGGCAGTAAAGTTCATAGGAGTTGATTCAGCCATCATAGAAAGCAATGAAACTCTGAACTCTAGCACTCTTTTCCCAACCTTATCCCTTACTCAATTAATCCAAATGGATGAAAACTGCATTGTATTCTGCTTGGCAGTAAAGTTATTTTATTATTCAAGGTAATATAGGGCTGATGGGCCGTTGCAAGACTCACTCTGGTTTCTGATCTATTTTACACCGAACTTAGACAAAAGTCTTTAATATACTAACTAGCTAATACACTATTTTATAGTTAACTCAATATTGTTTATGAATATAGGCATCCCTTGATTTACATCCTTAATTAGTTCAGTGAAAGCTGGACATTAAGCAAAAATTTGTATATTTAGGGTTATTTTCTCATAAATGCTTTTATAAATAGGTAATTTATTCCTAAAATCCAAGATCAGACCATATTTTGATATTATCAGTTATTGTTAACTCAAAGTACAATATTTAGATTATTTGAATAATATTAAAAATATTCAATGAAACAATTAAAATATTATTTATCTTCACCTGACGTTTTTGCTTATATGAATAAACTATAAAAATTATTCATATGGACTCAGCTTCATTTTTGGAGTTTTCTGTACTTTCTGTATCCTATCAGTACTTAATGGGAGGTGATGAAAAATTTGTCCAGTGATATTTGAAGAATGCTGAAATATCACTGGACAAATTTTGAACAGAATTCATTATTGTTTTAATATAGACCTTATTGTATTACCTTGTGAAATTCTCCATGCCTCTGTTCACTTTACCATTCCACCCAGGTATTGAATCATTTGAATGTTTGAAACCTTGTTTAACATGTGCCGACCGGGCTAGCCGGGTGGGTAAAGCGCCTGCCTGGCAACCCAAAGGTCATGGGTTCGAATCCCGCCTCTGGCTTGAATCAAAGTACTGCAAAAAACCTTGGGAGGTGCACTATGGCCACAGAAGCCGATGCGCCAATAACTACCAAAAAAAAAAAAAAAAAATTAACATGTTTTGCCTTAAGAGATATTAATAAAGGAGTTTCTACTTAATTTTCATCCCTTTTTTTTTTTCTGGTCTCAATTTATGCATCTGAATTGAGCTCTTTATTAGTTAATGTCTCATAATATATGAGGCAATAAATTCTTACCATCACCTTTCTCCAAGTCTCCAAAGCCCCAGCAATTTTCTTAGTTGCATAATCTCAGTTTGGGTTTGCTCTGAAGTTCCTACAAATTCTCTTAAGTTACTACATTGCTTTGGCTACAGTTTTTTCCAGACACCATACAACTTTGGGAAACTTCATTGCTACATGAAGGGCATAGCATCAGTTTGGTATGCAGTGTTGAAAAACTTAGTTTGATAATTAATGCATTGACTCATATTGTGGAGGAACTCTGCTAAGTGCTGCCGTGGTATTGCACTACTCTAAATAAAACAACGTTATGTGCAGAATGAGTCTATGCCTTTCATGTACAATGACATTTATATAGCTCTTGTAGCATATGGCTTTAGCCATAAACTCATTAGAATTCTTTTACATATTGCACCTTCTCACATCTCACATGTTGTGGATATTTCCCATCCCTTGGTTGTTCATGTTCTTACTGTGCCTACCTGCACACCACTGAGGTCCCAAAAAGAATTGAAATCCAGGTGGTGTGGGGGTCGAGTAGCTAAGTTGAGGTTGTGAGTTTCAGTGTTTGTAGTGGCCTCTTCTGTTTTGATTGGGTGTTTCACACCTCTTGTTCCCTTTCTTTTCTACCAACTTTTGCTTTTATCGATTGTTTTATCAGAGGGCTTTTTTTTTTTTAGATTTGGAGTTCTTTTTCATCCCAAAATTAAAACCCATGCTTAGGTAGTGGGACATACTTTAAATAAAACAGCAGAACACTTATCCAGTGGAGCACTGAATTTTACCATTAAATAAAATACAGTGGAGCACTGCATTTTATTTAATGGTAATGCAATACCAGGGCACCTTGCAACATATGATTGGTGAAATTATTAGAAACTTAGTTTGCTCAATGCTACATACAGAATGAGCCTATGCCCTTCATGTGGAATGACTGACAGCTCTTGTGGCATATGGCTTTAGCCATAAATCCATTTGATTTCAGGCTTCATTAATAATATTTATAGACAGAGAGTGGTAATCAATGGACACTGCTCAACGTGGACTAATGTTATTAGTGGAGTTCCTCAGGGTTCAGTGTTGGGTCCGTTGTTGTTTTCGGTGTTTATGAATGATATTGATGATGGGATATCAAGTTTAATGTCTAAGTTTGCAGATGATACAAAGGTTGGCAGGGTCGTTAAGGACACTACTGATGCTATGCTGCTGCAACAGGATCTGGAAAGGTTGAACAGATGGGCTGAGAGGTGGCAAATGAAGTTTAACATTGACAAATGTAGAGTACTACATATGGGTAACAGTAACCCCAGAGCAATGTATCAACTCTGCGGTACTACACTGACAGTGGTGGAGAATGAAAAGGACCTGGGGGTAATTGTGCAGGCAGATATGAAGTTCTCTGAGCAGTGCAGACGAGCTGCAAGAGTAGCTCATGGTGTCTTGTCAATGATATACAGGAATTTTTCTAGCAGGGATAAGGAGGTGATTATTCCCTTGTATAAGGCAATGGTTAGGCCACATCTTGAGTACTGTATACAGGTCTGGTGGCCTCATTTCAAGAAGGATGTAGAGATGCTGGAACGCGTACAGAGAAGGGCAACAAGATTAGTGAATGGAACAAAGGGGTGCTCTTACGAAGAAAGGCTTAAGTTTTGCAAATTACAGAGTCTGGAGACTAGGCACCGGCGAGGTGATCTGATAGAGGTGTATAAGGCTTTGAATGGTTTGAGCATGCTCAATGCCAATGGGATGCTTCATCTTTCTCAGAATAATCACCTCAGAGGGCATAAATTCAAATTGAGGAAGGACGGATGTCGGATAGATGTGCGGAAATTTGCCTTTGGCCAGCGGGTGGTTGGTTGGTGGAACCGACTTCCATCACTTGTTGTTGAAGTTGAT
Organism: Mastigoproctus giganteus; assembly: GCF_048544385.1. Lineage (NCBI taxonomy): Eukaryota > Metazoa > Arthropoda > Arachnida > Uropygi > Thelyphonidae > Mastigoproctus > Mastigoproctus giganteus. The sequence continues at coordinate 152,294,851 of NC_143587.1, read as the reverse complement.
AGCCTAAACAAATTTAAAGCTCAACTGGACAGGTATTTCGAACGAACGGAGGGGTGAAATGGGAGAGGGTTTTTTTTTTTTTTTTTTTTTTTGGCTGATGCTGAATAAGCTTGCTTTCTTGCATCATATGCCTCTACTAATGCTAATGCTAATGCTAATGCTTTAAAAATGTTGAATTCCTTCCATAATTCTTTATTGTTTTGGAGCTCCTGTACTTTATTGTAAGTTTCATTAATTACTTGGAAAATGTTTACCAATGGTAACAGAACTTGAAATTTATGATGACCCTGTGATTTGTAGGTTGTAACAGTGTATTTATTGGTATTAAAATAACTTTAACTTTGCTTTCAGAAAAAAATCCTACAGGGCATCCACAAATCTTGTGGATGCCCTGTAGGATTATTTGAGATAAGCAACACTATCTGCAAGGTTATTTTTGGTGCCACCTTTACCACCATCTGGGCAGAAATGATTCATGAACTATTCTTGAAATGATGTAACCTAGTCCTTATACCCAAAGGCAAGGTAACCTTGATCTCAGGTAGCCCTTTATTGCCTGTGGGTTCTGGGAGTGGTGAACTATTGGGGAAGAATTAAATGATTTTTAGATTTTTAAAATCTTGTCATAATTTCCTCCTCGACAATGAATTTCTATCAGGAATTTTTTTTTTAAATGTGAATTTGAAAAAAAATTCGGTTTTGTCCACAGTGAAAGTTTATTTTGGACTGTATTGTATACTGTATCTTGTTTACTTTGTGTGATCTGAGTACGACAAGTCCCTATCATATTGGGGTCATTCCCAAAACGCAGGTGTTTCATTGGATATCGGAGAGAAAAGGGGGGGTGTTGACTATAGAGTCTAAGTAATAAGATGGAAATCAAAGCAATGTAAATTGAAGGATGCCTGTATATTACTTTTCAATAAAATTCAATGAGTATATCAACTTTTCAAAGTTTCCTGTAACGTATTACAGGAAACCAGTAATTAGAGGTAAGCAAACAAATATAAGTTTGTGGTTAGAGTTTTTGTTAGTGTATAGAACAGAAACCTTTCTCTTCTTCTTCTTCCAGTGAGATCAGATTAGTAGAAATTCAGGAAAAGTTATGTTCCGATGTAGAAAGAGCAGTAAAACAGGTAAAATTACTTTGAATTTCCTTCTTTATTTGGAAATTTTCTCATATTTTAAAAAGGTAATTTACGTTAAGAAATAGTTTTTTGCTTTAAAAACTGCAGTGTCCAAGTCTTCCATTATCTTCCTTTTATAATGGCTGGCTGTACTAAAATTTTCAATTTTTTAGAATTCTGAGGTATTATATTCCAGTAATTTTTATGAATAACCGAAAATGCACATCAGATTTAGATGTTAAAGAAAAGAATCTGCAATACACATGCATTGTGGATTCTTTTCGTGCACGCACACATATACACACACAAAATGAAGACTGAAACTCTTCATACACAGGAAGACATCTTCCACAAGGATGTGGATGGCTCACTTATACCCACTTTTTGATGTTTGTAGTAAGGTTCTTAGGCTATCTTTGAATATTTTGAAGGTATTTTGAATTGGCTTTAGCATTAGCATATGATGCAAGAAAGCAAGCTTATACAGCATCAGCCCCAAAAAAAAAAAAAAAAAAAAAACGACTTCCCATTGCACCTATCCAAAACTTTGTCCAGTCCCTCCTACATACTTCCTCCTATCGTGTCTGGGCAGAATTGCAGACACGGTAAAACTCCAGCACACAGTGCCCCTTTGAAAATCACGTCGAGAAGAAGAGGGGGAAAGCAGTGATGTACGGTTTGTAACTCCGCTCACTCACTGCGTTTCCCCCTTTTCTTCTCGACAACTGCACGAGGCGAATGTCACACAACATAACAGTATGGCGGAGCTGAAAAACAATGAAATTAACGGCAATACAGCAATTTTTTTTGAGCAGTGACAAAAATAATTATATGTAAAAATAACACACTAATTTCTTCAAAACGAAAAAAAAATAATGAAAGCAGTAAATGGCCAATTTTCAGCAAAAAACTCCCGAAGTCCTGTAAACCTAAAAACCTAACCAATTTTCACTAAACAAATGAAAGTCGATTAATTACTTTCCATTCTATTTTTTTTTTTCGTCCACGACTGGTTTCTGCTTGAATCCTTCCCAAAGTCGCGTAAAAACCTAACCTTTTTTTGCTAAGCAGAAACGAAAGTCAATTAACACGTGCAACGAACAATAAAATTGCTCTTTGCATAAGTACAAAACAGCAACATAGATTTTTTTTTTTTTTTTTTTTTGAAAAGAATGTAACGGAGACAATACTAGGTTTATGTTACGTGAAAATAACACAGAAATACAAATCAAACTAAACTCACCTCATCAGTCCTGGCCTGTAGGCTTGTATATCTCCCAAACCCCCTGCAGGAAAGCCATCGTCCGATTTTTGCTGCCAGAGTACATACGCCGCCACATATATTCTCCGAGGTACAAGTTGAACTGAACATCCACTGTTCTAGATGGCAGTTGCTGTTTAATGGCACTCCATGTTCCCTCGATACTGTTGGTGTTTGCTCCAGTTTCAGGGTCGGTAAAATGAAGCGAGTGGTTTACTGCAATGTGCTTAAAAAGACTGCTGGAAGTCTTATGATTGTCCTCCAGACAATCATAAGACTTCCAGCAGTCCGAAACAATAGTTGTTCCGGGCAAAATGGAAGTCTTAATGATGTTAAGGAGGACTTCTTTACTCCTATTTTCAACAACCCTGAAAAAATACCGTGATGTGCCTCGTTCAATCCCACCAAACACCCAGTGCCCATTTACTCTTTTTCCTCTATTATACTTCCTCTTTCCAAACTTGCTCTCATCAATTTCAACCACAACACCCTTGCTGCCTATCATTATCCTTTCGCTCAAGCACAGCTGCACACACACCTCTCGACAAAAACTGCGCCAGTCACTCACCGTGGTTTGACTTACACCCATCTCACTCAAAACATATTCACATGGTACCTTCTCCGCCCAATAATGGGTGAGGAGAAGGACCTCAATCATTCTTAATTTTCTTTCAGCAAACCACGATCCCTTTCGTACAGACCTTTTAACATGATGAGAATTGGCCCCTTTCTTTCTTTCTGCTCACTCACTCAAATCCATCCCTAATGTCCTTTCGCTCGGCCAATCTCATCACACATCCACACTGAAAACACTTGTACTCAGAAGCAATCAAATTCACACTCGTACACCATTCAACCACAGCCTTACATCTGTCCCTTTCCAAACCATGCAACATTCTCGCACTCACTCGCTCCATTGGGACTAAAGAGGCAAAAAAAAAAAAAAAAAAAAAGAAACAAAGAAATAAAAAAAAAAAGAAAATGTGACGGTAGCACACAGCAGCAAAAAACAAAGAAACAGTTTACCCACAGGATGGAATAGGATAACGACAAACTCAGGACCACGAGGCAATACTGGCAAATCAACATAAACCAGCAACGAGTAGCAGCAGAGCACTGTACGCAGTAGAAATCAGCATTCAAAAGAAAGAATACGCAACAAGTTTCGCATTATGACGTCCGATGTGACCTCCGCGTGAAACGAAGAGGGGATGCAGTCAGTAGGCGGGGTCACAACCTGTCAATCACTGCTTTCCCCCGTTCTGATAGCCAATTACAAGGGGGCACCGTATATTGGAGTAAGGCCGCAGACACTTTCAGATTTAACCCTAACTCACAACTTTTTATATATTGATGTGTACTTGTTAAGTAAGTCTGCACATCTACTCGTAATGTCATTAGTGCCAACATGTACAACAATATCACCTTTTGTTCACTTAAAAGATGATATCTGCTCTACAGTGTCGTCAACTTTTACTCCTTGCAGACATACCCTGGTCCTATTCCACCTATCCTTTTTGCAATTTTCCTGTTTCTTTGATAGTAGAGTCACCGAAAACTAGCTCCTGTGGGACTGGTGCATTCTGCCTCGGGGATTGGTGCTGTTTTGTCTGATGCACAAATGCGAGCTCTGGCAGTGAGTTGGGCACCCCAGTTTAATTCCTTTGAGGACATCTACCCTACTCTTCAAACTCTCATAAAGGCCCATAACAACGCTGAGTTGGCACCTAATGTCCTCACACTTTTTACGTTGAGCGCACACAAAGACATCTTGGCAATATCATGTCCCATTCTTGATAGTCCACAAAGATCAAACAAGCAGTACATTTCATAAGGCTGTGATCGAGACAACTGCCCTCCCCCCTCCTCCGAGCCACATCATTCCCACTACCTTGAGCCTTTTGCTTTGCTACCCTGGAATGATTTTGGTTCTAATTCAATATAATTAAAACACTATACTAAACTTGTATCGTAATGTAGTAATAACACGTATGCACCAGTTATGCTTCGAAGTTTACATTATTGAATAAAAATATATAGTTTTCAATATCGTGCTTATGATATATGTATTTTTTATATTCTACCAAGTTTACGTTATATTAATTCCATATCTCCTATCAAAAGTTATATGTATTATGCTATGCATTACATTTGTAAATTCTAAGTGGTTACAATACATAATAAATTTCATTTTATCTGTTGTCACCCTATGTGATTCAAACTCGGTAGTTAACTGTGTGCGATACTATATCAGTGCCAAATCACTGATACTAAAAGTTCTACAAATATTAATGTTGTAAGTTATGGACAGTGGTGTTCTGGAGCCGGCACGTAAGAGCCGGTTGTTAAATTTTCAAGAATTTTGTGAGCCGGATGTTAAGCCGACACTGGCTAGTGGCATTTGGGCGATAAGCTTGTATATGGTGATACGGAAAATCCAGCTGGGGCGCGCTTATTTCGGCACCCTTTGTGCTTCCTTTCCCACACCCCCTTCCCTATGCAGCAGCTTGTTTAGGGATTATCCCGGCTAGTAATTTTACAGGAATATTATTTCCAACAAACACTCTGCTTCAGTCCTGTCTCATTTTCAGCATTGTTAGTCCTGGTGTCAAAGAAACTTTACATGAACATTCGTAAAATCAAACAGTAGCAGTGGCATAACCAGGATTTTTTTTCAGACATTCACAAAAAAAGGTGCAACTGCCTAATGCTAATTTACCTGTTATTTTTGGTTTTAAATGATAGGTGCCTAAATATCTGTATATGTCTGTATTGCATAGTATGAACCAGAGCTGTAATGCTCAATATGCTCTACGTTGATATCAATATTTGTAAAATAATAAGAGAAGTTTACCTCAATATAGTACGTAGAACACTTCCGTATGATACGCTCCAGAAATTAAATTGAAAAAAATCGAAAAACTTACATTAGAGTAGCAAATAATTTAAAAATCAATTTTACACAATAAAAATCAATTTAGCGCAATTAAAAATAAGAAAATTAATTAAAAGAATTTGACAAAAAAAATTGCAAAGCCATTTTCCTTCCTGAAGCTTACAACGTTTTTCGACCGTATGTTGTGATTACAGGAATGAAAATTACCGAACAGGGGTGAGTATGAAACTTAAATAGGGATTATTTGTCCTCGTGCATGTTTTCTTGGTGCAGTATAACCTTAGTCATTTTTGCGCCAATAAAATCAAAATCATCATCATTGTCTTTGTGCATGTGCGTAAAAGCCCACAAATCGGAGATGAGATATGGCCGACAAATATTAACAGAATTTTCGTGTAATTTAATTTCTACGGTCTCTGCAATTAATAGTCGCGTATAATTACATTGGACACTAAGTATTTTGGCATCGTTAAATAAAAAAGTATGATTTTCATTAACGGCATGAAAGGCTAATTCTAACACTGCTGAACAAGAAGCACAAACAGGCCGCATGTTAATTAACACGAATATTCAAAAGAAAACGCGTTGAATCCTGGTAAGACGAGTCGCAATCACCGCAAGAAATGTTGTGTACCAGGTCATTAATTTGTGTTGCGAATGAGGAAAGGACTGAGCGATTGTTCAGTATAGTGTGTAATTTCCGTATTGGCCTGGCCACAATTTTAAATTTGGTATCTTTAAAGAATCTGTTAAACTGTTTGTGCCATTGTTCAACATATGGGACAGAAATAAAGTATTTTTTGATATTACTATTGTTGGTCGGTGTAGTATTTTGTATCCTGTCCTTAGCTTGTACCCTAATTCGGTTTATTGTAGCAAGGGGATAATACAAATATTAATCTGCTGGTTAATATTTGTATTTCTGAGCCCAAAGCAGATTCCGTCGTTGAATATTTGTAGGTATTTAGAAATTGATTAAAGATAATCGATCTTTTGTAGGCGAACGGGTGATAGCTGTTATAATGTAGAAGCATACCTGTGTTTGTAGGTTTTCGATAGATGTTAAATTGGATTTTATTAGAGTCCCAAGTAAGCATGAAATTTAGAAAATTTAATGACTCTCTATCCCTATCCTCCCTTTCCATTGTAAATTTGAGCCTAGAATCAATATTATTAAACGAATGTAAAATTTCTTGGATAGTACTATTATAAGTAATAACTAGAACATTAACTAGAACATCGTCTAAATACCTCCCATAGTATGTGATACGGGATTGAAAAGGCTTCAAATGTATATGCTCAATCGTTGAGAGATAGATCCCCGATATTAAGCTGCTCAGGCTCAATTCCATTGGCAAACCAAAAATTTATTTGTACGCTTTGCCTCTAAAGGTGATATAGTTGGCCTCAACTAATCATTTAATTAAGTGAAAAATTTTTTTAATAGGAAGTTTCTTATAATTAATCGGTATCGAGTTATTATTTAACATATTCCAAATAATATCTAATGTGTATTCACGTTTACATTCATATATAATGAGGTAACATCTGTGAGAATAAATTGTCATTGTCGCCAAGTCTACAATCCTTAAGGTTATTAAATAATGTATCGTAGTTCTTAATCCCAAATTGTATCACCTGTCTAAAGGTATAATGCTATATACATGTGTGGCTAAGGATGAAAATGCCTTGTTTCTATAGGTAACAATGGGCCGAATAGGAAATCAAGCCTTGTGTAATTTTACCTGACCAAAAAGTGCTGGAATATTGTATGTTCTGGCTTTCAATTCCTTTAACTGAACCATTGTAATGTAGTAGTTTTTTCAATATGTGGTTAACGTTTTATTTTATTGATTGACTAAATTGGTAAATAGTGCCGGGTCTGCTTCAAGATAAGTGGAGGTATCTGAAACAACTGATTCTAACTTATTAATCTAATCTGGTTTATCGAGTATTACCACTGTATCTCCTTTATCTCTGCCCTCTGTATAATAATGTCTTTATTTTCCAAAAGTTCATGTAAAGCTGAACTGTCATGTGTATTCAATTTAGGAAGTCACGTTTCTTTTTTGTTATTCACCACTTGGTTAACTTGTTGAATAAATAAATCTTTTTGTGGAACATTACGAAGACCAAATTCAATATCAATTACGCACTGTTTTTTAGGTAGTTTTCGAGGTGGTAAATTATAATTTAATCCTTTGGATAACAGTGAAATCTGGTCCTGCGATAGCGTATAAGAGGAAAGATTTATAACCTGTTGATATGTTGGTTTGTTGAATGCTGGGTGAGGGGGTGTTTGACCCCCTCACCCAGCATTACGAACTAGCTGACGTAATCTGTAGTAGCAATTTGTGTGTATGCGGGGGGGGGGGGGGTTCGTCACCCAACTAGTATGAACTTGGTCGCAAGCCCACCACACTGTGTTAGAATTCGTATGAACGTGTCTTGACCCTCCTGATAATGTTTGTAATTTGTTAACGTTAACGTGTCTGTTTTTTTATATCTGAGGCCTGTGCTTGCTTCCCATCGCAAATCTATGGAGGTCTTCAATACAGACCAATCCTTAGGATGTAGATAATTTTTTAATTTATCGTGAAGCTTCCTAACTTGGGAAAGGTATTTTTGTTTATTAGTATATCGAGATTTTAAGGCAAGTTTAATGATATTACACGGTGGCAAGTGCTAGTTGTTTTATGCCCAAAATCTTTTGATTTAAATTGATCCTAGCAAACTTCAGAATGATGTTGTTTTGAAGGCAATATTTTAGAAACGAAATATGGTAACTTTGGGCTGAGTTTCTTAGTGTTAATTTAACGTAATTTCGCACCAAGCTGTTCAAAAAATACCCCATAATTATGTGTATGACAGGTTATATCTGGAGTCATTAAATTTTCTAAATTTCATGCTTACTCGGGACTCGAATAAAATCCAATTTAACATCTACCGTAAGCCTGTGTATAACAGCTATCACCCATTCACCTACAAAAGATCGATTATCTTTAATAAATTTCTAAATGCCTCCAAATATTCAACGACGGAATCTGCTTTGGGCTCAGAAATACAAATATTAACCAGCAGATTCTTAAACAGGGGTTATCCACTTGCACCAACCAACAATAGTAATATCAAAATATACTTTTTTTCTGTCCCATATGTTGAACAATGGCACAAACAGCTTAACAGATTCTTTAAAGATACCGAATTTAAAATTGTGGCCAGGCCAATACGGAAATTACACACTATACTGAACAGTCGCTCAGTCCTTTCCTCGTTTGCAACACAAATTAATGACCTGGTAGACAACATTTCTTGCGGTGATTGCTACTTGTCTTACCAAGGTTCGACGCATTGTCCTTTGAATATTTGTGTTAATCAACATGCGACCTCAGTTCATGCTTCTCGTTCAGCAGCGTCAGAATTAGTCTTTCATGCCGTTAACGAAAAACATACTTTATTTAACGAGACCAAAATACTTAGTATCCAACGTAATTATATGTGACTATTAATTGCAGAAACTGTAGAAATTAAATTACACGAAAATTCTGTTAATGTTTGTCGGCCATATCTCATCTCCAATTCGCGGGCTTTTACGTAAAAGCACATCCGCAAAGACAAATAATCCCTATTTAAGTTTTATACTCACCCCATTCAGTAATTTTCATTCCTGTGATCACGAAATATGGTCAAAAAGCGTTGTCAGCTTCGGGAAGGAAAATCGCTTTGCAGTTTTTTTCGTTAAATTCTTTTAATTAATTTTCTTATTTTTAATTGCATTAAATTGATTTTTTATTGTGTTAAATTGAGTTTTATTGTGTTAAATTGATTTTTAATCATTTGTTACTCTAATGTAAGTTTTTCGTTTTAATTTCTGGAGAGTATCATACGGAAGTGTTCTACATACTATATTGAGGTAAACGTCTGTTATTATTTTACAAATGTCTGTATTAAAAACATTATATTAAACATGTAAATAATAACAATAAACTATTTTATAAATGATATTTTATTAATTTATTTAGTAAGTTTTTTTAATTGATTATACAGTAGGGCCACACTTTACAGTGTTCTGCTAATATGGTGGTTTCCAATTTTATCCGTGTTTGTATGTTCAGCACTTGTTCCACTTTTTCGGCATTTTTGCAGCAAAGGGTCTGAGAATAGCATTGTGCACCATTTTATTGTCGGTGATTCAGTTTGTTTGCAGCACTTGTGCGCTCTACATCTCTTTGTATTCTGGTAATTTTCCAAACTTTTTAAAGTTATTATATTGTATTATATATAATATTTTTGTGCTAATTACAGTGGCATCTAAGTGTAGTACTAGTGATAAAAAAAGAAGCCGTAAGCCTCTTACTTTAAATGCCAAGTTAGAAATGAATAAACTAAGTGAGCAAGGTATGTCTATGGCTGAGATAGGCCGTAAGCTAGGTTTGGCTTGCCAAACAGTTAGTACAATTGTGAACAATAAGGAGAAAGTGTTGAAGGAAATTAGAAGTGCTACACCAGTGAACACTAAAGTTATAAGAAAATGTGATAGCCTTATTGCTGACATGGAAAAACTTTTATTGATGTGGATGGAACATCAAACCAGTCACAACATGCCTTTAAGCCGAGCCATCATCCAGGACAAGGCCCTAAATCTTTTCAATGCTATGAAGGCTGAGAGAGGTGAGGAAGCTGCTGAGGATAAATTCGAAGCTAGCAGAGGCTGGTTTAATAGGTTTAAGGAAAGAAGCCATCTCCACAACATCAAAGTGCAAGGTGAAGCAGCTAGTGCTGATACATTATCTGCAGATAGTTATCCATGTGAGCTTTCTACAATCATTGAAGATGGTGGATATACTAAGCAGCAAATTTTCAATGTGGACGAAGTGGCCCTATACTGGAAGAAGGATGCTGGCTTTATCACTCAGAAAATCCTTGGGCCCTAAAGAACTAGACAAAAGCTAGTCTCCCTGTTTATTATAAATCTAATTCAAAAGCTTGGATGACTGGAGATCTTTTCCCAAATTGGTTCACGGACTATTTTAAGCCTACAGTTGAGACTTTTTTTTTATGAAAACCCCAAACACGAGAGGTATTAGAACCTATAGTACTTAGTACTGTGCTTAAGTTGGAGGTTGAGAAGACGAAAGAAGATATCTGTTGACATTGCACTTGAACTTCTGTAGACTGTAATTTTCAAGAAATCGTATGAAGGAAGGTTGTTCCAGAAAATAGCAGTTGAATGAAAAGTTGGTTCTGTGAATTTGAAGTTGGACAGTAAATGGATGTTGGCTGGTGGCGGCATGTGTTCGGACTGCTTTGAAAGAGAGAGCGGGAATTATAGAAGCCAATCCAGAAGAACAGTGCTCATGGAAGTATCTGTAGAAAAGGCATGCAGCAGAAACAGTACGTCTACAACACAGCGAGTGGAGAGACTCCATTAGAGAGGAGTCATTAAATAACCTAACTGCCCTCTTCTGAATGGCATCTAAAAGCCTTGAGAGAGGTTTTTGGGGCACCGCCCCCAGATGTGGGAACAATATACCATGGTAGGGCGGATTTGCGATTTGTACAAAATGAATAGCTGTTTGGAAGAAAAGTAACGCTGAGAGCAAAAGAGAAAACCAAGTTTTTTAGATGCAGAGGAAGCAATATTTGTAATGTGCTTGTGCCAAGAGAGAGTAGAAGTCAGGGTAATTCCCAAAAGAGATACAGTCAGTCCTTGTATAGCACGATAGTTGTGTTCCTAGAAACCCTCGTGCAATATAAACAACAGGCCCTATGGGAAAAATAGGGTTAGGTGCCGACCACCCAAGATTGAACACACATTTGTAACCAAAACATTACCAAACACAATAAATAAATACTTATGTATTTTATTACAACTATTACGTAATAAAATATTGCTAATGCTTTTGCTTCTATCATAAGCAAACTTGTTTTTTGTTTGATTTTCTATCCAAACAGATGACAGCCTTTCCATCTCTTCCAATTCTTTGTTTCTTAATCTAATGGATTTTAATTACACTTTGAGTTGTTCCTGCTATGAAAATTGTTTTTATTTTCTCTGCATTCTTTGTAATTCTCGGCGTTGCCTCATTTAGGTCTGTAGCACGTGCAATATCACATGGTCTTTTATTTCACTCAAAGCATTTCTCAATTTCATATTTTTTCTCTATCGACAGAGGTGAACTGGCCATAAGCCTTACCGGGGAAACCCCGGTTGGCCAGAGGCCGGTGTGATTTTGGCCATAAACCATAGTATGAGGCCACTATAAATTTTCCCGGGTAAGAATTTTTGACCCAGTCCGCCTCTGTTTATCGATATTGCTTTTCTTTTTCTCTCTGAATCTGTAGTGTCTTCACTAGGATGCTTCCTTTTCACACCTTTTAAGCCTACAGTTGAGACTTTTTTTTTTTTATGAAAACCCCAAACACGAGAGGTATTAGAACCTATAGTACTTAGTACTGTGCTTAAGTTGGAGGTTGAGAAGACGAAAGAAGATATCTGTTGACATTACACTTGAACTTCTGTAGACTGTAATTTTCAGGAAATCGTATGAAGGAAGGTTGTTCCTTTTAAGTATTTTACTCATTTTTAGGGAATAAAACACAATTGCAAAATGAGGAGGCACGCTTGATACATATAAACAAAGCTGCGCGTGTGTAGCAACTGAATAAACAACATTGTAAAGGTAGAGATACACTATTAACACCTCACGTTTTACTAAAGCACATTTCTGGGGGTTACTACCATAAAACAATAAAAACAATTTCCAGTTGCGTTTCTGCTAGTGGAATCTGTTATAAACTGGTAGTAAACTCGATCTAATTGCATTTGCGATGATACCAATAGCAGGAATTTTACGTTATTATGGTGAAATGTGTTTCCCTTCACTGATATAAAAAACATAAATACATTTTCGGAATCTTCTCTTCATTCCTATCGTGTTGCGTTCGGTTGGGGTGATTCTGCTGTCGACTCCCATTTCTTGTAAACACAAAGGCGAATCGTGCATAAGCGAATTGGGTTTGTGTTATATAAGATATCGTTCCCCTATTTCTAAATCGTGTATGATCGAATTCGTGTAGTGTAAACAAGTGTTATACGAGGACTGACTGTATATCCTTTTGCCTAGAAATTGGAGTGTCACTACAGATAAGCATAGGAGCGGAAGAATCCTTTTTTTGTGAGATATAAGACAAGACTGAGTTTTAGAAGGGTTGAAATCAATTAAGTTGGCTTTGCCCCACCGGAGAATTACCTGAAGATCGACATTTAAGGAATTGGTACCAGATTTTCGAGAAGTTGAAGCTGATTGAGCAGGGCAAGGTTTCTCAAAATGGAAAGTGGAATGCAATGTGCTATCATTGGCAAAACTGTGGATAGGATTTCTAGTCAATGGAAGAAGGTCATTAATATACAAGAGGAAGAGAGTGGGGGAAAGAACTGAACCTTAGGGGACACCAGCATTAGTGCAGAAGTTAGAAGACGGAGAGCCATCTACCATCACCCTCAGTGAGCGATCGGAGAGAAAACTGGATAACCAATTACAAAAAACAGTTGGTAAACCATAAAATGGAGAGGCCTAATTTGCTCAAACTGCAGCGGCTGAAGACTAGGCACCTGCGAGGTGATCTGATTAAGGTGTATAAGGCCTTGAATGGGTTGAGCACACTGAATTCTGATGGGATCCTACCACTTGTTCAGATTATGAACCTAAGGGAGCCTAAATTCAAATTAAGAAAAGTCAGATGTAGAATAGATGTGCGGAAATTTGCCTTTAGCCAGCGGGTGGTTAATTGCTGGAACAAACTTCCATCTGTCGTTGTGGAAGTTGATAGGTTGAATAAATTTAAGGAGGAACTGGACAGGCATTTGGAGGGAATGGTGTGTTTTTTTTTTTTTTTTGGCTGATGCTGCATAAGCTCATAAACTTGCTTTCTTGCATCACATGCCACTACTACTACTGCTACTTTGGTTCACACCTGAGTAGTCACCCACAGTGTGCTTGTGCATAGAGGTTATACTCAGGATTACTAACAGTCCCACCATTGTGAAGGTGCAAGCAGAGGATTTGGCTGTCACAGACCGACCGGACTTCGCCGAAATTGGGTCCACTTGACTTGAATGTTACCCGAATATCAGTTCCATCAGCATTTTAGACTGCTAGGTAGCAAGTACAGCTTGTCTGGCATATCTGAGAGAATGTCTGTGACAACCTCAAGGACTTATTGCAAGGAAAATAAAATTCTTTTAAGAAGATTTTACTTCTTGCAGACAATGCCCCTGGCCATTCTAGAGCTCTAATTGGTTTGTACAAGGAGATAAATGTTATTTTTCTACCTGCAAATACAACTTCATTGATGCAGCCTATGGACCAAGGTGTCATTGCAGCATTGCTGTAGCTATAAATGCATTAATCAATGATACAGTAGCTGGGCATAAACAAAAATTAAAAGCATTTTGGAAATGCTTCACGATTTTGGATGATATAAAAACTATTAGTGATGCATGGGAGGAAGTTAAAGAAACAACCTTGAAAGGTGCTTGGAAGAAGCCACACTTATGGATGATTTTTGAAGGCTTTGAGAATTCAGTGAAGGAAGTCAATACAAATGTTGTGGAAATGGCAAGGGAATTAGAATTGGAAGTCGAGCCTGAAGTTATGGCAGAATTGCTTGTCTATCATGATGAGACCCTAACGGACTAAGATCTTCTTCTTCTGATTGAAGAGCAAAGAAGGATGTTTCACGAAGAGGAGTCCCATCCTGATGATATTCGTGCTATCCCTAGTAGAAACGGATATGGCAGCTTATGGATATGGGGCTTAGAGGGGAATAGGTATCCTGTGTGTTATCAGACTCTCAGTCTAAAACACTGATAGATCCAATATCTTTCTATTACAGAAGATTTAGGACAAGTCCGGTTGGCCTGCCTCTCTAAAATCCACTCATGCAAACCTTCTCGATGGTAAGCCCTGTTACATCACTTAGGTGGAAATGAACGTGTAGAGTGGTTCTCTTCAAGATGACTGGTCAGCATGAAGAGGAAAAGACGAAACCCTCCAGCATATGACAGCACGACAAAACAAATGGCCCTCAGTCCCCAGCGGCTTTCACTCCCCCTCTTACGGCAGCGAGAGAATCAGAGTGGAAGCAGAGGGTGCTAAGAATCTCTGGGTACGACTAGGCTGCTATGCACGGAAACTGAACTTGGTCTGTTACAACGTAAGATCACTCATCGGTGAAGACAGGATATTAGAGCTGGAAAAGGAATTAGAAAATGTGAATTGGAATATCATCGGTTTGGCTGAAACAAGAAGAAGAAATGAATCACTTATAAGTTTATCAAGTGGAAATCTGCTGTACACCAATGGAAACAGTGAAAGGAGTGAAGGTGGAGTTGGGTTTCTGGTCCATAAAGATTTAAAAAACAACACTTTGAAATTCAAAAGTACATCACCAAAGGTGTCAAGACTAATACTCAAGATTTCTAAGAGGTACAAGCTAAAGGTTATAATGATTTATGCACCAACATCAAGCCATGATGATGAAGAGGTTGAAGAAATGTATATTGAAATTGAGAGCCTTCTAGATGAGCAGAAAACCCACTACACTATAATTATGGGGGACTTCAATGCTAAGGTCGAAAAAGACAAAACAACGCAGAAAGGGAAACTATAGGAAATTTTGGAATTGGTGAAAGAAATGAAAGAGGCGGAAGACTTGTGGAATTTGCAGAATCTCAAGGATTGTCAGTAATGAACACTTTTTTCAAGAAAAGGGTGAACAGAAAGTGGACATGGAAGAGTCCAAATGGATTAACAACTAATGAAATCGACTTGATCCTCACTAACAGAAGATATATTGTGAATGATGTTACCGTCCTGAATAAGGTAAATGTTGGAAGTGATCACAGAATGGTAAGATGTACACTTGATATAGATGTAGGAAAGGAAAGGAAAAAACTGACTCGAGTAAATAATAATTTCTCCTCTTCTGTTATCTCAAAGGTCTTTGAGATAACAGAAGAGGAAAAAAAGCAGTATGTGCTGGAACTTAAGAACAAGTTTGAGCTTCTGCAGACTGCTCAGGACCAAGGTATCGACGAGGAATGTTACAACTTTCTGAAAGTGATAAAGCCCAAGAAACCTATAAGGAAAAAGAAATCCAAAAAAGAAAAAATTATTCAAGAAACACTTATGAACCGAAGGTGAAAAATGAAGAGCAAGATAAACACTGACAAGGAGAAAATTGAGTATACTGAGTTATACAAAGCCATTAGAAACAGACTCAGTGAGGACATAAGAAGATGTAACACAAGAAAAGTAGAACAGCATTAAGGGAAAACAAAGGATTTAAATCAGCAGCAATACAGAAAGACAAATGATACTGAAACTGAAGAATAGCAATAGTGTACTTATAAACAGCAGAGAAGGCATATTCTCAAATAGCAGAAGACTACTATAGAGAATTATACAAGGAGCGAGGAAACGATGCCAGCTGTAGGGAAGATGGATTGCAAATTAGCAACACATACAACATACCCAATATTCTTCCTGATGAGGTAGAACGTGGATTGAAGAAAATTAAGAATCGGAAAGCCCCCGGGGGAAGATGAAGTTGCTGTAGAGTTGTTAAAATTGGGAGGAAGAGACATAACACAAAAACTGGCAAGGCTCTTCACAAAGTGCATTAGAAAAGCTGTGACGCCTAAGCAGTGGGATAATGCAATCATAGTTTTGCTGCATAAGAAAGAAGATAAATCAGAAATTGGAAATTATAGACCAATTAACTTGTTATCCTATATCTACAAGTTGTTCACAAGGGTCATTACTAACAGATTAGAAAGAATACTTGATGAGAATCGACCGAAAGAGCAAGCTGGCTTCAGGACAGGATTCTCAACTATGGATCACCTTCATGTAATATCACAGCTAATGGAGAAAGCGAATGAATAATAAACAGCATTATGCATGGCATTTGTGGATCATGAAAAAGCATTTGACTCCATACAGCATAAGGCAATGTTTCGGGCATTGGAAAGACAAGGCATAGATACCCCACATATTATGATTTTTAAGAAAATATATGAGAATGCTACCTCCTTTATTAGACTAGACAAAGACAGTAGGAAATTTAAAATCGAGAAAGGAATTCGACAAGGAGACACAATATCTCCGAAGCTGTTTACTGCTGCCCTTGAGGCAGCTTTCAGAAGATTAGACAGGTCACAGAAAGGAGTCAATGTGAATGGAGAGTACCTAAACCATTTACGATTTGCAGATGACATTGTGGTCATAAGCCATGATCCCAAAGATTTAGAGGAAAATCTTAATCAGTTATGCACAGTTAGTAAGGATTTTGGACTAAAGATGAATATGGCTAAAACAAAAGTAATGATGAACAAGTATGCCACAGAAAGAGAAATAATGATTGAAGGAGCAGTAATTGAAAAGGTGGAGTCATATACTTATCCGGGACAAGTTATTAGCTGTAATAATGAGAAATGGCTGGAAGTAGAGAGAAGAATGAATTTTGGATGGATAGCATACCATCCCTTGCACGGTGTCCTGGTGGAATCAGGCGATCCATACTGAAGAGCAATATCCCAGTTTGTCTGAAATGTAAAATAATGAACCAATGTATACTCCCCACCATGACTTATGGAAGTGAAACTTGGCACTCACCAAAAGAATGGAAGTGAAGCTGAGAACTACACAGCAAAGAATGAAATGAATTATATTGGGAGTCACACTGTTAGATAAGAAGAGAAACATGGATTGCGCAGCAAACTCAAGTAAAGGACATTCTTATCAAAACTAAAGAACTAAAATGGTCTTGGGCAGGACACATAGCTCGAAGACATGATGACAGATGGACTAAGAAAATAACAGAATTGTATCCAAGAGGAGCTAGAAGAAAACCTGGAAGACAAAGACTGAGATGGATAGATGAAATTCATGAGTTTGTGGGTAGTAAATGGATGGGCAGTGCTCAAAACAGAAGGAACTGGAAAGTTGCTGGAGTGGCCTTCATCCTGCAGTGGATTGAAAATGGATGATGATGATGATGATGGTGGCAGCTTTTTGAGAGAATTGATCCAAATTTCGAAAGAAGTTCTAAAGTGAATCCAAGATTTCTAGATGATATTGTATGCTCTAAAGAAATTCAAAGGGAAAGGAGACTGAAATTCATGAGGCAAAGTTCATTGTTTTCCTACTTTACGAAAGTACCATCTCAACCTTTGACAGGAACAGCTAGCCCTGAACAATTTTATTAAAAAAGTAAAAAAAATAAAAAGTTTTTAAAAGTTAATATTTTAGAAGTTATACAATGTATATTGCAGTATTACTTTTCTAAAAATGAGCACCAATACCAGATTTTGGTATCAGGAGAGTACAACGTGTCTGCTTACTCTACCTTGGCTACGCCATAGAACAATAGTAAATCTTTATTGCACAGAAAGTAATCCATTACAGTGTGGGTAGTGGAGAATGTTTACAGCTTCAATTGGATGGAAAGTACTTGTCAATATTCTATCTGGAAATAATGTCAAGTGGTGGGAAGACAGTAACAGTAGGTGTTTTATTCTGAAAAGTCCCTTGCAGTAAAATCAAACAGGAATTTACCCTTTACATTACCAAAATTGGGGCAGGAACTAGGGGCTCTTTCCGCAGGTGCCGCACCGTTAATTAATAAGATATGCTTTACATTTAACATTCAGTATCACATTTCTACTTTCTCTCTACCCCCAAATACAAAATATCTTTTCTTTTTTATTGTACTGTTAGGTTTTCACTATCTACAATTATACAAATATACCACAGCGATAAGAACAGTCAGTGCTTTTTTTGGGACGGTATGCAACTGTTCGGCGTACAGGCACCTTTATTTACAATGACGTGTGACATTTGGATGCAGTACATTTCGAAATTGGTGATATTCAGTAAAATATTTTCACATTTCTATTATGCAAAATAAGCTTATAGTTATTTAACCAAATTTGCTGTCTATTGTTAAGATATTTGCTATTTAAAACTTTATAATCATTTTTAGAATTTTAAATTAGTCAATCTGACCTGTTTAACGAACTCCTTTATAGCTAATTTTTCTTGAATCCCCCTTGGTAATTGCATTTAAAATATAGAGTTTCCATTGAATGAAGAAAATTTTCATATAATGAATGGATTAAGAGAGATTTAAGGGCCACCTCCCGACTGTTTGCACGTCTGGCCTTCAGGCAATTTAGGAAATTAGTGCTGCTGCTAAGCACGAATTAAGAGAGCTAAAAGGATTACCATTCTACAACTGAATGGTACTCGTAAAACTTATCTGACCACCTGTCCCACATACCGAGAAATCACACTGGTGAACAGCAAGCAGATGGAGTATTCCCAAATTCTCTAATAAGTGCCCTGCTAGAGAATTAGGAGAGAGAAAGTATCCGCTTAAAAGCGGTCATAGGTTTTACTAGAGGAGGTGTCCATCTTTAATGACATCACAATTACTTCAATATGCACATGCGAAAATTGTCAGGGGATAACCGCTGGCCTACAAGCTCATACAAGCGGATGAAGATACCCCTCGGGCAGCATTACTGCTCCAAAATCATCTAACGGCTACTAAAGTGACTCAACTCTGCACTCCCTGGGCAGCTTGTGCCCACATAATATCTCCTATTGGCACCTTCTTTGTGGTTTCCCTGTACTGCAGGCCAGGCCAGGAAATAACATATACAAATAACTACTTTCAGCATGTGCTGGATGCACTCCCAAACCAAAAAATCCTAGTTGGAGCGGACATCAACTGTCGTTCACTCATGTGGCATAGCACAACGCAGGACAGGAGGGGAACCCATAATAGACAACTCCTGGAAGACTTCCTAGCCGGATTGAGATTCACCATGTTAAACAAGCCTCACCACCTCCCGATGTTCTGCAACACACTCTGGGAGGCAACTATCGACATTTCCCTTGCCACAACGAACATGGCTGTGCACTGTCCTGGCTGGAAGGTGGAAAACGTGTGGACTCCACTGGGTAATCACCTACAGGATTACAAGAATGCTGACAACAGTACCAATCATCAGACAGTTGCAATATAGATTCGCGATTGCTTAAGCAAACTGGGACCTCTTTGTGCAACAATTGGAAGCAGCTACATCTGGTGGCCCACAGGAACAGGAGATTGAATTAGACCCAGATCACCACCAAAGAACAGTTACAGAACTCATTGACAGTGTAGCTCAGATGGCAATTAGGAAGAAAAATACCATCCCTGGCGCGGTGTCCTGGTGGAATCAGGAGATCCAGACACTCCGAAAGGAAGTTACAAAACGATGAAAGGATTTCCAGCGGGCACGCAGGACCTCACCTAAGAATGAGGTTGAAGTCTTGAGACAAAGGTATAGAGAAGCCAGGAATCAATACACAGATAAAAAACAGATAAACCTGGGAGTGCCTGGTGACAACAATGGGAAATGAGAACCCCTGGGGGGTGGTATACAAGATAACTACACCAACAAAACTCCCTAGGGGCAAAGTTCTTACAACCACCAGAACCCCACAAGGACTACTTACAAAACCAACCCCAGGGGCTCACATGTGATGAGTATGGGCTTGGCACACCCAGGGTCCTGAGCTGGATATCATCATTCTTCTCTTTCTTGGTGGTTCCCTTTTGACTCTCATTCTACCTCTCAGGGTAACTCGGGAATTTTTTTTTGGCTGGTGCAGCATAAGCCTCAGGCTTCCTTGCACCATATAGCCAGTAATAATAATAACTATGTGGGAGCAGTCCATTAACAATATTTTGGACAACATCTTCAAGGAGGTGGTTACCCCAATCACAAAAAAAGCAGTAAACCCTATGCAAGCAAAATGAAAAGTACGAGAGAAGCTGTGGAGTAACCATTCACATTAGAGGAACTACAAGAAGCAGCAGCACAAATCCGGTCCAAAAAATGCCTGGGCAAAGATCTACTAGAGCCGGAGATTATTCAGCGAGTTGTCCAGTTGGCTCCAAACCTACTACTAAAGCTGTACAATCAATGCTTGTCAGAGGGATACTTCCCCAAAAAAATGGAAAATGGCGACTGTGAAACTGATTCTCAAGAACCGCAGCAAGGACCCACAACTACCGAACTCGTACCAGCCTATCGCCCTCCTCACAGTCATGAGCAAACTACTGGAGCGACTACTACACAAGCGGATTCAACACTACTACTCTGCTGCCAACCTGGAATCACCCAATCAGTTTAGCTTTAGGCATGGACTATCAACTGTGGATGCCACGAGGAACCTTCTGGTTGCTGTTGAGGAATGTCAGAAAAAATACTTCTTAGCCATAGCAGTGGACTTTGCCGGGGCGTTCGACTCCCTTTGGTGGCTGAGCGTCCTGGGCAGACTCCGACAAGCGAAAATCCCAGCCAACTTATACAACAGCATTAAAACTTACCTCTCCCAATGAGATATAGAAGTAGTGACACCATACCACCGAATCACCAGAACAGGACACTGAGGATGTCGCAGGGGTCCATCCTAGGCCCCCTACTCCAGAACATAGTCTTCAATGAGTTCCTGCACGTTAATCTTGGGGAAGTGCATTCACAGGCCTTCGCTGATGATTTAATCCTTAGAGTGACTGCAGACTCAAGAGCTCAGCTGGAGGACCAAGCAAACAATGCCCTAAAAATCCTACAGAAGTGGGCAGAGGACAACTTTCTCCAAATATCAACAGAAAAAAACCAAATCAATCCTACTGAAAGGAATCCTCAATGTCAGAAGGCCACCCCAAATAAAAATAAAGGGCACCACAATCAACTTTGACACTGAAATGACATACTTTGGTGTCGTTTTTGACACAAAGCTTTCATTCCAGCCCCACCTCAAACAAATCAGGAACAAAATAAGGAAATACTCTGCCATGGTTGCAAGGATCACGCGCCACTACTGGGGCTTCAAAAAACACATCCTGACGTTGTATTACAAGACCACTTTTATTCCAATGATCACCTACACAGCCGCTATTTGGTATCACAAGACCACTATGGTCGTCAATAGAAGAACACTAGAATCAACCTATCAGTCAATCTTACAGTGACTCGAGCCTGCAACACAGTCAGCACAGAGGCCCTCCAGGTGCTGGTCGGTGTCCTCCCATTGGACCTGGAGGCAGTCCGATGCGGCCTAATCTACTACTACTGAATAGGGATCCCTATCACATTCCAAGGATATACAATCGAACTGACAAACGGAAAAAGCATGGAAAAACTGCAACTACAAAAACACCTCCAACAAGAATGGCAGAACAGGTGGATGGCCTCAACCAAGGGGGAGGTCACAAGGAAATTTTTACCATACGTCGACAAGGTCTATCCAAAATCACTGGCTTGGCTTCAGCCGGGATGGGCACTCACCTTTCTACTAACGGGCCATGTGCCCTTCAATGACAAACTCACCACGCTGCACCTGTGGAGATGTTGAGAGCTGGTCACATCTTATGTATCAGTGTCCAAGGTACGAAGATCTGTGGGGATTATTCTACACGAGATTGACATACATCCCACAGGACCAGGAGCATCACTTTTGGACTCACACGATGAATACAAAATCTTCACAAAATATGCCCAGGACCTCTTTGCGAGAAGAGGAACTTGATACACGCTGACAAACTTGCAAGTGACTGGAACCAGTTGCATTCTCCATGCCACTTCCTC
The DNA here is from genome assembly GCF_048544385.1 of Mastigoproctus giganteus. Classification (NCBI taxonomy): domain Eukaryota; kingdom Metazoa; phylum Arthropoda; class Arachnida; order Uropygi; family Thelyphonidae; genus Mastigoproctus; species Mastigoproctus giganteus. The sequence goes on along the minus strand of NC_143587.1, from coordinate 152,272,856 downwards.
TAACAGAAAATGACCATTAACCAGAATGGTACATTCTTCGAAGAATGATTGCAGCCTCTGGACAATGCCTACAACCCAGGTTGAACCCCAAAACCGGCAAAGAAAACCAAACTTTACCCAATCAACAACCTGGATGGGATACTCTCTGAAAAGAAAGACAGAATCCCTAACAAGCCTACAACTCGGAAGGAACCCTGAACTCCTAAAAAGGAAAACTTTACTGAACTTGACCAAACTACTGGATTCCTACAGCAGACTCTGACTCAGATATCAGCTCTGCTGCACATGCATCATTGGAGATCCATCATAGTGACCACTATCTGGGACTGACCTGTGGAAAGGGATCAGACTGACCTTCTGGACAGGACATTGTCCTACCTTTGGCCCGGCCATGATACTGATGTCACCGGACTTAAAGGAAACGCATCAGATTCGACCAGCTGCAGCCTTGCTGCCTATGCACTATTTGGCAATTAGTGCCCTGCTCCCTTGCTGGGTATCTTTATTCCTGGCAGGGGGCGAGGAGCCAGGCTCCTGCCCCCTCCCTCTTGCTGCCCTCTTTTCTTTCTGGTGGAGCATGGGCCTGCCCCACTGTCACTAACTAGAAGCATCTTCTCTATTGCACCCATTCTTCTGACTTTCCTCCCTCCAGCCTTCGGTCTCCCTCCCCCACCCTGCCTATACAGTAGCGTATGCCCTACACATCAAAATTTAAATGTGCAAATTGAACCTCACCCATTGACTTTCGGCCTCCAACCTAGTGGACTTTTTTTTTTTTTTTAGGTCCTAGCCACTGAAATCTCAGGAAATTAGGTGGCAGGACCTGGCAGAGTATATGTATAAGCTACTGGGTTCCTGGTCTGCCTCCACGGGGCGTAAGTGGGGCAATGTTGGGCCCCAACAGGGGTCCAGCGGCTAAACGACCAGAAGAACAATGGTACATAACACTAAACGATCCAAGACCCACACACTTTTAAATCTCTGGCATGACTGCTACTACATGACTATGTGCTTTCAGTATAGCATATTAGCATTAGTAGAGGCATATGATGCAAGAAAGCAAGCTTATGCAGCATCAGCAAAAAAAAAAACACACTTCCATTTCACCCCTCCGTTCGTTCGAAATACCTGTCCAGCTGAGCCTTAAATTTATTTAGGCTATCAACTTCCACAACAAGGGATGGAAGTCTATTCCACCAACCAACTACCCGCTGGCTAAAGGCAAATTTCTGCACATCTATCCTACATCTGTCTTTCCTCAATCTGAATTTATGCCTTCTCTCAGGTGATTATTCTGAGCAAGAGGAAGAATCCCATCGGCATTGAGCATGCTCAATGCCGATGGGATTCAAGGTTTTATACACCTCTATCAGATCACCTCAAGGATTCAAGGTTTTATACATCTCTATCAGATCACCTCGCTGGTGCCTAGTTTCCAGACACTGTAATTTGCAAAACTTAAGCCTTTCTTCGTAAGAGCAACCCTTTGTTCCATTCACTAATCTTGTGCTCTTCTCTGTACTCATTCCAGCAGCTCTACATCCTTCTTGAAATGAGGCCTCCAGACCTGTATACAGTACTCAAGGTGTGGCCTGACCATTGCCTTATACAAGGGAATAGTCACCTCCTTATTCCTGCTAGAAAAATTCCTGTATAGCATTGACAAGACACAATGAGCTACTCTTGCAGCCCGTCTGCACTGCTCAGAGAACTTCATATCTGCCTGCACAATTACCCCCCAGGTCCTTTTCATTCTCTACCACTGTCAGTGTAGTACCACAGAGTTCATACGTTGCTCTGGGGTTGCTGTTTCCCATATGTAGTACTTTACTTTTGTCAATGTTAAACTTCATTTGCCACCTCTCAGCCCATCTGCTCAACCTTTCCAGATCCTGTTGCAGCAGCATAGTGTCAGTAGCGTCCTTAACAACCCTGCCAACATTGTCTGCAAACTTAGACATTAACATCGTCTTAACATCGTCTGCAAACTTGGACATTAAGCTTGATATACCATCATCAATATTATTTATAAATACAGAAAACAACAATGGACCCAACACTGAACCCTGAGGGACTCCACTAATAACATTAGTCCACGATGAGCAGTGTCCATTAATTACCACTCTCTGTCTTCTGCCACTCAACAATCCCTTTATCTCTAGCAACAATTTGCCACCAATGCCACAATTTTCCAATTTGTGCAGCAGTCTTCCAGGTGCAACAGTATCAAAAGCCTTTCTAAGATCCAAATATATAATATCAAAGTTATTCCCTGCATCCAGTTCTTTTGTGACTGCATCATAGTATCCAATCAAATTGGTCAGGCAAGACTTTCCCTTAACAAAACCATCCTGTGTCTGAGTTATAGGTGCCTCCGTAGCCAGGTGGGAAGGAGCAGCAGTGCGTAGTACACGCTTCTTAATTAGACCGGGGTTTGAGCCCGTCACCACCAAATACGGAGGATGCGGAAAGGTCAGGGAATGACCACCGCAAAGCCCAGAGCAATATGGCCTTAGTTGCTAATGCTCCTAGAAACCAAACAACATCTGAGCTATAACCGAATTCTTGTCTAGATGATCCTGCAGTGCTTCTTTACCCAGTGCCTCCATTCATTTTCTTGGAACAGAAGTTAAACTCAGGTCTATAATTACTTGTGTCAGCCTTTGATCCTCCTTTGTGAATTGGGGTCACATTTGCTCATCTCCAGTCAATGGGTACCTCCCCTGAGTCCAAGGAAACTCTCATAATTATGCCTAAGGGTTTGTTTAATTCCTTTTCTGCCTACTGGATAGATCCCATCCACCCCAGATGCCTTTCTTGTGTTTATCTTCAACAATTTCTCCTCCACTTTACTCTCAGTTATTACAAGGTTATATAGCTTACTGCCAGAGTTGAATACACCTCTGGCATTCCCCTTGCTGAATAACTCCTAATGTGTGAATGTCGATGCAAAATATTCATTTAGTTGTTAGCTACCTGAGCAGGATCATGAACAGTTGAACCATCAACATCAAGTGGACCAATCTGAATCATCCCCTTCCTTCTAGAGTTTATATAAGTAAAGAACTCTTTGCATCTTTTGCCAAAGATTTCTTGTAATCTGCCTTCGCCTGCCTAACCTCCTTTGTAACTTGGTTACAGATCAGCTTATATCTATCATAGTCTTCTGTGTCACATGTTAATTAATATGTATCTCATGCATTTTTCTTCTCTGCCAATGTCTCATTAGTTCATCTGACATCTATTTAGGCCTGAACCTTGAACAATATTTCTTAGTTGGTATGTAAAGCCTAGTAGCTTCCAAGATAATTTCTTTGAATGCTTCCCATTTTGAGTTTGCTGTTGGTATCATCAGTTGGTCCCACTGTATAGAATTTAAATACTGTCTCAGACCATCGTAGTTGCCTTAATGAAAGCAAAAACCGTTCCCTTTACCCCTGATGGTAGTTACCTCTTTGAGTAAATCCCACTTCACCACACTGTGATCACTGCCACCTAGTGGATCCTTTATCTGCCGATTCTTAATTCATGAAGAATCACTACTGATAATCAGATCAAGAGTATTACTCGCTCTAGTTGCCTCCCGAACATGCTGCTGTAGGAAACAATCATCCAATAAATCCACAAAAACCTTGCTAATGTGTGAGTGACCAACCCACAAATTCCAGTCAATCTCTGGGAAATTAAAATCCCCATTATAAAACACTCTGATTTACTAACCCACTCTATTTCCCTGTACAGGTTCTTATTATACTCATCAGAGTCATTAGGGCTATACCACACTCCTACTCTCAATTTTGTTCTCCCAGTGCTTATGTCACACCAAACTGACTCGACACTGCACTGTCCAACGATGTTGACTGGCTTCACTTCCTTGGATTTTGTCTGTTTCTTAACTAATAGCATAACCCCTCCTCCCTTCCTATCCTGTCTATCCTTTCTGTGCACATTGTACTCCCCAAATTCCAGTTCTGCATTCCTTATATCTGTGTGACACCATGTCTCTGATATCCCAACAGTATCTGCCTTTGATGTTTTGAGCAATACCTCAAATTCATCAAATTTATTTACCAAACTCCTAGCATTGGTGTACACGCAAGTATACATGCACCTGTTCCTATTCTTAGCTACCCTAACACAACCCATGTGTTTACTTGTACCGCAATGACTCCCAGCAGTCTCTGAAGGCTGCTGCTCATTCCAGTAGAAGCAGTGCAAGAATCACTTTCACCTCTGCCAGTGGCTACTGTTAATCTATTAGTCCTTGTATCCCCCAAGCTAGCAGTTTTCCGACCCACCTAACACTGCCTCTATAGCATCAGTAAATATTCTTGCACCTTTTCTATTTAAGTGTATCCCATCCCTGTAGAAGCAGTCTCTCCTGTTAACAAGTATAGTCCAGGCTGAAAAAATTCTACCCCTTGAGCCTTGCATAATCTTTCCAGGGATGAATTGATCAAGAAGGCTCTCTCCCTCCTATCGTGTCTGAGCAGAATTGCAGACACTTTCAAATTCAACCCTAATTCACGGCTTTTTTTCAACAGTGACCTGTACTTGTTAAATAATCCTGCCGGTCTTCTCTCTTAATATCATTAGTGCCAACGTGTACAACTATATCACCTTTTGTGCCATTAAAAGATGATATCTGCTCTACAACGTCATCAACCTTTGTCCCTGGCAGACATACCCTGGTCCTGTTCCACCTAACCTTTTTACAAAGCATGTTCCCTGTTTCACTGACAGTAGAGTCACCAACAACTACTAGTTCCTGTGGGACCAGTCCATTTTCCTTGGGGGTTGCTGCTGTGTTGTGTGATGACCAAGTGCAAGCTCTTGCGTTGATGTGGGCAGCTGAGAGCTTTATGGGATCCTTAATTTAGATCCTTTGAGGGCATCCACCCTGTCCTTCAAGCTCTCATATAGGCGCATAACAATGCTGAGTTGTCGCCTGATTTCGTTACACTCCTTGCATTGCGCACACACAAAGACATCCTCCATGGCAATATCATGTCCCGTACCCGATTTTTCCACAAACATCATGCAAGCAGTGCATTTTAAAAGGCTGTGATTCAGAGGGCAACTGTCCCCCTCAGTTCTCCCCTGAGCCACAGCACTCCCATTAGCTTGAGCCTTTTGCTTTGCTGCTCTGGTCTGAGTCATGATTTCGATTTAATTTCAATAAAATTTCAATTTCAGTACAAAATTAAAACCCTAAACTTGTATCCCAACACAGTTATAAAGCTATATATATTTTTCAGTATAGAGTATTATCTACGAGTTCCATTTATATAACTTTCGTATCAAGTTATGTATTAATTAATTATGTTACGTTTGTAATCTAAGTTGTTATATGTATTTAGTTAAAAGTACAATTTAATTGACAATGACGTTTAACAAAATTAATAGATTTTACTGATTAATTGACAATATTATATTATATACTGTACTATACTAAGCTTACGCTATCTATATTGTAGTTTTAAATGTTTTTCCCCAACCTTATGTAGAAATAACGAAAAGTGGAATCTTGATAACTGTGTATTTATAATAAATTATATTTGCCTGTATTTACAATAAATTATATTTAACTTTACAACTAAAATATATGAAATATACATATAAAATATACATTAAAATATACTGGGTTAAGAACAATAAAACACATTAAAATGTACTGAATTAAAAGTGATAAAACCATAGCTTTCGAAGGCTCCTGCCTTCTTCTTCAGCGGTATTTCCTTTGTTCTGCAGTGCGTCTTTTAATACCAGCAGGTTGACGGTACTCATCACGTGCTCTGTTCTCTTGTGGTATGGAACCTTATGCTATCTAGTTCGGGATATAACGTTGTGTCGTATAATAATGGCGGCAAGTTACAAACGGTAAATCTACGGCCACTTAAGTAATAATTAACTTCCAAATGTCGCTGTCTCAATTCAGAATAATCTAAGAATTCTGACTAGATCTATAAGCTACTTATAGAAAATAATTTGATGTAACAGTTGGTCAATAAAGTGGCTAAATATGGCTAAAAAACTTCTCGTTCAGCGGAGCTGCAACTTGTATCAGTACTCAAGATGTGGCCTGACCATTGCCTCATACAAGGGGTAATCACCTCCTTATCCCTGCTAGAAAAATTCCTATATATCATTGACAAGACACCGTGGATTTGATACCCTAACCCTATGGTCATGTGCCACACTGGAAGAACTTTGTAATGCTTCCTAAGGTTATGTAATGCTTTGTAATGCTTCATTTTGGCATCAGAATTCAAGGTGCAACTCTTTCCACCATGGCACATTCTTTCTCTATCCCATGACCTCTCATGGATCACAAAAAGAGTGTTGCAGTTTTGCTGCACTGGCACAAAAAGATTGATTACTAATATAGCATCCTATGATGATTGTCTATTGAAAGTTGTTAAGCTCAATGCCTTGACTATTTCTGCTGCATTTTGTTGATCATGTGCCACACTGGAAGAACTTTGTAATGCTTCCTAAGGTTAACCTGTCATTTTGGCATCAGAATTCAAGTTCTCCTCTTTCAAGGTGCAACTCTTTCCACCATGGCACATTCTTTCTCTATCCTCATGACCTCTCATGGATCACAAAAAGAGTGTTGCAGTTTTGCTGCACTGGCACAAAAAGATTGATTACTAATATAGCATCCTATGATGACTGTCCATTGAAAGTTGTTAAGCTCAATGCCTTGACTATTTCTGCTGCATTTTGTTGATCTGCTTGCTTCTAGTGTGGATGTAGTTGCCTTAGTACTTATTCCTGGTCGAGTATGGTTCATTTTCTCAAATGCCAAAGTATCTGGATACTTCTGGCAATATAGTGTACCATGCATATTACAGAATGTTGAATGTTAATTGAATATTATGCAAAATATTTGAAATAGTACAGAAGTTTTAATGCACTTAGTAGATAATGATTTAGCAAACATTTTTATTTAGTGTCAAAGACTTGCTGAAGAACATGAATCTGTTCTTGAGGAATGGTGGTTTAAGAAGAGAAAACAGTTTCCAGATATATATCAATATTTGTGCATCGATACTTTGAAAGGTATGTAAAATTGTAGTAATATTGAAGCAATCTGGTTTTCATGCAATTTTAGGGATGTTGCCTGTATTTTAACCATCTAATTAATGAGAAAAAAAACATAAAAACAGTAGGCTCGTGTTTTCTTTACTTCACTAATTAGTGTTTTATTTTTTTTTTGTGAAGGGGACAGAAGGCAAGAAATTGTCAAAAATGGAAAACTAAAATTTCTTAATTTTGACATTATATTGCTTAATGAGATCAAAATCAAGATCAGTATTAAAGGAGAATGGGCCTGTGGTACTAGATTTCCGTGATTTAAGAGAGTAATACTGCACAGTCAGTGGAAACAGTAACTAGATATTAATAAGTAAGTTAAGTTATGATTAATACAAGAAGCTTTCAGGGTAACGAACCCCTTCTTCAGCTATCACCTTAGTTAGGCGCATTATGGCGTTGCTGCCCTTGTGCCGTAAAGCCTACAAACAAACAACCTTCTTCAGCAAATGAAAATAAATGCATACAGAATACTAATGTCTATATTTTGTTAGTATTCTGTAAGCATTTATTTTCACTTGCTGAAGAAGGGGTTCGTTACCCTGAAAGCTTCTATTAATCTAACTTAACTTACTTATTAAAATCTAGCTACTGTTTCCACTGAATGCATTGATTCATGTTGATAGCATTAGCATTAGTAAAGGCACATGATGCAAGAAAGCAAGCTTATATAGCATCAGCCCCCCCCCCCCCAAAAAAAAACCTTCTCATTTCACCCATTCACTCGCTCCAAATGTTTGTCTAGTTCTGCCTTGAATCTATTTAAGCTATCAACTTCTACAACTATAGATGGAAGTTTGTTCCAGCAATCAACCATCCGCTGGCTAAAGGCAAACTTCTCCACATCCATCCTACAACTGTCCTTCCTCAATTTGAATTTATGCCCTCTCAGGCGATTTTTCTGAGCAAGTGGAAGAATCCCATTAGCATTGAGCATGCTCAAACCATTCAAAGCTTTATACACCTTGATCAGATCACCTCGCAGGTACCTGGCCTCCAGACACTGCAATTTGCAAAACTTAAGCCTTTCTTTGTAATGTGATAGATTCGGGTAGAATGGGATAAAGCCAAACCTTTGTTCCATTCACTAATCTTGTTGCCCTTCTCTGTACTCATTCCAACAGCTCTACATCCTTCTTAAAATGAGGCTTCCAGACCTGTATACAGTACTCAAGATGTGGCCTGACCATTGCCTCATACAAGGGGTAATCACCTCCTTATCCCTGCTAGAAAAATTCCTATATATCATTGACAAGACACCATGAACTACTCTTGCAGACCATCTGCACTGCTTCATATCTGCCTGTACAATTAACCCCCAGGTCCTTTTCACTCTCTACCACTGTCGTGTAGTACCACACAGTTGATACATTATTCTGGGGTTACTGCTTCCCATATGCAGTACTTTACATTTGTCAATGTTAAATTTCAGTTGCCACCTCTTAGCCCATCTGCTCAATTTTTCTAGATCCTATTGCAGCAGCATACGGTTATTAGTGTCATTAATAACCCTGCTAACATTCGTATCGTCTGCAAACTTGGACATTAAGTCTGATATACCACCATCAATATCATTAAACCCCAGGGGCTTACATCTGGTGAGTATGGGTTTGGCACACCCAGGGTCCTGAGCTGGATATCAGCATTCTTCTCTTTCTTGGTGATTCCCTTTTACTTTTCTTTCTCTCTCTCTCTCTCTCTCTCTCTCTCTCTCTCTTTCTCTTAGGGTAACTGGGAAAATTTTTTTTTTTGGCGGTGCAGCATAAGCCTCAGGTTTCCTTGCACCATATAGCTAATAATAATAATAATAATAATAATTAATGAATACAGAAAACAACAATGGACCCAACACTGAATCCTGGGGGACTCCACTAATAACATTAGTCCACGAAGAGCAGTGTCCATTGATTACCACTCTGTCTTCTCCCACTCAACCATCCCTTTATCCATAGCAGCAATTTGCCTCCAATGCCACATTGCTCCAATTTGTGCAGCAGTCTTCCATACAACCCCAGGGGCTCACATCTGGTGAGTATGGGCTTTGGCACACCCAGGGTCCTGAGCTGGATATCATCATTCTTCTCTTTCTTGGTGATTCACTTCTACTTTTCTCTCTCAGGGTAACTTGGAATTTTTTTTTTTTTTTTTTTTGGCTGGTGCAGCATAAGCCTCAGGCTTCCTTGCACCCTATAGCTAATAATAATAATAATAATATGCAACAGTATCAAAAGTCTTTCTAAGATTTTTGATACTGTTAAGATTTTTGATACTGATACTTCAAACTTATAATTTTGATATACGATATCAAAATTATAAGTTTGAAGAATATTGAAAATCTGCAGATAAAAGACCCGCTGTGTGGCAGTGTTTGCGATGTATTTGTATGGGAGTTACTTAAAGATGCAACTATTGCCAAAGGCAAGGGAAAGGGCTTTTGCTTCTGTAAAGGGAGGCCTACAGTGGTCTTAGATAATTTTAAATTCTATGCAGTGGGACCAGCTGATGAAGTTAACAAACAGAAAATTCTAAATAAGAAGCATTCAGAGATGTTATTATAGAAGTTTCCAAGGCATAGATGAGACTGCCTTGGTAACTTCAACTGATGAGACCTTTGGCAATACATGCATGGTATGTATATAAATTATTAGGTAGTAGTAGTAGTAGTGGCATGTGATGCAAGAAAGGAAGTGTATGAGCTTATGCAGCATCAGCCAAAAAAAAAAAAAAAAAAAATCACACCATTCCCTCCAAATGCTTGTCCAGTTCCTCCTTAAATTCATTCAACTATCAACTTCCACAATGACAGATGGAAGTTTGTTCCAGCAATTAACCACCCGCTGGCTAAAGGCAAATTTCCACACATCTATTCTACATCTGTCCTTTCTTAATTTGAATTTATGCCCCCTTAGGTTCGTAATCTGAACAAGTGGAAGGATCCCATCAGAATTCAGCGTGCTGAACCCATTCAAGGCCTTATATACTTTAATCAGATTACTGCGCAGGTGCCTAGTCTCCAGCCACTGCAATTTGCAGAACTTAAGCCTCTCTTGGTAAGAGGATCCCTTCATTCCCCTCACCAATCTTGTTGCCCTTCTCTGTACACGCTCAAGTAAATCTACATCCTTCCTAAAATGAGGCCTCCAGACCTGTACGCAGTAATTAAGGCATGGCCTGACCATTGCCTTATACAGAGGGACAATCACCTCCTTCTCCCTGCTAGCAAAATTCCTATATATCATTGACAAAACCCCATGACCTGCCCTGGCAGCCTGTCTGCATTGCTCAGAAAACTTCATATCTGACTGCACAATTACTCCCAGGTCTTTTTCATTTTCTACCACCTTAAGCGTAGGGCCACACAGTTGGTACATTTCTCTGGGGTTACTTCTTCCCATATGCAGTACTTTGCATTTGTCAAGGTTAAACTTCAGTTGCCACTTCTTAGCCCATCTGCCCAAATTATCTAGATCCTCTTGCAGTAGCACACTGCCATTACTGTCATTAACAACCCTGCCAATCTTTGTATCATCTGCAAACTTCGACATTAAGCCTGATATACCTTCATCAGTATCATTGATAAATATACAAAACATGTGATATAGATGCCTACAGTAGATATCAACTAGTCTGCAGTCAAGTCACAAAGGAAGTTTGGCAAGTTAAGTTAGATTACGAGAAGTCTCTGGCAAATAATACAAAGAAAAGTAAGCAAAAACCTCTTTACTTATGTAAACAGGAGAAGGAAGGAGGTGGTTTTCATTCCACTGAGACACTGTATACAAATAGGGTAACTCTTGATGATCCTGCTCGGGTTGCTGTCAATCTGAATCAGTATTTAGCATATACATTCACACATGAGAAATTTTTAGGGATGGGGATGTCAGAATTGAGTTAAATTCTGGCAGGGAGCGCTGAATGACTTTTTAATAACTGAAAGGAACGTAGAAGAGAAATTGTCGAAGCTAAATATAAAAAAAAACCACCTGGAATATATAGGACTTTTCCAGTTATTTTTTAAACAACGCAACAAAAGAGTTATTCACCTTTAGTCATGAATATGAGAGCATCCAAGAATTCATTGGAGGTTTCAATTTACTGTAGATGTATCCCCAATTAACAAAGGGAGACAGGAGTAATTACAGGCCTATTAGCTTGGCTTCTGTTTCAAGGAAAATAATGAAATCACTTGTTAAAGAAGTAATGCAGGACCATCTAGATAGGATTGCAGTTAAACTGTATTCACAGCATGAGTTTGTTATGGGAGTGATCTTGTCTGACCAGTCTAATTGAATACTATGACAGTAACAAATGAACTGGATTTCAAAAATAATTTTGATATTATATACTTAGATTTAAGAAAAGCTACTGATACTGTTGTACATAAAAATTGCTATACAAATTGGAGCAGTTTAGTATTTAGGGGAATTTGCTGCTATGGATAAAGGGATATTTCGGTGGAAGAAGACAGAGAGTGGTTATTAATGGGTGCTGCTGTTCTTGGACTAATGTTATTAGTGGATTCCTCCAGGGTTCAGTGCTGGGCCCATTGTTGTTTACTCTATTTATTAATAATATTGATGAAGGTGTATCAGACTTAATGTCTAAGTTTACAGATTATATGAAGGTTGACAGGTTAGTTAATCACAGTAATCAGGGTATGCTGCTGCAATATGATCTAGACAATAGATATATGAGCTGAGAAGTGGCAAGTGAAATTTAATATTGACAAATTCAAGGTACTTCATATGGATAGCAGTATTTCGAGATTAACATACCAACTGTGTGGTATCACACTCAGGGCAGTGGAGAATGATAAAAATCTGGGGGGGGGGGTAATTCTGTAGTCAGATATGAAGCATATCTGACTACAGAATTACTGAGCACGGCAAACAGGCTGTCAGGACAGCTCAAGGGTTTTGTCAATGATATACAGGAATTTTGCCAGCAGGGATAAAGAAGTGATTATGCCTACTACCTTATACTGCATGTAGGTCTGGAAATTTCATTTTAGGAAGGATATGGATCTGTTGGAATGGGTTCAGAGAAGAGCAACAAGATTGGTGAGGGGAGCAAAAGGTGCTCTTACCAAAAAAAAGGTTTCAGTTTTGTAAATTACACTGTCTAGGGACTAGGCACCTGAGAGATCTGATTAACTGTTCAAAGCCTTTAATGGAATAAGCTCAGTGTTGATGGTATTGTTCCTCTTTATCAGACTACGCACATGAGGGGCGTAGTCTGATAATAGTGGCTTAGTCTAAAATTGAGAAAGGATGGTTGTAGGTCAGATGTGCTGAAATTTGCTTTTGTCCAGACTGTGGTCGACTGTTGGAACAAACTTCTATCTGGTGTTGTGAAGGTGGGCAGTTTGAAGAAATTCAAGGAAGAACTGGATGAACTCTTCGAGGGATGAACATTTGAAATGGGCAGTGTGGTGGTTATTTTTTGTTGTTGTTGCTGATGCTGTATAAGATTGCGTTTTTGCATCATTTGCCACTTCTACTACAATTAATAATAATATTTATTGCTGTGATATTTAATAGATATATATCTGCAAAGTTGCTAGCGAAATTGGTATTTTATTGGTATTTCAACACAAGATTTAGGAATTAGCATTAGAAATGGCAAATGATGCAAGAAAGCAAGCTTATACATCATCAGTCAAAAAAAAAAAAAAAGACACCTCCCATTTTCTTATTCATTCCCTCCAATAATTTGTCTAGTTCTTCCTTGAATTTATTTAAGCTATCAACTTCCACAACTGCAACAGATGGAAGTTTGAGAATCCCATCAGCATTGAGCTTGCTCACTCCATTCAAAGCCTTAAACACCTAAATCAGATCATCTTGCAGATGCCTAGACTATAGATGCTGCAATTTGCAGAACTGAAACCTTCTTATATCTTTCCTAAAATACTGCATACAGGCCTCCTCACCTGTATGCAGTACTCAAAATATGGCCTTATACAATGGGATAATAACCTCCTTATCCGTGCTAGCAAAATTCCTGGATATCATTGATAAAACCTCATGAGCTGTACTGGCAGCCTATCTGATTTGCTCAGAGAATTTCATATCTGACTGCACAATTACCCCGAGATATTTTTCATTTTCCACTGCACAGTGTAGTATTACAGAGTTGGCATGTTATTCTGGGATGTTGGTATGTTGATCTAGACAGGAGTGCAGTTATACTTCAGTTACATCATGTTTGTTAAGCTGAGATCTTGCCTGACCAATTTGATTGGAAACTGATGCAGTTATAAAGGAACTGGATGCAAAAGATAATTTTGATATCATATACTGCTACCCATATGCAGTACTTTGCATTATTAAACTTCAGTTGTCATTTATCAGCTCATCTGCTTAACTTTTCTACATCCTGTTGCGGTAGCATACTGTGATTATTGTCATTTACCACCTGCCACCCTGTATATCATTGTGGACTTTTGTAACATTGTATCAACTTGGGCATTAAGTCTAATATACCTTCATCAGTATCATTGATAAATATAGAAAACAACAATGGGCCCAACACCAAAACCTGAGGGACTCCACTAAAGACATTACTCCATGAAGAGCAATGCCCATTGATTACTATTCTATGTCTTCTCCCACTCAACCATCCCTTTATTCATCGCAACAACTTGCCCTTAGTGCCACACTGCTCCAATTTGTACAGTAGTCTTTTATGTGCAACAGTGTGAAAAGTTTTCCTGAAATTTAAGTGTATGATATCAAAATTATTTTTTGAATCCAGTACCTTTGTGACCACATTGTAGTATCCAATCAAATTGGTTAGACTAGAATTGTCCTTAACAAACCCATGCTGTGTCTGAAGCAGCCTTGTCTAGATAATCCTGCAATACTTCTTTTATCAATGACTCTGTTATTTTCTCTGGAACAGAAGTTCAATTAACTGCTAATTTCTCAGGTCTATAATTACTCATGTCATGCTTTGCACCCCCCCCCCTTGTGAATTGGGGATACATTGTAAAGCAGTTATTAACCAGTCCGAACTAGATTTCAAACAGGCTAAGAGTAGAAAACTTGCTTCTTGTCCAAATGGTAGTTGAGCATTCTGGTCTCTTGCCAAAGCCATTGGCTACAATTTTGTCCATCTCTGTTTTCACCTCTGTCTTAACATGATGGTTCTATTGCCATTTCAGCCAAAGATTGAAATTGATGATCTTACTAAACCGTCTCCCACCATTCCCAATATACTCCATTCAATGCATCCTGTGCGTCAAAAGGATTTCAGAAGAATTTTGAACAGTTTAGATGCTCAGCAAGCTTCAGGTCCCGATGGTATTTCTCCACTTGTTCTTAAAACCTGTGCTCCTGAACTTACTCCTGTTCTGTGTTGCCGTTTTTCCACTTTCATATTCCAAAAGAGTTTTCCATTCTGCTTGAGAATTTGCTCATATCCAGCCAAGTTCCTACAAAAGGTTACAAATCCCTCCCATCCAGTTATTGTCCTTACTTACTTCTAGCTCTTACTTCTACTCTCTATAACGTAATGCAGAAATTGATTAATTACCAGCTCGTTAACTGTCCAGACACTTCCATTTGATCAGTGTTCACCAATATGGATTATCTCAATATCAGTCCACTGGTGATATATACTGGCTTATATTACCCAGCTATGGACAAATTCAGTAGAAAAGTTTGCTGAAATGCCAGCAGTTACTTTTGACATTTCAAAAGCTTTTATTCTGTTTGATATAAAAGTCTTATAAATAAGCTTTCATCGTATAGTTTGCCAACTGTTTTTTGTTATTGGGTATCCAGTTTTCTCTCTAACTGCTCAATGTGGGTGATGGGAATTGGCTCTGTTCTCTGTCTTCTAACTTCTCCGTTAATGGTGGTGTTCCTTAAGGTTCTTTAGTTCTTTCTCCCACTCTTTTCCTCTAGTATATTAATGACCTTTTATTGACTAGAAATCATATCCATAGTTTAGTTTATGATAGCACATTGCAATTATACCTTCCAGTTTTAAAAACCTTGCCCTGCACGAATAGCCTCAACTTCTTGAATATCCACTACAATTCCTTAAATGCTGATCTCCAGTGAACTAATATTCCTTTATAATCAGTTCCTTTATAACATCCAGTTCCTTTATAACATCATGTTTGTTAAGGGGAGATCTTGCCTGACCAATCTGATTGGAAACTATGATGTTATAAAGGAACTGGACGCAAAAGATAATTTTGATATTATATACTTTGATTTCAGGACAGCTTTTGATACTGTTGCACATAAAAGGTTGCTCTACAAATTGGAGCATTGTGGCATTAAAGGAATGTTGCTGCTATGGATAAAGGGATGGTTGAATGGGAGAAGACAGAGTGTTTTTTTTTTTTTTTAATGAAAACCCCTAACATGAAAGGTATTAGAACCCATAGTACTTAGTACCATGCATGGGTTGGAGGTTGACAAGATATTTGTTGACATTAGATTTGAACTTCTGTAGATTATGATTTGCAGGACATACATATGAAGGAAAAGCTGAATGAATAAATTAGAAAGAAGAAAAGTTGGTTCTGTGAGTTTGAAGTTGGACAGTAAAAGGATGTTGACTGGTTGCGGCATGTGTTCAGACTGCTTTGTAAGAGAGATCGGGGATTATAGAAGCCACTTCAGAAGAACAGTGCCCATGGAAGTATCTATAGAAAAGGCATGCAGCAGAAACAGAATGTCTGTGTGAGAGAGAGAGAGAGAGAGAGAGAGAGAGAGAGAGAGAGAGAGAGAGAGAGAGAGAGTGTGTGTTTCTGTTAGAGATAGGTCATTAATTAACCTAACTGCCCACTGAATGGAATCTAGAAGCCTGAGAGAAGTTTTGGGGACAATGCCTCAGATGTGGGAACAATATTCCATGGTAGGGTGGATTTGTGATTTGTAGAGAGTGAACAGCTGTTTGGAAGAAAAGTAATGCTGAGAGTGAAAGAGAAAACCCAGTTTTTTAGATGCAGAGGAAGCAATTTTAGTAATGTGCTTATGTCAAGAGAGATTAGAAGTCAGGGTAATCCCTAATAGAGATAGTATCTTGCCTAGAAATCGGAGTGACATTGAAGATAAGCTTAGGAGCAGAAGAATCCTTTTTGTGAGATATAATGCAGGACTGAGTTTTAGAAGGATTGAAATCAACTAAGTTATCTTTTCCCCACTGGAGGATTACCTGGAGATCAGCATTTAAGGATTTGGTAGTGGATATTCGAGAAGTTCATGCTGTTTGAGGAGGGCAAGGTTTCTCAAATTGAAAGGTGGAAAGCAATGTGCTATCATAAGCAAAACTATATATATAGTTTTGCTGAAGAGAGCACATAGATAGGATTTCTGGTCAATGGAAGAATGTCATTAATATACAAAAGGAAAAGAGGGGAGAAAGAACTGAACCTTGTGGAACACAAGCATTAGTGGAGAAATTAGAAGACAGAGCCATCTACAATCACCTGCATTGAGCGGTCAGAGAGAAAACTGGATAACCATTACAAAAAACAGTAGGCCAATCATAATTGTTTTCTGCAGCAGCATTTTCGAGAGGAAACCAGAGAGGGTACTACTCTTTAGCATTAGCATTAGTAGAGGCATTTGATGCAAGAAAACAAGCTTATGCAGCATCAGCCAAAAAAAAAAAAAAACACACCACTTCCACTTCACCCCTCTGTTCGTTCGAAATACCTGTCCAGCTGAGCCATAAACTTAATTAGGCTATCAACTTCCATGACAAGGGATGGAAGTCTGTTCCACCAACCAACCACCCGCTGTCTAAAGGCAAATTTCCACATGTCTATCCTACATCTGTCTTTCCTCAATTTGAATTTATGCCCTCTCAGGTGATTATTCTGAGCAAGAGGAAGAATCCCATCAGCATTGAGCATGCTCAAACCATTCAAGGCTTTATACACCTCTATCACAGTACCTCGCTGATGCCTAGTCTCCACACACTGTAATTTGCAAAACTTAAGCCTTTCTTCGTAAGAGCACCCCTTTGTTCCATTCACTAATCTTGTTGCCCTTCTCTGTACTCGTTCCAGCAGCTCTACATCCTTCTTGATGTAGAAACCTCCAGACTTGTATACAGTATTCAAGGTGTGGCCTGACCATTGCTTTATACAAGGGAATAATCACCTCCCTATCCCTGCTAGAAAAATTCCAGTATATCATTGATAAGACACCATGAGCTACTCTTGCAGCCCTTCTGCACTGCTCAGAGAACTTCATATCTGCCTGCCCAATTACCCCCAGGTCCTTTTCATTCTCTACCACTGTCAGTGTAGTATCACAGAGTTGATACGTTGCTCTAGGGGTTGCTGTTTCCCATATGTAGTACTTTACATTTGTCAATGTTAAACTTCATTTGCCACCTCTCAGCCTATCTGCTCAACCTTTCCAGATCCTGTTGCAGCAGCATAGCATCAGTAGCATCCTTAACAACCCTGCCAACCTTTGTATTGTCTGCAAACTTGGACATTAAGCTTGATATACCATCATCAATATTATTTATAAATACAGAAAACAACAATGGACCCAACACTGAACCCTGAGGGACTCCACTAATAACATTAGCCCACAATGAGCAGTGTCCATTAATTACCACTCTCTGTCTTCTGCCACTCAACCATCCCTTTATCCATAGCAACAATTTGCCACCAATGCCACACTGCTCCAATTTGTGCAGCAGTCTTCCATGTGCAACAGTATCAAAAGCCTTTCTAAGATACAAATATATAATATCAAAGTTATTCCCTGCATCCAATTCTTTTGTGACTACATCATAGTATCCAATCAAATTGGTCAGGCAAGACCTTCCCTTAACAAAACCATGCTGTGTCTGAGCTATAACTGAATTCTTGTCAAGATGATCCTGCAGTGCTTCTTTAACCAGTGCTTCTATTAATTTTCCTGGAACAGAAGTTAAACTCACAGGTCTATAATTACTTGTGTCAGCCTTTGATCCTCCTTTGTGAATTGGGGTTACATTTGCACATCTCCAATCTGTGGGTACCTCCCCTGAGTCCATGGAAGCTCTCATAATTATGGCTAACGGGTTACTTACTTCCTTTGCTGCCTCTTTTAATATAACTGGATAGATCCCATCCACTCCAGGTGCCTTTCTTGTATTTATCTTCAGCAATTTCTCCTCCACTTTACTCTCAATTATTACAAGATCATCTAGCTCACTGCCAGTGTTTAGTTCATCTATGACCAAATATGGAGGATGCGGAAAGGTCAAGGAATGACCACCGCATATCCCAGAGCAATATGACCTTAGTTGCTAATGCTCCTAAAAATAACATATAATAATAATAATAACTTCATCTATGGCATTCCCCTTCCTGACTAACTCCTCATGTGTGAATGTAGTTGCAAAATATTGATTTAGTTTGTTAGCTACCTGAGCAGGATCATGAACAGTTGAACCATCGATATCAAATGGACCAATCTGATTCATCCCCTTCCTTCTAGAGTTTACATAAGTAAAGAACTCCTTGCTGTTTTTCTTTGCATCCTTGCCAAAGATTTCTCGTAATCTGCCTTTGCCTGCCTAACTTCCTTTGTAACTTGGTTACAGATCAACTTATATCTGTCATAGGCTTCTGTGTCACATGTTAATTCATATGTATCCCATGCATTTTTCTTCTCTGCTATATGTCTCATTAGTTCATCTGACATCCATTTAGGCCTGAACCTTGAACAATATTTCTTAGTTGGTATGTAAAGCCTAGTAGCTTCCAAGATAAGTTCCTTGAATGCTTCCCATTTTGAGTTTGCTGTTTTTGCTGCCTTTATGAAAGCAATAACCCTTCCCTTTACCCCTGATGGTAGTTACCCCATTGAGTAAATCCCAGTTCAGCACACTGTGATCACTGCCACCTAGTGGTTCCTGTCTGCAGATTCTTAATGCATGAAGAATCACTACTGATAATCAAATCAAGAGTATTGCTCCCTCTAGTTGCCTCCCGAACATGCTGATTTAGAAAACAATCATCCAATAAATCCACAAAAGCCTTGCTAGTGTGTGAGTGACCAACCCACAAATTCCAGTCAATGTCTGGGAAATTAAAATCCCCCATTATAAGACTCTCTGATTTACTGGCCCACTCTATTTCACTGTACTGTTTCTTATTATACTCATCAGAGTCATTAGGCCTATAGCACACTCCTACTCTGAATTTTGATCTCCCAATGCTTATGTCACACCAAACTGACTCGACACTGCACCGTCCATTGATTTCGACTGGCTTCACTTCCTTGGATTTTGTGTTTCTTAAGTAATAGCATAACCCCTCCTCCCTTCCTATCCTGTCTATCCTTTCTGTAGACGTTGTATCCCCAAATTCCAGTTCTACATTACTTATATCTGTGTGACACCACGTCTCTGATATCCCAACAATATCCGCCTTTGATGCTTTGAGCAATACCTCAAATTCATCAAATTTATTTACCCAACTCCTTGCATTGGTGTTGGTGTACACGCAAGTATACATGCACCTGTTCTTTTTCTTAGCTACCCTAACACAACCCATGTGTTTACTTGTACCCCAATGACTCCCAGCAGTCTCTGAAATATCCTGCATCTTATTTTCCAAGCTGCTGCTCATTCCAATAGAAGCAGTGCAAGAATCACTTTCACCTCTGCCAGTGGCTACTGTTAATCTATTAGTCCTTGTATCCCCACAATCTAGCAGTTTTCCAACCCACCTAACACTGCCTCGATAGCATCAGCAAACATTTAAGTGTATCCCATCCCTGTAGAAGCAGTTTCTCTTGTTAACAAGTACAGACCAGGCTGAAAAAAATTCTACCCCTTGCACAATCTTTCCAGGGCTGAATTGATCGACAGGGCTCTCATCATATACTCCCTCCTATTGTGTCTGGTCAGAATTGTTAAAATTTAAAATAATCTTAATAATTTGTTTATTTTCAGTATGCTGCCCAGAAAACCATTTTGGCCCAAATTGTGAACCTTGTTTTGGAAGTCTAGGAATACCATGTAGTGGACATGGATTTTGTAAGGTATGTGTCTTTTTTGTACACTAATTTAAATTTGATTACAGAGTTTATTTTTATGTACTGTTTCACTACAATATGCAATACTAACACTAATAGTGCAGATTGCAAACTGCTGCTTTAGAAATATATTGATGTTAACACTAACTTCTTTTGATATTATTTTCTCTTCTGTTAATTAATTTTTATTTAACCATAAATAATTTAATTTAATTTGGTCCGTGAGGCTGTCACGTACATTGTCTCTAGTATGAGAAGCTGGGTTTGCTACTTGAGAGTTTAATGATGGAACTGGTATTCAGGTGACACACTTGAGTCAAGTGGATGGAATTTTTGGGAAGTCCAGCTGTTTTGTGACAACCATATTCTCTGCTTGCACCTTCATGATAGTGGAACTGTTAATGACCTTGGGTATAACACCCATGTGCAAGTCGTGAAATACAGCACCTAGTATACTGAAGGTGACCACCCAGATGTGAACCAACGTAAGAAGAGGTTGAGATGTGGTGTCCACACCACATGAAAGAAAACGACCCCCTGCATTACAAGGCAATACTAGGTGTTAGACTCATCAAAAGGTGCATAATATCACTTTGCTTATTGAAGGCCCGAAGTAGTGGAGCCTGTGTTTAGTCTCCACATCAAAGCTCCAGCAAACTTCCTGTCTCTTCCATCATGCAGTATGATTGATATCTTTTAAGGTTATGATGGACATCATGGTGAGATCCAATCTTCCTTACATTTTGAGGGTATAGCTTTAAAACAGTGTTTGCAAGACAGTCGCTAGATAGTTAACTGGATGAAATCTGTTGGTAACTCTCTAGGAGGCTTCTGGATCAGCTAGTGTATAATCTTGCTGCCTCTACTTTGCCAAATTGTAACTGGGGGAGTCAGAGTTGTGTGTGTGCCCACACATGCATGCAGGAGGCATTGTGGAGGCCATGTTATGAAGCAGCTGAGTATATTCTTGCGATGTGTACGCTATATCCAAAAATTTCATTGTTCATACGTGTCCTCCCTTTTCATTCTACTGAATACATTGTAAATTTAAAATTTGTAATCTTTCTAAAGTTCAGATTTTATTTTAATAAAGGTTGCTACAAAATCCACTTACAATACAAAGTCCAAGGATATCGTGACCCAGACGGAAATACCTGCAGGCATTTCTGGTGTGAATTATGAGTTCATTATTTGTATTTCCTGTAGCCTGTATTCTAAGATTGGTCTAGTGGACAAACCTAGCTCAACTGACAATTCTTTTCTTTGCACCTAATGTAAGGAGCATACAGATCTAAAATTAGAACTTCGTCATTACAATAAGAAGAATATGACTGATTGAAGAAACAAGTGCTTGTCCTAGAAACAAATGTAACTGGAAGTTGGTCATGGACTCAACTATCTTATGACTTGTCAAGTGTTGCACCTCCGATTCTGGTTGCAGGTAAGAATAGTCGAGTGCAAACTGCTCTGGTTGAAGGTGATCTAGTTTTATTGGGAGAATCTATTGTCAGCAAAACAGGTAATATATTTTGTAATAAAGATAGGTGGACCAGAACCAGGATGTGTTTGCCATGAGCAACAATTGATGTTACCATGAGATTGTCAGATTTTAAGGGGGACAAATAGAGCATTATTATTCGTGTGGGGGACTAATGATATTAAACAAACATGTCCTGACTATTTGTTGGATAAATATAGGGCCATGCTGAAAAAAAATGTCACAAGTTATGTCAGAATGTGTATGTGTTTGCAATTCTGCCCAGACACATTAGGAGGGACTGTATGCTGAAAGTCTAATGTTGATTAACTTGAGACTTATGGAATCTGCAGGACTCTGGTGGGAAATTTTTATCAGCATGGCTTGTACTCGTAAGTAGAAGGAATCTTGGTTGTAGGAATAGGTATTCATTTGAACAAAGTTTGTGCAAGGATTTTTGCCAGTATCATTGAGGATACCTTAAGGGTTCAGGAAACTGCTATTTATGGATAGAAGGGAAATGCATGCATTTCCTTCAAGAATTCTTGTTTGTTGTCACAACAGCCAATGTTGGCAAGATCTTCCGAGGATAGCAAAGTTTCAGATAAGCAGGATGAGATGTCAGGGTAGTAAACTGTAGAAGAAGACTTAGTCTTAACTGTGTCTATAGGTCAGGAGTGTGTCAATAAAATGGCTGAATTTGAACTCCTGGTTAGACAACTAATAATGACATAATAGAGCTAACAGAAATGTGGTGCTACTCAGAAATTGGGGATGATGAGTTCCATTATGGTATGTATAATGTATATAGGAAAGGTAGGGAAGATATAAAGGGTGGTGGTGGTGGTGTCATGCTTCTTATCAAAAGCAGTCTGAGTGTGAAAAGAGCATTTGCTGAGTCTGAAAAGTTACATTGGCCAGCATAGAATGTGTTGTGGGATATCTAGGAAATAAACTCATACACTGACCATTGAACAAAATTTTTACTGTAACTAAAATTTTTACAAATAGTATAAAAACAAATTATTTACAATAAACTAATGATTGTATATTGCGGAATACTAAAAACTGTAATAAAAGATTGTTTACCATAAAATAAGCTAAAATATAAAATTAAAAGCGCTAAAAACCTGGAGCTTTCGAGAGCGTCAGCTCTCTTCTTCAACAGTAATATGACTTTCTGCAACATCTCCTTAAATAGCAGGTTTAAGGAGATGTTGCAGAACCTGCTATTTAAGGAGATGTTGCAGAAAGTCATATTACTGTTGAAGAAGAGAGCTGACGCTCTCGAAAGCTCCAGGTTTTTAGCACTTTTAATTTTATATTTTAGCTTATTTTATGGTAAACGATCTTTTATTACAGTTTTTAGTATTCCGCAATATACAATCATTAGTTTATTGTAAATAATTTGTTTTTATACTATTTGTAAAAATTTTAGTTACAGTAAAAATTTTGTTCAATGGTCGGTGTATGAGTTTATTTCCTAGATATGAGTTTTCCCGACCTCAGAGGCCTCTTTCAGGATGTGTTGTGGGAGTTAGTTTGAAGCAAAGGTGTTGTGAGAGTAATGTACAGACCAGAAGATTGTGAAGAATATGATGAGAGTGTTTACATGCAAATGGAATGGGCAAGCAAGTGCGAATGTCTTATTATGGGTGACTTTGCCCCAGATTGATTGAAATAAGTGGAAGGGAAACTTACCATGAGGAAAATCTTTTCTAAGTAAATTGGATAATTATTATTTGTACCAGCATGTCAGAAATAATACTAGGGGTGGGAATGTGTTCTTGACCTCATCATTACTCATGAATTTGGTGACATTGGAGGGCTGAAAATACAAGAATCATTGGCAGGTAGTGGTCACACAGTCATCAGTTGGATGATGAAGAAAGATGTTGCAGTAGTTAAAGATAAAGACATGGATTTTAATTTTAATGTTTAAAGCACTATAAGGGCACCTATTAATTGGGTGGATTGCAGAGTGAGGGCAAATACACTTAAATTATGGAATATGTTAAAAGCACAGATGCATTAGCGTAGTGGCATGTGACGGAAGAAAGCACACTTATACAGCATCAGCCAAAACAAACCCTTCCCAATTCACCTATCCATAAACTCCAAGAGTTTGTTCAGTTCTTCCTTGAATATGTTTAAGCTATCAACTTCCACAACAACAGATGGAAGTTTTTCCAGAAATCAACCACTCCCTGGTTAAAGGCAAATTTCTGCACATCTATTCTGCAACTGTCTTTCCTCAATTTTTGAATTTATGCCCCCTAAGTGCATAATCTGAGCAATAGGAAGAATTCCATACGTTTGAGCTTTCTCAAACCATTCAATGCATTATACACCTCAATCATATCACCTCAAAGGTGCCTAGTCTCCAGACGCTGCAATTTGCAGAACTTAAGCCTTTGGTAAGAGCATTCCTTTGTTTCCCTCACCAATCTTGTTACCCTTCTCTGTACTCATTCCAGCAGCTCTACATCCTTCCAAAAATGATGTCTCCAGATCTGTATGGAGTATTCAAGGTGTGGCCTGACCATTGCTTTATACAAAGGGGTAATCATCTCCTTATCCCTACTAGCAAAGTTCATGTATATTATTGACAAGACCCCATGAGCTGCTCTGGCAACCTGTCTGAACTTCTCTGAAAACTTCATATCTGATTGCACATTTCTCCACGTCATTTTCATTATCCACTATCCTGAGTGTAGTACCACACAGTTGGTATATTACTCTCCGGTTACTGTTACCCATATGTAGTATTTTGCATTTGTGAATTTTAAACTTCAGTTTCCATCTACCAGCCCATCTACTCAGTTTTTCTAGATCCTGTTGCAGCAGTGTACCATCATTACTGTCATTAACAACCATGCCAACCTTTGTATCATCTGCAAACTTGGATGTTAATTCATCAATATCATTGATAAATATAGAAAACAACCATGGTCCTGCCACCGATCCCCGAGGACTCCACTAATAATATTAGTCCATGAAAAGCAGTGTCTATTGATTACCACTCTCTGTCTTCTCACACTCAACATCCCTTTAACCATAGCAGCAACTTGCCCTTAATGCCATACTGCTCCAACTTGTACAGTAGTCTTCCATGTGCATCAGTATCAAAAGCTTTCCTGAAATCCAAGTATATGATATCAAAATTCTTTTTTGCATCCAGTTCTTTTGTGGCCACATCATAGTATCCGATCAAATTGATTAGGCAAGATTTCAACTTAACAAACCCATGCTGTGTCTGGACTATGACTGCACTCCTGTTGAAATGATCCTACATTGCTTCTTTAACTGGAACCTAAAAAACTAATAGGTCTAATTACTCATGTCACCCTTTGATTCTCCTTTGTGAATTAGGGATACATTTGCATTTAACCAGTCTGTGGGGACCGCCCATGAATCAAAGGATATTCTCACAATTATGGGTAAGGGTTTAATTATGACAGCATCCTTGGATTCAGGGGAGGCCCCCATGGACTGTAAATGTGCAAATGTATTCCCAATTCACAAAGAGGTGGAACAAAGGGTGATATGAATAATTACAGACCTGTTAGTTTAATTTCTGTTCCTGGCAAAATAATGGATTCACTGGTTAAAGAAGCAATGCAGGATTATCTAGACAAGATTGCAGTTATACTCAGACACATCATGTGGCCAGGAACTCATACTTTTTAGAAAATATTGCAGGAAGAGATGCCAAAATGGATGAATGTGAAGCTGGCTGGTCAAATAGAGTAGAAAAAGATAGCATGGGATATTTACAGTTATGAAAGTACTGGAGCACATGAAAAATACAAGTTGATTTGTAATAATACCACAGATAAAGTTAGAAGTCAGGGCTGTGTATGAGAAAGCACTGCCTAAGAGAACAAAGAATGGGAACAAGGAATTTTTTTTATGCATGTGAATACAAGGAAGGAAAGAGCAAATCAGATCTTATGCATTGGGTATGGGAAAGTCTTAGACAACCCAGCTGATGTTGCAGATGAATTGAACAGATACATGCATGGCATCTGTCTTTTTGTGAAGAACCTTTATGACCCTTCATGCTGAGAAGAGGCTGTGCAAGTGAGGCTGGGTCACATGAAAATAGTGATATCAAATTGACAGATGATTGTTTATTAGAAAAGGTTTCGTGCATAAAGGCAAATAAGTCTCCTGGAGTTGATGGCATGTACCCAATAATTTGTTGAGGAGGCTTCCATCCTGCAGTGGGTTGATAATGGCTGCACTTTACTTACCCAATAATATTGAGTTAAGCTGCCAGGGAGTGCACTGAATCAAAAGTTAGTTATGAGAGCATTTTTGGACTTAGGCAGGAGAGATTCCTTTGGAGTGTGCAAGTGCCAACATGTTATCAATACATAAAGGCAGTGCTATGATTGAAGTTGGAGATTTCAACATAGCCACAGACCTGTTAGTCATTCTTCAGTGGTAGAGAAAATCTTACAAACAATGGTTAGCATTAGCAGTAGTAGTAGTAGTAGTAGTAGTGGCATGTGATGCAAGAAAGCAAATGTATGAGCTTATGCAACATCAGCCAAAAAAAAAAAAAAAAAAAAAAATCACACCATTCCCTCCAAATGCCTGTCCAGTTCCACCTTAAATTTATTCAACCTATCAACTTCCACAACGACACATGGAAGTTTGTTCCAGCAATTAACCACCCGCTGGCTAAAGGCAAATTTCCACACATCTATTCTACATCTGTCCTTTCGTAATTTGAATTTATGTCCCCTTAGGTTCGTAATCTGAACAAGTGGAAGGATCCCATCAGAATTCAGCGTGCTGAACCCATTCAAGGCCTTATACACCTCAATCAGATCGCCGCGCAGGTGCCTAGTCTCCAGCCACTGCAATTTGCAGAACTTAAGCCTCTCTTGATAAGAGGATCCCTTCATTCCCCTCACCAATCTTGTTGCCCTTCTCTGTACACGCTCAAGTAAATTTACATCCTTCCTAAAATGAGGCCTCCAGACCTGTATGCAGTACTCAAGGTGTGGCCTGACCATTGCCTTATATAGAGGGATAATCACCTCCTTTTCCCTGCTAGCAAAATTCCTATATATCATTGATAAAACCCCATGACCTGCCCTGGCAGCCTGTCTGCATTGCTTAGAAAACTTCATATCTGCCTGCACAATTACTCCCAGGTCTTTTTCATTTTCTACCACCTTAAGTGTAGTACCACATAGTTGGTACGTTTCTCTGGGGTTACTTCTACCCATATGCAGTACTTTGCATTTGTCAAGGTTAAACTTCAGTTTCCACTTCTTAGCCCATCTGCCCAAATTATCTAGATCCTCTTGCAGTAGCACACTGCCATTACTGTCATTAACAACCCTGCCAACCTTTGTATCATCTGAAGACTTCGACATTAAGCCTGATATACCTTCATCAATATCATTGATAAATATACAAAACAACAGTGGACCTAACACCGAACCCTGTGGGACTCCACTAATAACATTAGTCCAAGAAGAGCAGCACCCATTGATTACCACCCTCTGTCTTCTCGCACTTAACCATCCTTTTATCCATTGTAGCAACTTACCCTTAATACCATTCTGCTCCAATTTGTACAATAGTCTTCCATGCGCAACAGTGTCAAAAGCTTTCCTGAAATCCAAATATATGATATCAAAATTATTTTTTGCATCCAGTTCCTTTGTAACCATATCATAATATCCTATCAAATTTGTCAGACAAGACTTTCCCTTAACAAACCCATGCTGTGTCTAAATTATTGCTGCAGTCTTGTCTAGATGATCCTGCAATGCATCTTTAACCAGCGACTCCATTATTTTACCCGGAACAGAAGTTAAACTAACTGGTCTGTAATTACTCGTGTCACCCTTTGATCCCCCTTTGTGAATTGGGGATACATTTGCACATCTCCAGTCCGTGGGAACCTCCCCTGAGTCCAAGGATGCTCTCATAATTATGGCCAAGGGTTTGCTTAGTTGCTTTGCTGCCTCCTTTAATATAACTGGATAGATCCCGTCCACCCCAGGTGCTTTTCTTACGTTTAACTTCAACAATTTCTCTTCCACTTTGCTCTCAGTTGCATAGTGGCATATAATGCAAGAAAGCCAGCTTATACAGCATCAACCAGAAGGGGGGAAAGGGAAAAATCCATTTCCCATTCACCTCTCCATCCAGTCCTAAATTTTGACTAGCTCTTCCTTGAATTTATTTAAGCTATCAACTTCCACAATGACAGATAGAAATTTGTTCCAGCAGTCAACCATTTGCTGGCTAAGTGCAAATTTCTGCACATTATTCTGCAACTGTCTTGCTTCAGTTTGAATTTATGTCCCCTCAGTTGCGTCACCTGAGTAAGAGGGTGCATCCCATCAGCATTGAGCTTGCTCAAACCATTTAAGGCCTTAAACACCTCAATCAGATCACCTCGCAGGTGCCTAGTCTCCAGATGCTGCAATTTGCAGAACTTAAGCCTTTCTTGGAAAGAGCACCCCTTTGTTCCCCTCATCAATCTCGTTGCCCTTCTATGTACCCATTCCAGCAGCTCTATATCATTTCCTGAAATGAGGCCTCCAGACTTCTGTGCAGTCTTCAAGATGCAGCCCAACCACTGCCTTATACAAAGGGATAATCACCTCCTTATCCCTGCTAGCAAAGTTTCTGTATATCATTGACAAGACCCCATGAGCTGCTCTGGCAGCCTGTCTGCACTGCTCTGAAAACGTCTTATCTGATGCATACGATTACCCCCAGATCTTTTTTATTGTACCTACACTCAGGGTAGATCCTGTTGCAGCCGCATACTGTTGTTACTGTCATTATAATAATAATAAATTTTCTGTTTATACTCCGGGACGACCAAACGGTCAGAGGAGTTCACAAATAGACAGAATACAAGAAACAGCACCGTATTCAGTAGTCACGGGCTTGAACCCCGGTCACTCAAGGCACGTGTACTTATGCACCCGCGCGCCTGCCCACTAGGCTACGGCGGCCTACAATATTTTTCAGTTTTGTAGAGCAATATCATGTAAAATTATAACTATAACTACGGTAATACTTTGCTATTAGACTTCATTAACAACTCTGCCTACCTTTGTATGATCTACAAACTTGGATATTAAGTCTGATATACCTTCATCAATATCATTGATAAATATAGAAAACAACAATAGGCCCAACACTGAACCCTGGGGTACTCCATTAATAATGTTAGTCCATGAAGAACAGTGTCCATTGATTTCTGCCTTCTGTCTTCTTCCGCTCAACTATCCATTGTAGCAACTTGTCCTTAATGCCATACTGCTCCAATTTGTACAGTAGTCTTCCATGTGGAATAGTATCAAACGCTTTCTTCAATCCAAGTATATGATATCAAAATTATTTTTTTGCATCCAGTTCTTTTGTGACCACATCATAGTATCCAATCAAATTGGTCTGGCAAGATTTCCCCTTAACAAACCCTTAACATGCTGTGTCTGAACTATTACTGCAGTCTTGTCTAGATGATCCTGCATTGCTTCTTTACCTAGGACTCTATTACTTTGTCTGGTACAGAAGTTAAACTAACAAGTCTGTAATTACTTGTGTCACCTTTTGAACCCCATTTGTGAATTGGGGATACTGCACTTCTCCAGTCCATGGGGATCTTCCTTGAATCCAAGGATGCTCTCATAATTTTGGCTAAGGGTTTGCTTACTTCCTTTGCTGCTTCCCTTAATATAACTGGATAGATAACATCCATCCCATGTGCCTTTCTTATGTGTAACTTCAATTTCTCTTCCACTTTCCTCTGAGTTTTTACAAACTCTTTTAGCTCCCTATTAGAGTTCGATTAACGTCTGGTCGCCACTTCTCTACAGAATTCCTAATGTGTGAATGTCATTATAATACACTCATTCAGTTTTTTAGCTACCTGAGCAGGATCAACAATGAAACCTTCGATATGAAGTGGACTAATCTGATTCATCCATTCTTTCTAGAGCAGTAGGTCTCAAGAGTTTTTTTTCTGGTGGCCGCAAAAATGGCTACGAGATTTAGCTGGTGGCCACACAATTGCTTTTTTATTAAGACATTTATTTTACCGGTAACAATAATAGATGGAATTTATATGCATATAACATAGAAATAATAATAAAATTCTTTGTAAAAACTGCAACTAATAATACGAAGTTATGTAATTTATGATTCTATCCTGAAGTCAGCTGAGAAACTTGTATATTTTTCAGTTTTGTAGAGCAATATCATGTAAAATTATAACTATAACTACGGTAATACTTTGCTATTAGACTTCAAATATAAAAACAAATTAAAAAATATTGGATGAGTGGTCAAACACTTATGTTTTTTTTTTTTTTTTTTTTTTTTTTTATGTAAACCCCAAACACGAGAGGTATTAGAACCTATAGTACTTAGTACCGTGCTTGGGTTTTAGATTAAGAAGATGAAAGAAGATATTTGTTGACATTGGACTTTGAACTTCTGTAGACTGTAATTTTCAGGAAATATGTATGAAGGAAGGTTGTTCCAGAAAAGGGCGGTTGAATGAATAAACAAGGAAGATGAAAAGTTGGTTCTGTGAGTTTGAAGTTGGACAGTAAATGGATGTTGGCTGGTGGCGGCACGTTTTCGGACTGTTTTGAAAGAGAGCGGGAATTATAGAAGCCAATTCAGAAGAACAGTGCCCATGGAAGTATCTGTAGAAGAGGCATGCAGCAGAAACAGTACGTCTATGAGACAGTGAGTGGAGAGACTCTGTTAGAGATGAATCATTAATTAACCTAACTGCCTTCTTCTGAATGGAATCAAGAAGCCTGAGAGAGGTTTTGGGGGCACCACCCCAGATGTGGGAACAATATTCCATGGTTGGGTGGATTTGCAATTTATACAGAGTGAGCAGCTGTTTGGAAGAAAAGTAACGCCGAGAGCGAAAGAGAAAACCAAGTTTTTTAGATGCAGAGGAAGCAATATTTGTAATGTGCTTGTGCCAAGAGAGATTAGAAATCAGGGTAATCCCCAAAAGAGATATATCATTTTGCCTAGAAATTGGAGTGTCACTAAGGATAAGCATAGGAGCAGAAGAATCCTTTTTGCGAGATATAAGACAAGATTGAGTTTAGAAGGGTTGAAATCAACTAAGTTGTCTTTGCCCCACTGGAGAATTACCTGATGATCAGCATTTAAGGAATTGGTAGCAGATTTTCGAGAAGTTGAAGCTGATTGAGCAGGACAAGGTTTCTCAAAATGGAAAGTGGAAGGCAATGTGCTATCATCGGTCGGCAAAACTATGGATAGGATTTCCAGTCAATATACAAGAGGAAAAGAGTGGGAGAAAGAACTGAACCTTGGGGGACACCGGCATTAGTGGAGAAGTTAGAAGACAGAGAGCCATCTACCATCACCCTCAGTGTGCGATCAGAGAGAAAACTGGATAACCAATTACTAAAAACACACACACAGGCGCCTCCGTAGCCAGGTGGGAAGGAGCAGCAGTGCGTAGCACACGCTTCTTGATTAGACCGGGGTTCGAGCCCGTCACCACCAAATACGGAGGATGCGGAAAGGTCAGGGACTGACCACCGCATATCCCGGAGCAATATGGCCTTAAAAACTTAAAAACCTTAAAAACTTATAAACTTAAAAAAACTTAAAAACTTAAAAAACTTAAAAAAAGCCTTAAAAACCAATGCTCTTAAAAACCAAACAAACAAACAAACTAAAAACACTTGGCAAACCATAACATGGAAGCTTGTTTAGAAGACCTTTATGCCAAACACGATCGAAAGCCTTTGAGATATCAAGAGCAACTACTTGTGTTTCACCGAACCTTTCCATTGAATTAGTCCATAAATGGGTAACATAAGCCAGAATATCACCAGTGGATCGACACTGACGGAATCCATACTGGCGATCGTTGATCAGACGGAAGGTTTCTAGGTAGTTTAAGAGTTGGCGGTTAATTGCTTTCTCCATTACTTTAGAAAGAGTAGAAGTAATTGCAATGGGACGATAATTGGATGGGAGGGATTTGTCACCCTTTTTAGGAACTGGCTGGATATGACAAATTTCCAAGCAGAAGGAACAACACCTTTGGAATAACAAAGTGAAAAAAAGGCGGCAGAGAATAGGAGTAAGTTCAGGAGCACAGATTTTGAGAACAAGTGGAGAATTACCATCGGGACCTGGAGCTTTCTTGGCATCAAGATTCATCAGAATCATTCTGACATCCTTTTGACGGAATACCACAAGAGGCATTGAATGGAGCGTGTTGGGAATAGTGGTTGGTGTTTTACCATAATCATTAATACATGAGTTGGAAGAAATATGGGATGCTAGCAGGTCAGCTTTATCCTTGGCTGAAGTGACAACAGAACCATCTGGTTTGGACAGAGGTGGGAGCAGAGATGGGCAAAAGTTGCGGCCAATAGCTTTGGCAAGAGACCAGAATGCTCGGCTACCATTAGGGCAAGAAGCAAGTTTTCTACTCTTAGCCTGTTCGAACTCTAGTTTGGACTGATTAATAACTGCTTTACAATTGTTGCGAGCTTTGGTGTAGGCAGAAAATGAAACTGGAGAATTAGAAACAAGCCAATTACGATATGCAACATTTTTCTCTTGAACAGCCTTAGCACATTTATTGGAAAACCAAGGCTTATTTAAAGGACAGGATTTTAAAGTGGAGTGTGGGATAAAGGATTCCATTCCTGCAAGAATAATTTCACTGACACGATCTGAGCAAACAAATGTGGTATTTAAAGTTCTAAATTTTAATTTCGTATGTAACCGTATTATACGAAAAATTAATTATAGAATCTTTATTGTTACATGAGTTATATAGCAATAAACCTTGTTGGTTTTTTAAGCTTCAGGTAATCGAATGTATAGTAATAAAGATCTACGAATATGCAAAAAATGAAAATTTATTAAAATAAAATAATAAACACGACAAAGCCGTACAACAACAAAACATATTATTATTATTGTAAATTAATTTTTTAGCGTCGAAATTTAATAAAGAAATAATTTTGATATTTATGAAAATTATCTGGTGGCTGCACAGAAATGTCTTGGTGGCCTTACTTGGCCTCTGTGGTCACACTTGAGAACCACTGTTCTAGAGTGTACATAAGTGAAGAAGTCTTTGCATCCTTTGCCAAACATTAAGGATGATTAAGAGTGCATTCCAGGGATATTTATATAGATATTATATTGTGAATAACAGACAACATGGTTTTGTTAAGGGAAAATCATGTTAACTAACTTAATAAGCTAATTTTATAATTACTCATAAGCTGGATGTAGGGATCGATTTCAACATAGTTTATTTGGATTTTAGTAAGGTATTTGACTCAGTCCCTCATGAGAGGTTACTGTATAAGCTGGAACCTGTTGGGATTACTGGAAAAATTCTAAGATGGATTCCTTGTTGGCCACATGGCAGAAAGCAGTGTGTTGTGATTAATGGTTTTCTTCAGATTGGTGTAGTCAGAAGTGGGATCCCCAAAGGATTGGTTCTTGGATCACCATTTTTTCTGATTTTCATAAATGACATAGACAATGGGATAGAAGGCTTGTGTCAAAATTTGTAAATGGCATAAAGATTGTTAGAGTAGTTAAGAAATGTACCAAACAGTGCTCCTTCAGTATGATTTGAACAGGCTCCAAGAATGGTCAGAAAAAGTGGCTGCTGTTTTAATGTAGCAAAATGTTTTGGGCATAGCCAATATACAAGGAAACTGTAAGGCCACATTTGAAATACTGTATTATGACCTCACCTGAAAAAAGACATTGAGGTTCATGAAAGGGTCCTAAGATGGGCAACTCGCATGATGAGATTGGTAAAAGGGCAACTATGAGTTAAGACTCCATATATTTGGGCTACAGAGTTGGTAACCAGATACCTCAGAGGTGACCTGATTGGGATTTATAAGGCTCTGAGAGTTAGTAAAATGAGTGAAGATGGAATTTTCACTGTTATGGAGAATTCCAGAACTCGGGGGCATAAATTCAAATTACAGGGGAAGAGGTTTAGTATAGATTGTAGGAAGTTTTCTTTTAGTCAGGTAGTTGTTTACTAGAATAGGTTGCCTTCACAGGTAGTTGAGGCTGACAGATGGAATAAATTCAAATGTCAATTGGACAGTTACCTATGTGAGAAGGGAAGCAAATAATTTGTATTTTCTTATCTACTCACGTTTTTTTTTTTCCCAGCCAGTGCATCCAAAGCCTGTGATTTCCTTGCACTATATGGCTGTTGCTATTACTAATCATGAATAGTCAAAGTAATAGAACAAACTTATCTCCAAAAAGATCTAAACCTTTCAAAGGATTCCTCATTCATTTTGCAACTATATGTGGTCTTGGTTTCAATCTAATGATGTCCATTTCCACTAGCAGTGTGCCAAGCCCCATGAACTTTTCCTGACAGAATTCAAATTATTGGTTGATTCAACCACTGCTCATCTTGGTTGTTATTTGCTGTACAATTCTTTTTTCTTCTAAGGTGTCACTTAGCATATGTCTACTCTGATATTCCCCATCAGAGACTTAATAATTTGGAATCTCATCTTTTCGATCTTCTCTGGCTTAAAATCTCTCTACCCCATTCTGTCAGATTCATGTATTGCTTCTATCTTTTTCCCAACTCCACTAATCACTTGGAGCTCTTTGACTTCTTTTATTTGAAACTCTTTCTCCAGTCCAACTTTCCTAACAGTGAGGTAATTTTTCTTGGTGATTTTAATATTCACAACTCCAGTTGTTTTCTGTATTCTAGTCACATGGACCCAGCTGGTTGAGATGCTGAGGATTTTGCAATTACTAATGACCTTGCACAGATTGTTCTTTTACTTACCAGAATATCTGTCAGTCCTAACTACACAGCTAACCCTCTTGATCTTGTTATCATAAACAATCCTTCCAAGTACACAGTTGAAGCAAGTGGTCCTCTAGATACCTCAGATTGCAACTTGGGGATATTCTCTTTTCCATTGGAGCCTTTCACTTGTGGCCAGTTGCTGATGCGCCATTAAAACCCGAACAACCAACTTGTGGCCATTCTCAACTTCATGTTGTATGGCAGTGGTCTCAAACTCAAATTGCATATGGGCCGAATGCATGATCTGAAAGCAGCTGACGGGTCGGAATTTTTTCTTAACAAAATGAAAGTGAATATAAGCACCGTATTTACAACAAATACATAATTGAAATGTATTCGCGGGCCGTGTAAAATTTCTTTGGGGGCCGGATGCGGGCCGCCAGTTTGAGGCCACTGTTGTATGGTATTACAAGAATGCAAAATGGGATGATCTGTGAGAGTTCTTTTCCTTGGTCAGATTATTGTTTCAAATC
Organism: Mastigoproctus giganteus; assembly: GCF_048544385.1. Taxonomy (NCBI): domain Eukaryota; kingdom Metazoa; phylum Arthropoda; class Arachnida; order Uropygi; family Thelyphonidae; genus Mastigoproctus; species Mastigoproctus giganteus. Next base: position 152,237,921 of record NC_143587.1, on the reverse strand, counting down.
TTTTGATGTTAGTATTTTTTTCAATCATGTCAGTGAAATTATTCTTGTAGAGATTAAATCTTTTATTGCACACTCCACCTTAAAATCTTGTCCTTTATCTAAACCCTGGTTTTCCAATAAATGCACTAAGGCCGTTCAAAATAAGAATGTTGCATATCGCAAATGGCTTGCATCCGAATCTCCAGTTTCATTTTCTGCCTACACCAAAGCTCACAACAATTATAAAGCAGTTTATGATCAGTCCAAACTAGATTTTGAACATGCTAAGAGTAAAAAACTTGCTTCTTTCCTAAATGATAGTCGAGCATTCTGGTTTCTTGCCTAAGCTATTGGTGACTACATTCACCTTGTTTATTCCCACCTCTGTGAAAATCAGATGGTTCTATTGCCAGCTCAGCTAAAGATAAAACTGACCTGCTAGCATCCTCCTTTTATTCTAACTCATGTATTGATGATCTTCGTAAACCACCTACCATTCCTGGTATAATCCATTCAATGGCTACTGTAGTCTTCTGTCATAAAAATGTTGGAACAATTTTGAGTAGTCTTGATACCAAGAAAGTTTCATGTCCTGATTCTATTTCTCTACTTGTTCTCCAAACCTGTGCTTCTTGGCTTACTCCTGTTCCATGTCACCTTTTAACACTTTCTCATGCTACTAGTGATTTCTCTTCTGCTTGGAAATTTGCTCATCCAGCAGGTTCCTAAAGAGGGCAAATCCCTCCCATCAAATTATTGTCCCATTGCACATACTTTTACTCTTTCTGAGCTAATGGAGAAATCCATTAACTGCCAACTCCTGAACTGTCTAGAAGCCTTCCATCTGATCAATGATTGCCAATACTCCATCAGTGTCCACTGGCTTATGTTACCCTCCGATGGATATATTCAGTGGAAAAGTTTGGAAACTCAGGCAGTTGCTCTTGACATTTCAAAGGCTTTTGTTCATGTTTGGCATAAAGGTCTTCTAAATAAACATCCATCTTATGGTTCATGAACTGTTTTTTGTAATTGGGTAGACAGTTTCTCCACTGATGCTGGTGTTCCCCGAGGTTCACTTCTTTCTTCCACTCTTTTATATTAATTACCTTTTTCCATTGACTAGAAACCATATTCGTAGTTTTGCTGATGATAGCACATTGCAATCCACCATCCAGTTTGAGAAACTTTGCCCTGCACAAACAGTTTCAGCTTCTCAAATACCCACTACCAGTTCCTTAAATTCTGATCTCCAGGTAATTCTCCAGTAGGCTTAAAGATAATTTAGTTAATTTCAGTTCTTCTAAAACTTAGTTCTGTCTTATATCTTACAAAAAGGATTCTTCTGCTCCTATGCTTATTTTCAATGACACTCAGATGCCTAGACAAGTTCACATATTTCTATTAGAGATTACCCTGACTTCTAATTTCTCTTTGCATAAGCACATCCCAAATATTGCTTTTTCTGCATCTAAAAAACTGGGTTTTCTCTTTTGCTCTTGGCATTACTTTTCTTCCAATCAGCCACTTACTCTGTAATATCTTTATTGCAATCAGTGAAAAGTTTTACATGGATGCCTGATGCAATACCCATAACAGCAACAATGCTAGGGGTTCTGTACACATCTCAAGTTTGCCCTATCATGCAATATTGCTCCCACATCTGGAGCAATGCCCCTATAACCTGTCTGATGCTTCTAGTCTCCATTCAAAAGTGGAATAGTTAGGTTAATTAATGATCCATCTCTAACAAAGTCTCTCCACTCTCTGTCTCATAAATGTTGCTTTTCTGCTACATGCATTTTCTATAGATAGTTCGATGGGCACTGCTCTTCAGAATTGGCTTCTATAATACCTGCTCTCTCTTCCAAACCACTCAGCAATGTTTTACAGTTCAACTTCAAGCTCATGGAACCAACTTTTTTTCTTCCTCATTTATTTCTTCAACCTGTTTTCTGGAACAAATTCTCTTACATATTTCCTGAAAATTGCAATGTACACTTATCAAGTCTAATGTCGGCAGGTGTCCTTAACCTTCAGCCCATGCATGGTGCTAAACACTGGAGGTTCTAATACCTTTTGAACTTGGGTTTTTCATTAAAAAAAAAAAAAAAAAAAGAGAGTATAGATGACCTGCACTCTTAATATGTTTGAGATAATGTGGTATTCCAGGATGGAGAAACTGAACAAACCTTTTTGTGGTCTTGTTCAGTCTCTCTACCATTGTATTAGGAAGGAGGGGGGTGATTTGAAGTTGCAGTCATTTTCTTTACCTTACTTTACTTAATTTTTTGTTGCAGTCATTTTCTTTACGCAAAACGGAAATGCATTCATCGAATATCAATAGGAAATCAATAGGAAAAATTATAGTTGGTCCTTGACCTTCAGGAAAGTGCATAAAGAATTTTAAAAATACCTTTTAAATAACTTTTTAACTGCATACCAAGAAAAAGATAATGAAAATAATTATAGAATTAAATGTTTAATGCATAAAACAGTGGTTCCCAAACTGTGCGCCATGGAATATTTTTAATTTTCGAAGAAACACAGTGGTACTCGACATCTGTCGGACACCACGCAAACTACTAGCTTGAGGTAGTTCACAGTTTCAACATTGCTTATTAAGTTGTTTGAACCTAACTACTGTACTTAATAAATGGAACTGTTAGGTATTTCTTTTGGCCAAGGGGCACCATGAAAAAATTAGTAAGATACTAAGGACGCCATGAACCCAGAGCTGTGCCGAGCCATTTTAGTACCCGAGGCAAGAATGAAAAACTGCACCCTCCCCTAAAACATTAAAAAAAAAAAACATTACATCTGCCCCAGATGGCGGCAGAGCTTGGTATGTGTACAGTGGCGCGACAAAGATTTTCATTTTGCAAAAGCAAGATGATAAATGTATTGGAATAATCAAAACAAAATTGAAAGCATTATTTAATCTTTCTTTTGGTGCCCCTTTCAGCTTTTAACCTGAGGCAAGAACCTTGTTCGCCTCACCCTTGGCATGGCTCTGTGTGAACTGAGAAAGTTTGGGAACCTCTGACATAAAATACACAATGAAGAAACTGTTTGTTACAGAAATATTTGAACAGTGTTGGCTTTCTTTTTTTCATCAATCAATTTCCGATAGCCGACAATCTTATCTATGTCCTGGCAAAATAAATATCGCAGAAGAGGTTCTCTGTGATATGAAAGATTTCATCTAGTTCTTTTACCACTATCTCCTTTGTAGTAACATTTACATCTGGCTTATTTAAAAATTAAATTTTTTTTTTGAATTTAAAAATTACAATTTTTAAATGCAAGTATGTAAGTGACTTTATTAAGCGGGAGACAAACAAGTAACATGTCTTTTTCCAATGGTTGATGGAACACACTGAGGCAGACACCAGGCAAACGCTTGTTTATTGTCTATACGACGTGCGGTAAGCTTAGTGTGTGATGATTCAAATCTTTTTCAACTATCATATAAAAAGAGATCATGTTAACTTGAAATTTGCATTGTGTAAAGTGAAAAGTGGTATAATTTTTTCAAATAGCTGTAACTGAAAAACTCGTTAATCGAACTCGCATTATGTGAGGTCTGGCTGTGTATGTTATACTTAAGCTTATTTGTTTGTCAGTGCCTGATTACATTGTGATCCCATCAAATCAAACTGAAAAATCACATCAACATATAGACACAAATCAAAGGATGTATTATAAAATCTTTTTCACATTTTATAATATGTGGAAAAACTTGCATATATGTCTTCAGAATTACATATTTCTTTGATAACTTGTTGAAAGCCGCTGAAAATTAGCTTCACACAAATACAACGAAATGATTACATATTACACAGAACAATGCTATTATCACACATTTCTATTTTGCAATGTAAACTACCCTACCTAACTGCCAATTCATCAATAAATACAAGTAGAAATTAAGTAAAAAAAGAATTCACTCATGGGTCGAATTAATCGCGTTAATTGAGACTAGCCTGTATTGCATTTCTAGAAAAAAATGCAAAAATAGATGTAGCATTTTATAACAGCAATAATGTCATATGAGCCAAATGATTAAAGTAAACCCCGGCTATTCACGGTATCTGTATTCGCGGTTTCGTGTATTCGTGGTTTCGTGTATTCATGATCGCTGATTTAATATAAAATGAAACCTAAAAAAATGTGAATTTTAAAGCGCCGTGAATATTTTCCGCCATAAAAAACATGAGCGTGCCTAAAATTATCTTTCCCAGTCAAAACAGTGCTCAGTGGGTGGGGGGAGAGGGGATGACAAAATTACGAGCGTGGATGTTTCTCGCTAATCCTTGTTCAGTATGTGCTATGCGCTTGTCATGGAAGGTTTCGTCGTTTGCTTTTAATTTATATGCTTATAAATTGATATGCTTACAAAAGTGATAAATCTACCGTTTTGTAGTGTAAAACAGACTTTTTCAAGTGTGTTAATGGAAGAAAGTGACTTTATTGTGGACAAGTTCTTTCTAACCCGTACAAAAATATGGCTATGAATAACAAGAGAAATGTGAAACTATCAAAGAAGGTGATGACATTATCGAATAAAATTGAGTTATTAGACAAAATTTCTAATGGTGAAAGTGTCTCCTTAGTGCCAAAACATTATAAAATCAATGAGTCAACGGTACGATCAATCAAAAAATTGGAAGAAAAAATCCACCATAGTGTCTGTGAAAACGCGCTAATTGCTTAAAAAATTTGCTCTGTAACTCGTGATGTTAAATTAGAAAAAATGGAAAAAGCTTTGAATCTGTGGATAGAAGACCGAACTCAAAATAAAATTCCGTTAAGTTCACTCATCATTCGTGAAAAAGCAAAACTCCTTTATCAACACTTTAGCCAAACTGGTGATAGCACTGGTGGGATAAGTTTTTTTGCTAGCAAAGGCGCTGGTTTGAAATTTCTAATAAATATTACATTTAATATTAAATTGTTTCTTATTTTCATTTCGATGCCATATGCTTGCATTTCACTCTGTACTGTCTATGTACATAGTCATATTATGAAGGTACATATAATACATACATAGACAAAATTTTAGACTAGTTTTTCTTATATATTTCATACTTTGGAATGGAACCCCTTTATTACTATGGGAGCCATAACTCAGTATTCGCGTTTTCGGTATTCGCGACATTTCTCAGGAATGTAACCCCCGCTATTCGCGGGGGTTTACTATATTTCACTTTTTTTTGTCACAGAACATAATCTTCCTCTGAGTTGTACTGATCATGAAGGTGCATTGTTTAGAAATATATTTCCTGATAGTAAAAATAGATAGCAAAAAAATATGGTTGTGGAAGAACAAATACAAGAAGTATTGCTAGTGAAATCACACTGATAGGGAAAGAAGAGGTATATAGTGTTATGTGGCTGGTTACCCATAACTCCATGTTTATCACTCAGTGAAGCATACAGAATATGTGTAGAGGTCAGAATATATGCAGAAGCCACGTGTATGTGTGTGTGTGTGTTGTCATCTGGCCACTTAGCTGCAGGACCTTGGAAAACCAAGGTCCCGACTGCTAGTGCACAGTCAAGTATTGCCCATCCAACACCATGTGGCGGTGGGTCAGGCAGTACGCAGGGTATTGTTCTCTAATTGGGTCTGCTACAGAGTTGCCTAAGCTTTCCATGGGAAAAATTTTTTTTTTTTTTTTTTTTTTTTGTTTAGAAAGGAGCACAAGGGGACAGTTTAAGGTAGGACAGCAGAGGGAAGGTTAGGGGCAGTTGTAGCAGAGGGCACTGTCCAAAAGTTGGCAAATGGTCAGGTGAAATAATAGTGGGATAAAGAAGGGGGAGGCCAAAGTATAAAGCATAGGAGCAGCATATCCTATGTGTTCACCAAGAGACAGCATTCATTGCTAGTGCCATGCCAAGGCACTAGCAGTGAATGCACTGACAGCTGCTAAATGTGATGACATTTACCAGTGAATGCCTAAGCAACATTCCAGCACCAGATGGTCCAAAGTGAGGTGCACAGTCAAGTTTGGGTTTGTTGGTTGTTTCCACAATTTTCAGGTCATTTGTGGAAGTCCATTTAGTGATCCTAGTAAGAGGATGGTCATAATTAGTGTGTTTTATCTAGAGTTGATCAGTTTGGGATAGATGAGAACAGTGGTGGAGGGTGCATCAGTTATTGTTCCTAGGGAAGTCATTGACATCTGTGAGTTCCCGAGGTGCGATGCTCTACGTCTGGAGTAAACTTCCTGGACAAACCTGGAGATGGCGTTGTACTAATCTTGGTCAGTGACAAACTAATGCTCGGTGCTCTGAGGGAGGATGTGTATGGCTGTGAGAAGGATGGCCCTAAGGTCATCATAACACAGACAATGGTAGACAGTGTGCCCAATCCTCTGGGGCACCGCAAGTGCACAGTGGTCTTCAATGATTCCAAGGCTAGTGAACTTAAATTTCAGCGAGTCATGCCCTGTCATCAGAAATGATATGTATAGACCAGGTGAAAACTAGGGAGGAGGTTTGGGATGGGAAAGTTATTATCTGCACCGATTTGTGGGATGAATTTCTTGGTCACAGAGCCTTTAGGGGTTTTGTCCCATCTAAAGTGTCAGAGTCATTGGAGGTGTTTGTTGAGTCATTTGTTTTCCTGCTTGAGGTTATTGTTCAGGTGAATAGTTTAATCCAGAATGATAGTTGGGATGGTTTTTCTCCACCTCTATTAAAGCCTACAGTGGATGACCTCCAGGGGCAGACTGCCAGTGAGGACCTGGACAGATGGGGTACTAATGGTGCAGTAAGTCCTGGCAATGTTAAGAAGCATGGTATGGTATGGTGGATAGACTGGAGCTTAGCAGAATTTCTGGGACGGGTGGCTCTGAGGGCACCATACCCTACTCCTTCACCATAAATAATGATAGGAAGGAAGTCTTTTCTGTACAGGATAGCAAAGGTCCTACTACGTAGGCTCCAATCTATATGGGAGATTCTTTTGATGAGTACTGTATACTTGCAGATTTTGGGAGAGATATTGGCAGATTTGGATGGAATATGAGCCTGGAGTCTATTATGATACCCAAATACTTGGTTTGAGCCACGGGTTCTGTGGAGGTGTGTTCAGTCTTGATAGTGGTGTATTTAAGCTGAGGTTCCCTTTTAGTATGATCGCTTTTGTGTTTTCCTTGGAAAGATTTTCAGGTGATGTTCCTCAGTCCATTGATTAAGCTGGATAATAGCATTGTTAGTGCAGTCTTCCAAAAGGGCTCTGGTTGAGGAAAGGAACAATGAGGACCAGATCATCTGCAAAAGCAATGCACCTCAGCTGCCCAGATCCAGGTTTAGAAACTCATCCAAGCCAGAAGGGACTCAGAACAGAACCTTGTGGACTTCCTCTGGTGATAGGTCAGGAAGTTTGCCTGTAAGGGGTGGTAACTGAAGTAGATCTGTTTTTGAGGTAGAGTTTCCAAGGGGCTGGGCATGTCTGAATCTCCAGAGGATGGATGGCCACCATAGGTTATCAAATGCTCTACAGAAGTCAACAGCGATAGTTAGTAGGTATTTCTCATCTGTTTCAGTTGCTGTCTGTATTAATTGGTGGATAGCATCTGTTATTATTATTATTAGCCATATTTTTTAAAATTTTTTTTATGTGAACCCCAAACACGAGAGGTATTAGTTAGAACCTATAGTACTTAGTACCGTGCTTGGGTTGGAGGTTGAGAAGACGAAAGAAGATATTTGTTGACATTGGACTTGAACTTTTGTAGATTGTAATTTTCAGGAAATACATATGAAGGAAGGTTGTTCCAGAAAACGGCAGTTGAATGAATAAATGAGGAAGATGAAAAGTTGGTTCTGTGGGTTTGAAGTTGGACAGTAAATGGATGTTGGCTGGTGGCGACACGTGTTCGGACTGTTTTGAAAGAGAGAGCAGGAATTTTAGAAGCCAATTCAGAAGAACAGTGCCCATGGAAGTATCTGTAGAAGAGGCATGCAGCAGAAACAGTACATCTATGAGAAAGCGAGTGGAGAGACTCTGTTAGAGATGAATCATTAATTAACCTAACTGCCCTCTTCTGAATGGAATCAAGAAGCTTGAGAGAGGTTTTGGGGGCACCACTCCAGATGTGGGAACAATATTCCATGGCAGGGCGGATTTGCGATTTATACAGAGTGAGCAGCTGTTTGGAAGAAAAGTAACGCCGAGAGCGAAAGAGAAAACCAAGTTTTTTAGATGCAGAGGAAGCAATGTTTGTAATGTGTTTGTGCCAAGAGAGATTAGAAGTCAGGGTAACCCCCAAAAGAGATATATCATTTTACCTAGAAATCGGAGTGTCACTAAAGATAAGCATAGGAGGAAGGATCCTTTTTGCGAGATATAAGACAAGACTGAGTTTTAGAAGGGTTGAAATCAACTAAGTTGTCTTTGCCCCACTGGAGAATTACCTGAAGATCGGCATTTAAGGAATTGGTAATATGGTGCAAGAAAGCCTGAGGCTTATGCTGCACCAGCCAAAAAAAAAAATATATATATATATATATTCCCATGTTGCCCTGAGAGAGAGAGAGAGAGAGAGAGAGAGAAGTAGAAGGGAATCACCAAGAAAGCCCCTCGACGTGGGCACCTGTACGTGGTGAGGGGACCTCCCAGTGACGCTGCTGGACTTCCAGACTAGCATCACTGGGATCCAACGCCCACAGCCTAGGTTCCGGGCTTACATCAATGGAATCCGGCGTGTTTGCCGTGCGCTGCGACCCGTGGAAATTCGGAAAAGGGGATCCTGGTGGTTGAGGGGCCCAGCTTCAATACACCACTTTGGCCCCTGCTTCGACAAGACGGGTGGTCCTGGAAGGCCCGGCTAGGATCAATCGGCTAGTAGGTTCGCCTGCGAGGGTCAACCGTGTCAAAGCCATGCCCCTACCCTCATGGTCCGAGGGACAGGATTCAGGCTGGCGGCGGTGCGGGTATGGTGTCTGGGTAGCCCTGGCGTCCCACTCCCGAGCGCATTTATTGCATGCCGGGTAGTGGGCGTCCCTTTGGGCTCCGTGGTGGGTGGGGAGCCCGGGCACTGAACCACTTAAAAAAACTCATGAATCCTGATAAACTTACTTCTTCAGGGGCCCCAACCCGGTCCCTATCTGAAAACATAGACGGAGAGGCAGATAATACTATTGCAACAAAGAGACAGCGAACTGAAACACCATCATCAGGGCCGGTCCCAAGATTTCTAATCATGCATTCCACCACTGAAAAACCGATTGGAAAAATGTCACCCTTCTTCATACAGAAAGGGTTAGATGGGTTAGCAGGTTCTCCCAAATCAGTTAAGAGGCTCCGTTCTGGAGACCTTTTAATTGAAACTAAAAATGACAGGCAATCTGAACATCTCCTCCGAACAACGTCAATTGGAGGAATCCCTATAACAGTGACACCACACAGAACACTCAATTCATCGAGAGGTGTCATTTCGGAGTGGGACCTTCTCGACGTATACGAGGAGGAAATCTGCTCCGAATTAAAACCACAGGGAGTCATTGCCGTCAAGAGAATCACTGCGCGAAGGGATGGAAAAATTGTTAAAACCAGGAGCGTTATCCTGACTTTTAACACTCCTAAACCTCCTGATGAGATTAAAGCTGGATACATCAACTGTTCAGTGCGTCCATACATTCCGAACCCTTTACGGTGTTTCAAATGCCAGAAGTATGGACATTCTCAAATGGCCTGCCGTGGAGTCCTTGCATGCGCTCGATGCGGTGCAAAGGACCATGAAACAACAGAATGTTCAGCCCCAAAACCCACCTGTATTAACTGTGAGGGAGAACACCCGGCCTACTCAAGAGCATGCCAGAGGTGGAAAGAAGAAAAAGAAATACAACGGCTGAAGGCAGAGCTAAACATATCGTACCAGGAGGCAAGGAAAGCGGTGAAACCGCTCAACATCAACAAGCCTACCTACGCCCAGAAGGTAGCAGGGAGGTGTTCCATCGGAACACAGACGGACATGTCCATCCCTCCAAAGGAGTCTTTCACTCCCATCGCGCGTTATCTGTTAAGTCCGCAAAAACCTGCACAGAAGGACCAATCAACTGCCACTCCTGTATCGGTACCTCCTAATGCTCCTGAAGTAACAAAGGCAATCACCAAAGAAAAAAATAAGAAAGGTGAAGTACCTCCTACTTCCCAAGAAAACATGGAGGTCGAACAGAAGGAGGTACCCGAAGAGTCAGTCTTGGAACTCTTTGCGGAGGAGGAAATGGACACGGGACAGCGTCCATTCTTCCCCAAAAAAGATAAATCCAAGACTGACAAAAGTAAGCCCTCAGCACCTCGGAAGCCGCCTGATGGACCCACCAAGCCAAAATAATGGCTAAATTCCTACAATGGAATTGTCGTGGATTCCGGCGAAATATAGATGACATCAAGGCCCTCCTGCACAAGCACGAGCCAGTTTGCTTTTGCTTGCAGGAGACATATCTAAAGGCAAATGATGATCCCACCTTGCACAACATCACACTTTTTCGAAAGGATAGAATTGCGGACGGCTCTGTACATGGGGGAGTGGCTATCCTGGTGGGTAACCAGACCCCAGTGCAACCCTTGCTAATTACAACCAGCATAGAGGCTGTTGCAATTCGCCTTTCAGTGGGATTCTTATTAACTGTATGCTCTATTTATTTGCCACCTGGGACTGACATCTCCCAGGCAGACCTTGATGATCTTCTAACGCAGCTGCCTCCCCCTTTCTTACTTCTTGGGGATTTTAATGGACATAACACCCTGTGGGGTAGTGCTAACATCAATGGAAGGGGACGAGTCATAGAGCATATGCTCAATGACAATGACCTTTCCCTTCTAAATACTGGAACAAACACCTTTTTCCACATGCCTACCCGTACTTTTTCTGCCATTGATCTCTCTATCTGCTCCCCTTCTCTACTCCCTTCACTCACCTGGGAAGTGGAGGAGAATCCATACGGTAGTGATCACTTCCCCGTGATAACCTTGCTACACAGTGGGAGACCATGTCTTCCCTTCAGGTTACCACGGTGGAAGATTGATCAGGCTGACTGGACTGCCTTCCAACACCAGGCAAACTTTGATCTTAGTACGGTCAGTCAAGAGCCTATCAATGATGCAGTTAAGTACATCACAGAAAATATTGTCCAAGCAGCTGCTAATGCTGTCCCAAAAACATCAGCCCGGTTTCCACCATTTCCTAAACCTTGGTGGAATTCACAATGCACAGCAGCAAAAAAGGCTCAAAACAAAGCGTGGGGGATATTTCGCCGATATCCTACCACGAACAACCTTATAGCCTTCAAACGTGCACGAGCCAAAGCACGCTACATCCGTCGTCAGAGTCAAAAGGAATCATGGATCCGTTTTACATCATCTATTAACCAGTCTACCAACTCTAAGGTAGTCTGGGATAAAATCCGGAAAATGAAGGGAAAATATACATCCCCCCCTTCTTCAATCCTAGATTATAATGGATGCGCTATTGCAGATCCAACTGCAATAGCTAATTCTCTTGGGGAAACATTCTCCAAGATCTCTGCAACATCTTCGTATTCCCCAGAGTTTCTGGTCCTGAAATATAAAGTCGAAAAACAGTCACTTAGCTTTAAATATAAGAGCATTTATCCCTACAACGGGGATTTCACTATTCTGGAACTGAAAAGGGCCCTCGCTCTTTCCAAAGCAAGTGCCGTTGGACCAGATGGCATCCATTATGACATGATTAAACATCTTTCATCAAAATCTATGGATTGTCTGCTCCTTCTGTATAACAGAATCTTTACTGAAGGGCAGTTTCCGGACTCCTGGCGAAAGGCTATCGTTCTTGCCTTTCCTAAGCCAGGAAAGGATCCAAAAGTCACCACCAATTATCGTCCTATTGCTCTGACTAGCTGTCTGTGCAAAATCCTGGAGAGAATGGTTAATTCTCGTTTAATTTGGTATCTAGAAACAAATGACCTTCTCTCCAACATCCAGTGCGGCTTCCGAAGAAACCGGTCCACTTTGGACCATCTTATTAGAATGGAAGCATCCATCCGGGATGCTTTCCTAAAACGCGAACACTTGGTGTCGGTGTTCTTTGACTTGGAAAAAGCGTATGACACAACTTGGAGATTTGGCATTTTAAAAGATTTACATAACCTAGGCCTTAGAGGGCATCTCCCCTTTTTTATTCAAAACTTTCTCGCCAAACGATCGTTTCAAGTTCGTGTGGGATCCTCACTCTCTCGCTCCTTTAACCAAGAGGAGGGAGTACCACAAGGATCAGTATTAAGTGCCACGCTTTTTGCCATAAAAATAAATTCCATCACAGAACAACTTCCTCCAACTGTAAACAGTGCCCTCTATGTTGATGACTTTAGCATTTTTTGCCAGTCGTGCAACATGAGGGTTATTGAAAGACAACTGCAGAAAGCCATTGATAGTCTGAATTCCTGGGCACTTGCAAATGGCTTCAGGTTCTCGCCGGAGAAGACCGTTTGCGTACACTTTTGTCGCAAGCGTAATCTTCATCCTGAACCCGAATTAAGGCTCGGACAAAATGCTATTCCAGTAGCAGCAAACACAAAATTCTTGGGACTCATATTCGATAAAAAACTAACTTTTTTGGATCACATTCGTCAACTCCGCACAAAGTGCACACGTGGGCTTAATATTCTCCGCTCGCTCTCCTCTACATCTTGGGGAGCAGACCGATGTACCATTCTTCGGCTTTACCGTGCACTTGTGCGATCCAAACTAGATTATGGGTCCCAGGTATATTCCTCAGCCCGAGACAGTGTCCTGCGGTGGCTGGACCCCGTCCATCATCAGGCTATACGCATCGCTACTGGAGCATTTCGAACATCTCCTGTCCAGAGCTTATACGTCGAAGCAAACGAACCACCGTTATCGCTTCGACGTAAGCAGTTGTCTCTAAAGTACGCTTTAAAACTGAAATCCCTGCCAGACCACCCTACGTGGCCCTTCGTTTTTGAGCCACGATGGGAAAACTTGTACAATACCCGTAAGACTGCCAATCGTCCTTTTGGTATTCGTCTCCAACGGCTACTCAATGAACTTAATATCAAGGTAGACAAGGTTGCCCAAACATCAAAGCAACCCTTTCCACCCTGGCATGCTCGTGTCCCGGCATGCGACTTGTCGCTTAGAAACTGGGGAAAGTCGGACACTCCATCATGTGTCTACCTGCAGCTTCATTCAGCACACCGAACTGAATATTCTGACTTCGCGCCAGTCTACACAGACGGTTCGAAGTCAGAATCATATGTGGGATCTGCTGCTGTCTTTACAGACAGCACTATATCAGAGCAGATTCCCTCTGAATGCAGCATATTTACTGCAGAGCTGCACGCTGTAGAGTTAGCCTTGGATCACATTAGTGAATGCCAATATCAACGGTTCATTTTATATACCGACTCTCTTAGCATGCTACAGGCTTTAATCTCTGTGAGATATAGTCCTCATCCAGTTCTGTCTAGCATTCAGCAGAAGATTCACGTTCTCCATGAACGCGAATATGACATCCGCTTCTGCTGGATTCCGAGCCACATTGGGATTAGGGGAAATGATTTGGCTGACGCCGCAGCCAAATCAGCAATTCCCATTAATAATCGCTGCCTGTTAGTCCCCTATACAGACTACAGGCAAATAATACACGAGAAAATACATTCCCAATGGCAGGATTCGTGGAATAGACAGACTGCGAATAAATTATATCAAATAAAGCCTGTAATTGAACCGTGGCAGTCCAGTCTGCGCAGGAATCGTAAGGAGGAAGTCGTTCTTGCCCGGACCCGCATAGGACATAGTCATTTGACACATTCTTTTTTGCTGAGGGCTGATGACCCTCCTATGTGCGAGTCTTGTGGCACAGCTTTATCAATTAGACACATTTTAATCGAATGTTCAGATTTTAGCAATATCCGTCTTACCGCTTTTAACCATCTGACTGAGCCATATACACTCAGTCAGATTTTATCTGACAATGACAACGTGTCTGCTCTTTTTAGCTTTTTAAAATCAATAAATATTTTTACTCATATATAAAATTTTTACTTGTTTCTTTTATATATTTGTTATACATTTTGACATAGTGACCTAACTAATTAGGTCACTGAAAGTTTAAAAAAAAAAATTTTTTTTATAAATGACCTGGTCTTGGCGCATTATAGCCTTAGTAGCTGATGCGCCAATAAAACCAAAACAACAACAACAACAACATCACCAAGAAAGAGAAGAATGATGATATCCAGCTCAGGACCCTGGGTTTGCCAAGCCCATACTCACCAGATGTGAGCCATGGTTTGTACTACATACAGACTTAAAGCCAAATTGATATGGTTAATCCTGGCTGTCAGTATAGTGGGTGGAGAGTCTAAACAGGAGGAGGCACTCTAGAATCTTGCCAAATGTGGGAAGTATGATGAGGGGATACAAACTGGCAAGGTGGGAGTGATGCGAGATTCTTGAGCAGGAGGCAGATATTCGTGGTTTTCCAGGTTTCGGGAAATATGCCCTCTGCAGCATTTGTTGAAAAGTGAAAGTACCATGTTTGGTTGGATTGAAGCAGCTTTCTTGATGATTTCCACCTCCATCATGTCAAGGCCAGGGCATTTGTTGACTCTCATTTTATTAAATGTAGCATTGAGCTCCTCTGAGGTGAAAGGCTCTTCAGTGCAGGGATTATGCAGGGGTAGTTGAGGTTTTCCGTATAGGACTCTATTTGTGAGGCAGTAGTAGGTTGGGCATCTACAGGGGAAGAGAGAGTTTAAAATATTCTTAACAGGCTGCTCTCAAGTCGTGGTCATGGCACCAGATGATGTAACTAGAATTTAGTGCCTTGCCTCTGGGGTGCTTGTCTGTGACAATATGACAGACAAGTTCCCATGGGTCAGCCATTCCAGTAGTTGTGACTAAGGAGTGCCAGGAGTCTCGTTTGCTTATTGTAATTGTTCCTAAGTTGATGATATGTCTCATGCACGGCATTAATTTCATGTTGGGGTAGTGAGGCCCTGGCTCTCTGGAAGTTCTTCCTTGTGAAATTTTACTGAGCGACATAGACGTTACAGGTCAGGGGTCCACCATGGGACATCATTTGCAGCAGGTTTCCTCTTCTTGAGAGTCACATTGGAAGCCTGTTGGACAATTTTTTAAAGTGGGCTTGATATTCAGAGTCTATTATTTGAGACAGTGTCAAGTTTTAATCTCTTGGAAGCAAAGCTGGGATTTGATGACATCAGAGAAAAAAAGTTCTCAGTTAGCAGTTTTAGAGTTAAAGCATACAACGTTATGATGAATGGTGGAGCCTAGGTCTATGGACCAGCCAAGGGCAAAGGTGATGGCCCTGTGGTCTGAGGTGGTCCAGTCCTCGTGCACACACCAGTCTTGAAAGAGGCGTGAGACAAATCTTGAAGGGTGTTAGAAAAGGTGAGTAGGTGGGCAGGTTGGTTGAGTACCTCAAGCTGGGATGTGCAAAGATAGTCCTCCAACAGCAGTGGGAGCCTGCTTGATTTGGAGTAGAACTGTGCCATAGTTGTTAATGACAATTTGAGTCCATGGAAATTAAGAGGTTGACTGGATTTAGGAATGTGAGAGTAGACCGAAGATATATAGTGGATGTAGTGGGCAATATCTTCATGTGGCCGAGCATAGAGTGACATAACCTGGGTTGAGCCAGACACTAGATATCTGTATGCAATTGCCAGTTGGAGTGCAAAGGGAGTTTACTTTTGTAATGCTGACCTTGAGATTTTGGATAATGATGGCAGCCCATGATGACTCGGTCATTTAACAATCCTGTATCTTCTGGGGTAGTGTTGGACTTTATCTGAATGAGTTTATGGTTCTTGAATAAGTATAACATTGGTATTTTGCTTCTCACCAGTAACTATGATTTGGTCCACTACTGCTCTTGACACTGTGCACTGATTTGCAGAAATTTGATTGTTGGGAGTGATTCCTAGTAGGTTGAGTAGCCACAATCAATCTTCTTTTGGAAGTGAGAGCAGTCCAGCTTGGCAGATTAGCAATTAGTACACTCCAGAAAGGACATTCCTGTACTCTTGACCCCTTTTGGGCACAGTGTCTGCAAGTAGATTCTGTCTGGGTGCAGCATGTATGGTTTATATGCTTAAACTTGAGATAAAAGCATTTTGGTACAGGAAAATGCTCCCAAAAGCGATGGCTACTACATCCTTTCGTCCTTGGATATTTCAGGTTTTAGGCGAAAGCTGTAAGATCCAATTAAGTTTTATTTGATTTGGCATTAGTGAAATATTGAAGGGTGATTTCTTGCTGGAGATCTTGCCTGTCAGTATAGCTCTGTAGGTTACGCTGATCAAGTTGTAACAGGTCTTCTGGGGAGAGAGTCTTCTCAGCATTGAATAATACAATGGATGAGCCCTTCTTGAGGAACTCTTGTTTTAGTCCAGTTGATCGTACAGCAGGATTTTGCCTCCTCCCTGGTGGCCATTTCTATAAACATGTCTGAATTCCTGGTCTTGCATATACTCTTTATTCTAATCGTTTGAAGCTGTGTTTTTCACTAAGACGTGACAGCTTGCTTCACCACTTCGCTGGAGTCCAAGGGTGTTTCTTCATAGGCGTGATGATTACAGGGTTCTGAGACCTGGTTACAGTCTTTTTCTCTTGAGGGCTGTGATGGTGCTGTGGCTGGTGGGGTCTTCAGCGGAAGAGCAGAGGTTACTGTGGCATTTCATTTTGTTGTTTCTGCTCTTCCATTTGATTCTACTCATTGTTTACTTAGAACATTGTTTAATTAAACTGTCTCCAGCTTGGACCAGATATTTATGCTCTTATTGTGGCCACCAGACATAATCCTCTTTGTTTGCTGTATAGAAAACTCTTCCAGTTCAGACCTAATGGTCATGACTTGTGCATTTGTCATTCCATGACTGCAATATAATTGTATTCCTGTCTAGATGATCCTGTATTACTTTTTTAACCAGCGACTCCATTATTTTCTCAGGAATAGAAGTCAAGCTAAAAGGTCTGTAATTACTCATGTCACCCTTTGATTGTCATTTGTGAATTCCGGGTACAACTGCATGTCTCCAGTTCATGGGGACCACCCCTCAATTCATTACTCCTTGCTCCGTGGAGCATTACTCCACCGTGGAGCATTACTTCATGTAATAAATACCTTCATAAATGGGATAAATCTGTTCTACATAAAGAAAATTTCTTGCAATTGTACCTTGCAATGGTGGAGCAGTTTCCAAACTTTGTTGTAGTTCATACAGATGGACAAAGAATGATGCCCACGTTGGAATCGCCGAAGTTTTTCCGAACATAATATTGACCTACCAACTGCCACATGAGTTCAGTATATTTTCTGCCGAACTAATGGCAATTCAGGTTGCACTGAAGCATATCGAGTCTTCCAATATTGAAAACAGTATAATTTTCTCTGATTCTCTAAGTGCACTTCAAGCCCTGAAAAACACCATGAACATCACCCACCCAGTCGTAAAAGAAATAACAGACTCTTTATATACCTTATCTGAGCTTGGAAGAACCATACACTTCTGTTGGGTCCCAGAACATATGGAACTTCCAGGAAATGAATTAGCGGACGTTGCCGCAAAAGCGGCCGACTTACCACCCGATGTACAGTGGAGAGTTCCACATCAAGATTATAGACGAATAATACAGGAAAAATGCATGTACCAGTGGCAATCAACATGGCAAAACCAACTTGAAAATAAGCTTCGATGTATCAAGCCAAATCTTGGGCTAGTATTACCTCCTGTTGTCGAATTGCACTGAGCCTTCAAGCCTCAGTGCAATTCGACAACAGGAGGTAATACTAGCTCATCTGCGAATAGGTCACACTAATATTACTCATGGTTATCTTTTAAGAGGGGAGATTCACCCCCAGTGTGATCACTGTAAAACAGTGCTTTCAGTGTATCCTTGTGGAATGCACAAAATTTGCAATAGAACGCCAGAATCTCTTCACTCCAGCCACAACTGAAGACCCACTAATGCTTATTTCACTTTTGGGCAATAAAACAAATGTCTCAAAGATTTTTACCTTTCTCAAAGTGATCAGTGTATACCACCTCCTTTAGCTAGTCAAAAATCAGTTTCCTGACTCCCGGTCCATAAAGAAATAGCATGAATACTAACCTATGTATGGAGCACTATGGTCATAGATGCCCATATGCCAAAAAAATCCCCAAACAAACAAACAAACCTCCCCTCCCCTCCAAGGATGCTCTCATAATTATGGCTAAAGGTTTTCTTACCTTCTTTACTGCCTCCCCCTTAATATAATTGGATAGATCCCATCCACCCCAGGTGTCTTTTTTACTTTACTTTTTTTACTTTTTTACTTTTACTTTACTTTTTTTACTTTTTTACTTTTACTTTACTTTTTTTACTTTTACTTTACTTTTTTTACTTTTTTACTTTTAGCTTGAAGAATTTCTCTTACACTTTCCTCTCAATTATCACAAAATCATTTAGTTCTCTAATAGAATTTAAACTTCTGGCCAGAAGTTTATTAAATTCTAACAGAGAGCTAAATGAATTTGTGTGAATGTAAATGCAGATACCTGTTTAGTTTGTCAACAACCTGAGCAAGCTCTTCAGTTAAACCGTTCATATATTGTGGATCAATGTGATTCATCCCCTTATTTCTAGTGTTTACATAAGTAATAAAGTCTTTCCTGCTTTTCTTTGCATTCTTTGCCAGAGAATTCTTGTATTCTGTATTAGCTTTCCTAACCTTTTTTTGCATCCAATTGCTTTGCTTATTGCTTTGTAACAGTAACAAAGCAATTGGCTGCAATTGGAAGGGATCTGACTGGATACATACTTAACACAGTTTGTTATTTTGTTTTTAGGAGCATTAGCAACTAAAGCCATATTGCTCCGGGATATGCGGTGGTCATTCCCTGACCTTTCCGCATCCTCCGTATTTGGTGGTGACGGGCTCGAACCCCGGTCTAATCAAGAAGCGTGTGTTACGCACAGGCTGCTCCTTCCCACCTGGCTACGAAGGCGACTCTTAACACAGTATCCAGTCAGATTGGTCAGATAAGATTACCTTTAACAAATCCATGCTGTAATTGCAGTATAACTGCATTCCTGTCTAGGCAGTCCTGCATTACTTCTTTCACGAACAGCTTGATTGCAAACTAGTTTATATCTAATCTAGGCTTCTGTATCACCTGATAATTATATGCATTCCATGTCTTTATATTCTCTGTCATAGGTCTGATCAGTTTATCTGACATCCATTTAGGTCTAAGTCTTGAACAATATTCTTTTCTTCAGCAACATGTTTGAGGGGCAACCAGAGGGAGTTATACCCTTGATCTGATTATCAGCAGTGATTATTCATGCATTAAGAATTTGCAGATAAAGGAACCACTAAGTGACAGTCATCACAGTGTACTGATGTGGGTAAACAATAGTACATCACAGTGTACTATTGTTCCTCCTCGAGTTGAAATTACAGCCTTGCAATGATCTGACATAGAGTTAAACATCTTCTGGATATATGGTTGCCCAATTTCATGGTACTACACCCTTAGAGTGCTCTCCTGCAGCTGAATCATCTTACTTGTTGGCTTCTTCTGAGCAATTTTAGATGACAATATGTACCAGAAATTTTCAGTAGGGTTCAAATCTGCATTGTTGCCGGGCCAGTCTAACACCATAATGCCAGCATTTCTTGGGTATAATGGCATCTTAAGAGAGAAAAATGAGGGAAAATATTGGTGTAAGAAGAAAAACTAATCATTAAATCTAAATAGCATAAAACTTACCAATTTTTCTGTGTGGCAAGGTGCTGAGTCCTGTTGAAAAATGCAGTTTTGGATGTCTGTGTGGTGATCTCTAATAACGGGTTTCAGGCACTCCTCCAAGGTAGCAGTGTAGGTTTCTGCATTCACCGCTCCGTTAATAAACTTCAATCACTCTGCCCCTTTACTTGTTATGCATTCCCAGACCATCTGACCGGCGGGGAACTTTATAGTCGGTGTTATGCAGTCAGAATGGTATGCCTCTGATTTTCGTCTTCTGACATATCGCGGCCCATCAGAAAAGAAATGTGACACTATCATCTTCAGAAAAGATGATAGTGTCACATTCCTCTTTTGTCCATGAAACGTGTTTTAGCCCAAGAAAGTCGCTTCTTCCTCATTTGTTGGGTCAACAAAGGCTTTTTGGTCCGATATGCATGCAGACCCCATTCCGAAAGCCATCTTTGGAAAGAGTGCACTTGTT
Organism: Mastigoproctus giganteus; assembly: GCF_048544385.1. Lineage (NCBI taxonomy): Eukaryota > Metazoa > Arthropoda > Arachnida > Uropygi > Thelyphonidae > Mastigoproctus > Mastigoproctus giganteus. Next base: position 152,217,679 of record NC_143587.1, on the reverse strand, counting down.
TCCACACCAGAGGCCATCTCAAAGTCCAGTTTTAGATCAGAAGCATTAGCATGGCGATTACGATGGCATAGCCATTTCAAATATCGATCTTGGGAAGGCGTAGTCATTCTCTTACGGCCTGATCCAAGTCTTCTCTTCACATCACCGGTTTCACACTTTAATTTCAGCACCCGGGATACCGTTGACTGGTGGCAGCCTATTTTATCAGTGATAGCATGTGTAGAAAGCCCTTCCTGGGACAGGACAGAGCAACAGCTACATTTTTTTTTTGCTTGGTGTCAACTGAACATATGGAGCCATGCTTGCACCTCCATAAAACAGGATACTAATAAGCATGTATACCTATCCAATGCTGTATTTATAGAAATGGCTGATGCAATACTTTGCAATTACTGTTTGATGCAATAGAAGTGTTATCTTGTGCAATACCTTTGCTTTGAACAAATAAAATGACTGCAATCAAACAATATCTTATGTTTCACTACAAATGTTACTTTTTTTTTTTTTTTTTTAAGGTGCAGTTTTTTGTCTGCCACTGTATATATCTTAGTACAAAAAGCCAATGCCTTCTATGATTATTTCGCTGAATGCTTCCCATATAGAATTTGCAGTTGGTAACATTATCAGTTTATACCACTGAAAGGAATTAACAAAACTGTCTAAGACCACTGTAGTTACCTTTACAAAAGCAAAATCCCTTCCACTTAATAGTAGTTATACTTTTAAGCAGGGCATAGAGGGGAACAGGCATTTTGTGTGTTATCAAACACTGATGGATCTAATATCTTTCTATTTCAGAAGATTTAGGAGAAGTCTACTCATGCACACCTCGATGGTAAGCTCTGTTACATCACTTAGGTGGCAACAAATGTGTAGAGTGGTCTTCTATAAGATGCCTGGTCAGCGTGAAGAGGAAAACACCAAACTGTCCAGCACCTGACAGCACAACGAAATAAATAGCACTCAGTGCCCTTCACTCCCCCCCCCCCTTTGCGGCAGTGAGAGGATGAGTGGAAGCAGAGAGTGCTAAGAATCTCTGGGTACAACCAGGCTGCCATGCACAGAAACTGACCTTGGCCTGTTACTACATAAGATTGCTCATCGGTGAAGATAGGATATTAGAGCTGGAAAAGGAATTAGAAAATGTGAATTGGAATATCATCGGTTTGGGTGAAACAAGAAGAAGAAATGAATAATTTATAAGTTTATCAAGTGGAAATCTGCTTTCTTGGTGTCAACTGAACATATGGAGCCGTACACCAATGGAAACAGTGAAAGAAGGGAAAGTGGCTTTCTGGTCCATAAAGATATAAAAAACAACATTTTGGAATTCAAAAGTACATCACCAAGTTTGTCAAGACTACTAATCAGGATTCTAAGTGGTACAAGCTAAGCTAAAGGTTATAATGATTTATGCACCAACATCGAGCATTGATAATGAAGAGGTTGAAAAAATGTACACCAAAATTAAGTCTTTTAGATGAGCCAAAAATCCACTACACTATCATTATTAGGGACTTCAATGCTAACATTGGAAAGAGACAAAACAGTGCAGAAAGGGGAACTATAGGAAATTTTGGAATTGGTGAAAGAAATGAAAGAGGTGAAAGACTTGTGGAATTTGCAGAATATCGAAGAATGTCAGTAATGAAAACTTTTTTTTCAAGAAAAGGGTGAATAGAAAGTGGACACAGAAGAGCCCAAATGGATTAACAACTAATGAAATCTATTTCATCCTCACTAACAGAAGATATATTGTGAATGATACTACTGTTCCAAACAAGGTAAATGTTGGAAGTAACATAGAATGGTAAGATGCACACTTGATATAGATGTAAGAAAAGAAAGGAAAAAAATGACTCGAGTAAATAATACAAAGGTCTTCAAGATAACAGACGAGGAGAAAAAGCAGTATGTACTGGAACTTAAGAACAAGTTTGAGCTTCTGCAGACTGTTCAGGACCAAGTAATCGAGGAATACTACAACTTTCTGAAAGTGATAAAGCCCAAAAAACCTATAGGTAAAAAGAAATACAAAGAAGAAAAAATTAGTCAAAAAACACTTGTCATGATGAACTGAAGATGGCAAATGAACAGTAAGATAAACACTGACAAGGATAAAATTGAGTATACTGATTTATGCAAAGCCATTAGAAAGAGACTCAGAGAGAGGACATAAGAAGATTTAACACAAGAAAAGTAGAACAAGCATTAAGGAAAAAAAACAAAAGACTTAAATCAGCAGCCACGAGCAGTAATACCGAAAGACAAATGATACTGAAACTGAAGAATAGCGATGATGTACTTATAATTAGCAGAAAAGGCATAATTCAAATAGCAGAAGACTACTATAGAGAATTATACAAAGAGTGAGGGAATGATGCCAGCAGTGGGGAAGATTGATCACAAATTAGTAACACATATGGCATACCCGATATCCTTCTTGATGAGGTAGAACATGCATTGAAGAAAATGAAGAATCAGAAAGCCCCGGGGGAAGATGAAGTTACTGTACAGTTGCTAAAATTGGGAGGAAGAGACATGACACAGAAACTGGCAACACTCATCACAAAATACATTAGGAAAGGCATGATCCCTAAGAAGTGGAATAATGCAATCATAATTTTGTTGCATAAGAAAGGAGATAAATTAGAAATTGAAAATTATAGACCAATTAACTTGTTATCTCACATCTACAAGTTGTTCACAAGGGTTATTACTAACAGATTAGAAAGAATACTTGATGAGAATCAACTGAAAGAGCAAGCTGGCTTTAGGACAGGATTCTCAACTATGGATCACTTTCACATAATATCACAGCTAATGGAGAAAGCAAATGAATATAAAATACCATTATGCTTGACATTTGTGGATTATGAAAAGGCATTTGACTCCATACAGCTTAGGGCAATGTTTCGAGTACTGGAAAGACAAGTCATAGATATCCCATATATTATGATTTTGAAGAAAATATATGAGAAAGCTACTTTATTAGACTAGACAAAGACAGTATCAAATTTAAAATTGAGAAAGGAGTTCGACAAGGAGACAATATCTCTGGAGTTGTTTACTGTTGCCCTTGAGGAAGCTTTTAAGAAAATTAGACTGGTTTGCAGAAAGGAGTCAATATGAATGGAGAGTATCTAAACCATTTATGATTTGCAGATGAAATTGTGATCATAAGCCACGATCCCAAAGAATGAGAGGAAAATCTTAATCACTTATGCAGAGTTAGTAAGGATTTTGGACTAAAGATGAATATGGCTAAAACAAAAGTAACGATGAACAAGTATGCCAACGAAAGGGATATAATCATTGAAGGAGCAGTAATTGAAAAGATGGATTCATTTACTTATCTAGGACAAGTCATTAGCTGTAATAATGATAAATGACTGGAAGTCAAGAGAAGAATAAATTTTGGATGGATAGCATTCGGGAAATATAGTCACATACTGAGGAACAATATTCCAATTTTTCTGAAACGTAAAATAATGAACCAATGTATACTCCCCACCATGACTTATGGAAATGAAACTTGGCTACTCACGAAAATAATGAAAGAGAAGCTGAGAACGACTCAGCAAAGAATGGAATGAATTATATTAGGAATCAGACTGTTAGATAAGAAGAGAAATGCATGGGTTAGGCAGCAAACTAAAGTAAAGGGCATTGCTATCAAAGCTAAAGAACTAAAATGGTCTTGGGCAGGACACATAGTTCAAAGACATGATGACAGATGGACTAAGAAAATAACAGAATGGTACCCAAGAGGAGCTAGAAAAAAATCTGGAAGACAATGACAGAGATGAACGAATGAAATTCACGAGTTTGTGAGTAGTAAATGAATGGCCACTGCACAAAACAGAAGGAACTTGAAGGTTACTGGAGAGGCCTTCATCCTGCAGTGGATTGAAAATGGCCGATGATGATGATGATACTTTTAAGCATATCCAGCATTATTGTATTATGATCACTGTCACCTAGTGGTTCCTTTTCTGGATATTCTTAATGCATGATGAGTCACTGCTAATAATCATATCAAACATATTGTTTTCTCTTTTTGCCTCTAACATGCTTCTATAGAAATCAGTTATACAGTAAATCTAGAAAATTGTTTTCACTGTGTGAGTGACCAACCCACAGGTTAAAGTCAATATATGGAAAGTTCAAGTCCCCCATTATATGATATTTTTATCTTCTGGCCCACCTGCCTTTGTAGTTCATTATATTCATCAGAGTCATTTGGCTTGGAGCAGCCTCCTATTCTCAGTTTAGTTTTCCCAGTGCTTATGTGACACCAAACGGACTCAACATTGCACTGGTCACTCATATCATCTGGGTGACTACTTTAAATTCTATGTGCTTCTTTACCAAGAGAATTAGTCTCTCCTTTCCCTCCCATCTTTCCTATCCTTCCCGTACACATGCTATTCACCATAATTTAAATTGCATTGTTTAGGTCTGAGTGGCATAGTGTTTCCAGTATTCCTGCTATGGTCTCTATTTGTTGGCATAACTAGTACTTCGAATTAATAAAATTTGTTTACTGTACTCCTAGCATTAGTATACCAACAATTATACAATATGCCTGTTTTTGCTTTCAGTATCTCTAATGCATCTATATATTTGCTTTTTGTATGGACCTTCAGCAGGCCTTGTAATCTCCAACACCTTGCTTTTTAGGCTGCTGCCTCCTCCCCACCAATAGTTTCCCATCACATATGTGAATGTGCATTGCCAGTGCATGATCAGTTACAGGAACTGTAAGTGATGTCATAACTTAAACGAATGAATAATATCAAGGCTTTTTTTTTTTTTTTTTTTTAAACACCATGAAGATCTAACTGCAAAAACCAATGGAGAGGAATTAAAGTTTTGGACCAGACATATCAAATGGTATATTTTATAAAACTAGTCTGTAATTTCATGCATTTGCACAAATCTGTGAAGAGATGGAGTTAAAACACAAAACCTTATTTTTGATGCCATGGTGATCCAAGGTGCAGTGGTTATCCTGATGGAATTTTTTCAGTATGAAAGTAAAACAGAATTATATAATGATAGTAATTGGGTGGATAGATACATTTACAAATATAATATTGTTCATATGTTGTAATCCTTTGATTTTACAAAAGCCAACTCTTCCAGTTTCATTGGTAGTTTTCTGATAATCAGGTGTCTTCCAGTTCATAAAATAAATGTAAATGTTTTCCAATTATTGGTCACATTTGTGCATATTTTTTCAAATATGCATGCTTAAAAGCTAACTTTAGTGCACTGTGTGGAGGGGGGCGGGCGAGAAAAAGGGATCTGAGATATCTTTTATCTGACTGGTTGATTATCTTTACAGGAAATTTCTAGGAATTACATCATGTTTCATCATGTATATTTTAGGTAACCGTTCCACCCCCACCCACAGGTGTTACCTGGACTCTCTGATGTGGCACTTGCATTACGCCTTCACACTTTAGAAGGGTGGGATACTCCCAATATGTTGCCCCTTTAGTGTAGATTCGGCGTAGGGTATTCGTCTTGTGGTCTTGATTAGGACCAGGTCTCGTATACTCTCAACACAGGAGAAAGGAGAGAAACCCACCTCTCCTAATGCCGCAGTTTGGACCTTTTTGCGTTGTGTAAATATTGAGGAATTAGTCAAAAATTCCAACATAAACGTTTATTGAATATAAAAAAAACCACATGTATATACATCACTCATATTCCCTTAGCATCTTTCTCCTTAAGCTAAAGTTATTGAAATGTAACATGAATTACATTAATATAGCATTACAATGATTCATTTATTTAGATTATACCCCTTTTACAAAGGGTCATACCATTAATATAGTAATATATAAAATTCTTATATATGTATATGTAAATTCTTATATACGTGGCCATTGTCACTGCAAAGTATCAACGCCTTACTCTCAGTTTATCCCTTGGTATAAACGGCCTCCGTAGCCGAGTGGTCAGGAGCGGGAGTGCAGTAGCACACGCTCTTTGAGTAGACCGGGGTTCTAGCCCCTGACTGCTGAATACGGTCGATCTGCCAACCCGCACTGGACCAGTGTGGCAGATTATGGTCCATTTCCCTCAGCATGAATTGTTGAGGAGGCTTCCATCCTGCAGTGGGTTGATAATGGCTGCACTTTACTTTATAATGTTAATGGCTGCACTTTACTTTATAATGTTTAAGCAAATGGGATAATCAAACATTTTGTGGGGGTTGGATTTGTTTGCTTTATAATCTTTTATTTATTATTTATTTTCTTATGCCTTGTATATCATACAATCTTTAATCTTTATCTTTGTTCTTTATCCTTTACATTCTATACCATTATATATTTTCCCTCTGGATCTTTATAATGTTATATTCTATTCTTGCATTCCCTTTGAATTCTCTAATTTACTTTCCCTTTAAGTTTATCCCCACTTTGCATCTGACTTATTGTCTCACAGAAGAAACTGGCTCATAGGGAATAGCAGTGGCTATGTCCCCCTCTTTGTTTGTTCAGGCTGGTTGTTAGAATGATAAACACAGTTTCTCTACAATATATACAATTAGTTTATTATACATACTTACAAGGAAAGAAAAAAATTTAGTAAAAATCATAATACCTTAGTCATTAGACATTAACACATGGTATGGACCTTGTTCCAGGTCTTGGACCTTCCTATACAGCACCTTCTTCTTACTATTGGGCCACTAACACTCTCCTACGATCAGTTCTTAAATACAATTGACACTTTATTTATTATTCATACTTATCTAGCACAATCCTACATTCTTCTTCATGGTTAATACAATTCTTCTTCTAGAATTAAATGTCCACTTTACAAATTATTCTAGGCTAGTCTCACCCTAACACAACCAAATTACTCGTTAATGAAATGTACATTGGTTTGTTTATTTCTTGATTCTCTCAGGTAAATTTCAGCATTTGGCGACTAATTGCGCCACTTCTCTACTTCTGTAACATTATGCAAGTTAATGTACAACTCTACCTGCTCTATAGGTTAACCCGTCCAAAATAATTATTTTCCCTCCATTAATTGATCAGTAAATAAACCATAACTATGAACAATCCTTCGTTAAACTATTTCTATGATATTTCTTTTCTTATCTATAGAACATGCATTGAATTAACTGTATGTTTCCCTAACGTCTCACTTAATAATTATCTAATCTTCCCTGCAGTCCTTTGCAATTTTATGGAGGTACTTACTCTGTTTAATCACTTACTTCTGGAGAGTTTAATCCTTCCGCTAATACAATGTTTGGCCTGTGACTTTCGGCTCAGCATCGGGGTTTGCCATTGGTTTGGACATGCTCTTCTCCGGTTCCGGGACTGCCATCGTCTGGTTCGGGTTGTTTCCTCGCTCGCACAGTTCCGCTCCATCTGTTCAGGGCTACTATGTTTCATCTGTGGCTTTTGTCTGTCTATTCGCACCGTCTATCCGGGCTACTTTCCATTCGTGGCTTCACTCCATCTATTCGTGCTACTAATTCTGCTTACAACCTTGCTCCATCTATTCGGGCTACTTTCCATTCACGGCTTTGCTCCGTCTATCTGGGCTACTTTCCATTCGTGGCTTCACTCCGTCTATCCAGGCTACTTTCCATTCGCGGCTTCGCTCCGTCTATCCATGCTACTAATTCCGCTTACGACTTTTCTCCATCTATTCGGGCTGCTGCTTTGTCAGAACTTACTCAAGAGACAGACCGCATTTTTAAACCCTATCAGAACTTACTTAACTGATTCCTACATCTTAGATTTTATCAGCACTTACTCAACTGCTTGACACACCGACTTTTAAAACTTATCAAAATTTATTCAACTTACTATTCCATCATAAACTTGTCAACACTTGCTCAACTGACTGACTCTCCGACTTTTAAAACTTAACAAAATTTATTCAACTTTTAAAACTTATCCAAAATTTATTCAACTTACTAATCCATCTTAGCTTGTCAACACTTGCTCAACTGACTGACTGTGTCTTTTCTTGTAAGTTCTCCCTTTTTGTTCTTCCAAATTTTGCACTGCCCCTCTTCGCTGGCCCACCCTTGATCGGGATTTTAACCACTTTTTAACACTACCTAAAATTTTCCCTTGTGTTATTTGATGATATTAAATTCTTAAAGCCGTCCCCCTTTTTTCCTGCGATCCAACCAATTTCCAATACACCATCTCCATCTTCAATCTCATTTCCTCCTTTCATGCCGACCGGGCTAGCCGAGTGGGTAAAGTACCTGCCCGGCAACCCAAAGGTCGCGGGTTCGATTCCCGCCTCGGGCTTGGATCAAAGTACTGCAAAAACCTTGGGAGGTGCAATATGGCCACAGAAGCCGATGCGCCAACAACTACCAAATCAAAAAAAAAAAAAAAAACCTCCTTTCACGTCCCATTGTCTTGACCCACGGCTGGTAGGTCGCGCTCCTTCCGGTGTTCAGAAATTTCTCGAACTTTCTTCGTACATCCGGATGTTCGGAAGTTTCTAGAACTTTCCTCTGGACCTCTGGATCCACTTGCCTCTTTCGTCATGCCCCTACTTACTGTCAAAACGAACTGCTTTAAACTGGCACTCCTATTGTCTTCCTTCATTTTGAACAGCCCCCCCCCCACTGCTGCTTCGCTAATCCGCACTTCCTTTTCACATTGACGGGCACCGATACTTCATCTTTTCGCTACTGTTTAAATTTCATGGTATACCTACCCTTACATTAAATTTTACCTCCACTTAAATTAATTCCATTAGTGTGAGAACACTATCTTAAACAATATTTGTGACTTTAAGTGTTTTCTTGTAAGGTTTACAATATCACTATATCTGGCGTTCTTTCTTTAATTAACTCTACGTTCGAACCAGGCGACCCCGCTATTGATATCCAATTTAACTTGTAAGACTTTTGTGTCTTACAATTTGTATTAACCAATTAATATTCATAATACCAAAATAAGGTTCTGTGACATATAATACATAAGAATATATGCTGATGCTATCGAGGCAGTGTTAGGTCGGTCGGAAAACTGCTAGCTTGGGGGGATACAAGGACTAATAGATTAACAGTAGCCACTGGCAGATGTGAAAGTGATTCTTGCACTGCTTCTATTGGAATGAGCAGCAGTCTGGAAAACAAGATTAAGGATATTTTAGAGACTGCTGGGAGTCATTGCGGTACAAGTAAACACATAGGTTGTGTTAGGGTAGCTAAGAATAGGAAACATGGATTTGTCTCAAGTTAGATTTGAACAAACTTGAGGTATTCCAAATGCGATGCCTGCGGCAGATCTTGGGCATCTCTCTTCGCGACCGCATCACTAATGATACCATCCGCGCCAGATGCCAACAGCAACCAACCATTGCCGACCAAATCCAGAAGCGAAGGCTCAGATGGTTTGGCCACGTATGTAGAATGGGCACGAACAGAATACCATCCACACTCCTTTGGAGACAACGACCCACCCAATGGAGCATCCAACGGACCGCGCCTAGGAAAACGTGGGCCAAGCAAGTGGAAGATGACTTGAAGAGCCGACGTCTCGACCTTAACCAGGCCAGGACTGAAGCCATGGATCGTAAGGTATGGAAGAACATCACAGAGCAAGTCCGAAACCCTGCGGCACCTACAGCAGCATACTGGTTGCGTGGCCAACCGCCTCCCCCAGCTGCCAGCTAAGGACCAAAGAAGAAGAAGAAAGAAGAATAGGAACAGGTGAATGTATACTTGCATGTACACCAATACTAGGAGTTTGGTAAATAAATTTGATGAATTTGAGGTATTGCACAAAACATCAATGGCAGATATTGTTGGGATATCAGAGTCACACAGATATAAGGAATGCAGAACTGGAATTTGGGGAGTACAATGTGTACAGAAAGGATAGACAGGATAGGAAGGGAGGAGGGGTTATGCTATTAGTTAAGAAACACAAAATCCAAGGAAGTGAAGCCAGTCGACATTGCTGGACAGTGCAATGTCGAGTCAGTTTGGTGTGACATAAGCATTGGGAGATCAAAATTGAGAGTAGGAGTGAGCTATAGGCCTAATGACTCTGATGAGTATAATAAGAAACTGTACAGGGAAATAGTGGGCCAGTAAATCAGAGAGAGTCTTATAATGGGGGATTTTAACAGATATTGACTGGAATTTGTGGGTTGGTCACTCACCACTAGCAAGGCTTTTGTGGATTTATTGGATGATTGTTTTCTACATCAGCATGTTCGGGAGACAACTAGAGGGAGTAATACTCTTGATCTGATTATCAGTAGTGATTCTTCGTGCATTAAGAATCTGCAGATAAAGGTGGCAGTGCTCACAGTGTGCTGAAGTGGGATTTACTCAAAGAGGTAACTACCATCAGTGGTAAAGGGAAGGGTTATTGCTTTCGTAAAGGCGACTATGATGGTCTGAGACAGTATTTAAATTCTATACAGTGGGATGAACTGATGATGTTACCAACAGCAAATTCAAAATGGGAAGCATTCAAAGAACTTATCTTGGAAGCTACTGGGCTTTACATGCCAACTAAGAAATATGTTCAAGGTTTAGGCCTAAATGGCTGTCAGATGAACTAATGAGACATATAGCAGAGAAGAAAAATGCATGGGATACATATGAATAAACATGTGACACAGAAGCCTATGACAGATATAAGCTGATCTGTAACCAAGTTACAAAGGAGGTTAGGCAGGCGAAGGCAGATTACGAGAAATCTTTGGCAAAGGATGCAAAGAAAAACAGCAAAGAGTTCTTTACTTATGTAAACTCTAGAAGGAAGGGGATGAATCAGATTGGTCCACTTGATATCGATGGTTCAACTGTTGATGATCCTGCCTCAGATAGCTAACAAACTAAATGAATATTTTGCATCGACATTCAAACATGAGGAGTTATTCACGGAGGGGAATGCCAGAGGTGTATTCAACTCTGGCAGTAAGGTAGATAATCTTGTAATAACTGAGAGTAAAGTGGAGGAGAAACTGTTGAAGATAAACACAAGAAAGGCACCTGGGGTGGATGGAATCTATCCAGTTATATCAGAGACCTTAAAACTTAATAAGAAATTTGGTTAAAATTAATAAATAGAGACAGAAACATTAAAAGATCTGTGATTAATAGTAGCCCGGGAAGAAGAAGTGCACATCTTATTCCTGGTTGTCTTGTATAAAATATTAAAGTGCATTTAAACTTCACTTTAATATTTTATACAAGACGACCAAGAATAAGATGTGCACTTATTCTTCCTACTTTTAATCACAGATCTTTTAATGTTTCTGTCTCTATTTATTAACCAAATTTCTTAATTAGTTTTAATCCTATTCCACTTTAATATCATATAACTAAGCAGATCAATTGAGGTGAGTACCGAAAATTAAGCCTTTATGCTATTTCTCCCATTAGTCTAATTCTTATACAGTACTTTAAGAGATTCTGTCAGTCACTTAGTATGACAGTAAACTAACAAATCACGAGGAGTATAAATGTTGTTTATTAGAATAGCATCTTCCATGAACAGTGCTGTCTGTAAATATTAATTATTTTTTCATATAGTTCCTTAATCTTAACTGGCTTACAGTCTGGGATTAAATTATGTCATATATTTATAATATCTGTTTTTTTAGGGGGCTGGTACTAGAAAAGGTTCTGGACAGTGCAAGTGTGATGAAGGATACACTGGGGAAGTTTGTGATCAGTGTAAAATCGGTTACTATAGAGATTCTAATGCAGTTGGTAAATGGATTTGTTCAAGATGTGATAAGTCATGTAAGAACCACTGTCGCAAAGGAGGTGCCAAAGGTTGCGAAGTCTGTGCTGATGGGTACCAGCATAATACAGAATTTGGTTGCATTGGTAAGTTAATGCAACTATAAAATTGATAGTTATATTGCTTCCTTTCAATTTTTTTAATTTTAACAATTATATATTATTTCAGAAATGACAAATGTTCTAAGTCAGAAACATATTTCCTGATTTTGCATGTTTTATTTCAGTTTTATTTATTGAACTTCATTTGTATATACAAAACTCGTTAAAAAAAACTTGGAAATTTGCAAAATCTGAATTCTCATAAAAATAATTTGTTTTTTTTTACTCATTAGCCTATAGAGTGCCAACTTTGGTCATCATTAGATGGATTTATAACTCTTTATAATAGGGCTGGCTGTGAAATTCAACACTTCTAGGTTGCACCAAGAGCCTTGTCAGTCAATTCGGCCCTGAAGAGATTGTGCAATGCTCATGGGATAGACTTTTTCTCAGTGTGGTCTGTGTTTGTTAACAGGAGAGATTGTTTCTACAGGGGTGAGATACACTTAAATAGAAAGGATGCAAGAATGTTTGCTGATGCTATCAAGGCAGTGTTAGGTGGGTTGGAAAACTGATAGCTTAGAGGGATTCATAGACTAATAGATTAGCGGTAGCCACGGCAGGGTGAAAGTGATTCTTGCACTGCTTCTATTGGAATGAGCCGCATCCTGGAAAGCAAGGTACTGGGGATTTAAAGGGCTGCTGGGAGTCATCATGGAACAAATAAATACATGGGTTGTGTTAGGGTAACTAAGAGTAAGAATAGGTGTATGTATACTTGAATGTACACCGATGCTAGGAGTATAGTAAATAAATTTGATGAATTTGAAGTGCTGGTCAAGACATCAAAAGCGGATATTGTTGCGATATAAGAGACGTTGCCACACGGATATAAGCAGTATAGAACTGGAATTTGGGGAGTACAATGTGTACAGAAAGGACAGACAGGAAGAGAAGAGGGGTTATGCTGTTAGTTAAGAAATACAAAATCTAAGGAAGTGCATCCAAATGACATTGGTGGACAATGCAATGTTGAATCAGTGTGGTGTGACATAAGCACTGGGAAAGGGAAAATGAGAGTAAGTGTGTGTGTTATAGGCATAATGAATCTGATGAGTATAATGAGAAATTCTGCAGAGAAATAGCATGGCTCTGTAAATCAGAATGTCTTGTAATGGAGGATTTCAACTTTCCAGATATTGATTGGAACTTGTGGGTTGGTCACTCACACACTAGCAAGACTTTTGTGGAGTTATTGGATGACTGTTTTCTACAGCAACATGTTCAAGAGGCAACCAGAGGGAGTAATACTCTTGATCTGATTATCAGCAGTTATTCTTCATGCATTAAGAATCTGCAGATAAAGAAACCACTAGGAAGCAGTGATCACAGTGTACTGATGTGGAATTTAGCATTAGCATTAGTAGAGGCATATGATACAAGAAAGCAAACTTATGCAGCATCAGCCAAAAAAAAAAAAAAAACCCCTTCCCATTTCACACTTCCATTCGTTCCAAATGCCAACCTTAAATTTATTTAGGCTATCAACTTCCACAACAAAAGATGGAAGTCTGTTCCACCAATCAACCACCCACTGGCTAAAGGCAAACGTACGCACATCTATTCTACAACTGTCTTTCTTCAATTTGAATCTCTGCCCCCCCTCAGGTTCTTTATCTGGGAATGAGGAAGAATCCCATCAGCATTCAGCTTGCTCAATCCATTCGAGGCCTTATACACCTCAATCAGATCACATCACAGGTGCTTACTCTTCAGGCACTGCAATTTATAGAACTTAAGCCTTTCTTGGTAAGAGCACCACTTTGTTCCCCTCACCAATCTTGTTGCCCTTCTTTGTGCTTGTTCTAGCAACTCTACGCCCTTCCTAAAATGAGGCTTCCAGACCTGTACACAGTATTCTAGTTGTGGTCTGACCATTGCCTTGTACAATGGGATAATCACTTACTTTTAAGATGTAAAGATGGTAGTTACTTACTTACTTACTTAAAGATGGTAGTTACTTACTTATTTACTTAAAGATGGTAGTTACTTTACTTAAAGATGTAACTACCATAATCAGGGGGAAGGGTTTTTTCTTTCTTAAAGGTGACTACAGTGGTCTAAGAGAGTTTTTAAATTGTCTACAGTTGGATCAACTGATGATGCTGCCAAGTGAATTCTAAATTGGAAGCCTTTGGGGACTTAATCTTGGAGGGTACTAGGCTTTTCATACCAAATAAGAAATGCTGTTCAAGGTTTAGTCTGTAATCAAGTCACAAAGGAGGTTAGGCAGGCGAAGGTAGATTATGAGAAATCTTTAGCAAAGGTTGCAAAGAAAAATAACAGAGTTCTTTACATATGTAAACTCTAGAAGGAAGGGATAAATCAGATTGGTTCACTTAACATAGATGGTTTTACTATTGATGATAAACTGAATGAGTATTTCGCATCTACATTCACACATGAGGAGTTATTCAAGTAGGGGAATGCCAGAAGTTTATCAGACTCTAACAGTCGCAACTTTCAGTTGGAAGGGAGAAGGATTGTCACTTTAGCATTAGCATTAATATGATACCTTAATGTAATATGATACGTTAATACAGTAATATGATACATTAATGTGATACGATAGTTATATACCGTACTAGATAGCGTTAGTTGAACTTCGTTAGCAGTTAAATTGTATGTTTAAATAAATACATATAACGACTTAGATTACAAACGTAATATAATTAATTATATTTAATATAATTAATAACATAATTAATTAATAAATTAATAGAATCATGACTCAGACCAGAGCAGCAAAGCAAAAGGCTCAAGCTAATGGAAGTGCTGTGGCTCAGAGCAGAACTGAGGGGGGCAGTTGTCCTCTGACTCACAGCCTTATAAAATGCACTGTTTGCTTGATGTTTGCAGAGCAATCGGGTACGGGACATGATACTGCCAAGGGGGATGTCTTTGTGTGTGCGCGATGCAAGGACTGTATCGATATCAGGCAACAACTCGGCGTTCTTGTGGGCCTATATGAGAGCTTGAAGGACAGGGTGGATGCCCTCGAAGAAACTAAATTGAGGGGCCCATCAAGCTCTCAGCTGCCCACATCAACGCCAGAGCTTGCACTTGGGCATCGCGTGACACAGAGACAACCCCCAAGGCAGAATGCGCTGGTCCCGAAGGAACTAGTAGTTGTTGGTGACTCTATTGTCAGGGAAACGGGGAACATGCTTTGTAAAAAAGATAGGTGGAACAGGACCAGGGTATGTCTGCCAGGGGCAAAGGTTGATGACGTTGTAGAGTGAATATCATCTTTTAAGGTCACAAAAGGTGATATAGTTGTACACGTTGGCACTAATAATATTAAGAGTAGGAGACCGGCAGAATTACTTAACAAGTACAGGTCACTGTTGAACAAAAGCCGAGAATTAGGGTTGAATTTGAAAGTGTCTGCAATTCTGCCCAGACACGATAGGAGGGAGTATAGGATGAGAGCCTTGTCAATCAATTCGGCCCTGGAAAGATTGTGCAAGGCTCAAGGGGTAGAATTTTTTTCAGCCTGGACTGTACTTGTTAACAGGAGAGATTGCTTCTACAGGGATGGGATACACTTAAATAGAAAGGGTGCAAGAATATTTGCTGATGCTATCGAGGCAGTGTTAGATGGGTCAGAAAACTGCTAGCTTGGGGGGAGACAAAGACCAATAGATTGACAGTAGCCACTGGCAGAGGTGAAAGAGATTCTTGCACTGCTTCTATTAGAATGAGCAGAAGCCTGAAAAACAAAATGCATGGTATTTCAGAGACTGCTGGGAGCCATTGCGGTACAAATAAACACATGGGTTGTCTTAGGCTAGCTAAGAATAGAAACAGGTGCAGGTATACTTGCGTGTACACCAATGCTAGGAGTTTAGTAAATAAATTTGATGAATTTGAGGTATTGCTCAAAACATCAAAGGCAGATATTGTTGGGATATCAGAGACGTGGTGTCACACAGATATAAGGGATGCAGAACTGCAATTTGGGGAGTACAACGTCTACAGAAAGGATAGACAGGATAGGAAGGGGGGAGGGGTTATGCTATTAGTTAAGAAACACATAAAAACCAAGGAAGTGAAGCCAGTCGACATCGCCGGACAGTGCAGTGTTGAGTCAGTTTGGTGTGACATAAGCATTGGGAGATCAAAATTGAGAGTAGGAGTGTGCTATAGGCCTAATGACTCTGATGAGTATAATAAGGAACTGTACAGGGAAATAGAGTGGGCCAGTAAATCAGAGAGTCTTATAATGGGAGATTTTAATTTCCAAGATATTGACTGGAATTTGGGGGCTGGTTACTCACACACTAGCAGGGCTTTTGTGGATTTATTGGATGATTGTTTTCAACATCAGCATGTTCGGAAGGCAACTAGAGGGAGTAATACTCTTGATTTGATTATCAGCAGTGATTCTTCATGCATTAAGAATCTGCAGATAAATGAACCACTAGGTGGCAGTGATCATAGTGTGCTGAAGTGGGATTTACTCAAAGAGGTAACTACCTTTAGGGGTAAAGGGAAGGGTTATTGCTTCCGTAAAGGCGACTACGATGGACTGAGACAGTATTTAAATTCTATACAGTGGGACCAACTGATGATGTTACCAACAGCAAATTCAAAATGGGAAGCATTCAAAGAACTTATCTTGGAAGCTACTAGGCTTTACATACCAACTAAGAAATATTATTCAAGGTTTAGGCCAAAATGGATGTCAGATGAACTAATGAGGCATATGGCAGAGAAGAAAAATGCATGGGATACTTACAAATTAACACATGACACAGAAGCCTATGATAGATACAAGTTGATATGCAACCAAGTTACAAAGGAGGTTAGGCAGGCGAAGGCAGATTACGAGAAATCCTTGGCAAGGGATGCAAAGAAAAACAGCAAAGAGTTCTTTACTTATGTAAACTCTAGAAGGAAGGGGATGAATCAGATTGGTCCACTTGATATTGATGGGTCAACTGTTGATGATCCTGCTCAGGTAGCTAACAAACTAAATGAATATTTTGCATCGACATTCACACATGAGGAGTTATTCAGCAAGGGGAATGCCAGAGGTGTATTCAACTCTAGCAGTAAGCTACAGAATCTTGAAATAACTGGGAGTAAAGTGGAGGAGAAACTGTTGAAGATAAACACAAGAAAGGCACCTGGGGTGGATGGGATCTATCCAGTTATATTAAAGGAGGCAGCAAAGGAAGTAAGCAAACCCTTAGCCATAATTATGAGAGCTTCCTTGGACTCAGGGGAGGTACCCATAGACTGGAAATGTGCAAATGTAACCCCAATTCACAAAGGAGGATCAAAGGCTGACACAAGTAATTATAGACCTGTGAGCTTAACTTCAGTTCCAGGAAAATTAATGGAGGCACTGGTTAAAGAAGCACTGCAGGATCATTTAGACAAGACTTCAGTTATAGCTCAGACACAGCATGGTTTTGTTAAGGGGAAGTCTTGCCTGACCAACTTGATTGGGTACTATGATGCAGTCACAAAAGAACTGGATGCAGGGAATAACTTTGATATTATATACTTGGATCTTAGAAAGGCTTTTGATACTGTTGCACATGGAAGACTGCTACACAAATTGGAGCAGTGTGACATTGGAGGCAAATTGCTGCTATGGATAAAGGGGTGGTTGAGGGGGAGAAGACAGAGAGTGGTAATCAATGGACACTGCTCATCGTGGACTAATGTTATTAGTGGAGTCCCTCAGGGCTCAGTGTTGGGTCCATTATTGTTTTCTGTATTTATAAATGATATTGATGATGGTATATCAAGCTTAATGTCCAAGCTTGCAGATAATACGAAGGTTGGCAGGGTTGTCAAGGACACTACTGACACTATGCTGCTGCAACAGGATCTGGAAAGGTTGAGCAGATGGGCTGAGAGGTGGCAAATGAAGTTTAACATTGACAAATGTAAAGTACTACACATGGGAAACAGCAACCCCAGAGCAATGTATCAACTCTGTGGTACTACACTGACAGTGGTAGAAAATGAAAGGGACTTGGGGGTGGTTGTGCAGGCAGATATGAAGTTCTCTGAGCAGTGCAGACGGGCTGCAAGAGTAGCTCATGGAGTATTGTCAATGATATACAGTAATTTTTCCAGCAGGGATAAGGAGGTGATTATTCCATTGTATAAGGTTAATGGTCAGGTCACACCTAGAGTACTGTATACAGGTCTGGAGGCCTCATTTCAAGAAGGATGTAGAGCTGCTGGAACGAGTACAGAGAAGGGCAACAAGATTAGTGAATGGAACAAAGGGGCTCTCTTACGAAGAAAGGCTTAAGTTTTGCAAATTACAGTGTCTGGAAACTAGGCACCAGCGAGGTGATCTGATAGAGGTGTATAAAGCCTTGAATGGTTTAAGCATGCTTAATGCTGATGGGATTCTTCCTCTAGCTCAGAAAAATCACCTGAGAGGGCATAAATTCAAATTGAGGAAAGACAGATGTAGGATAGACGTGCGGAAATTTGCCTTTAGCCAGCGGGTGGTTGGTTGGTGGAACAGACTTCCATCCCTTGTGGTGGAGGTTGATAGCCTAAATAAGTTTAAGGCTCAGCTGGACAGGTATTTTGAACGAACAGATGGGTGAAGTGGAAGTGGTTTTTTTTTTTTTTTTTTGGCTGATGCTGCATAAGCTTGCTTTCTTGCATCAAATGCCTCTACTAATGCTAATGCTAATTAGCATTAGCAGCATTAGTTGACCCATCAATATCAAGTGGACCAATCTGATTCATCCCCTTCCTTCTAGAGTTTACATAAGTAAAGAACTCTTTGCTGTTTTTATTTTGCATCCCTTGCCAAGGATTTCTCGTAATCTGCCTTCGCCTGCCTAACCTCCTTTGTAACTTGGTTGCATATCAACTTGTATCTATCATAGGCTTCTGTGTCATGTGTTAATTTGTAAGTATCCCATGCATTTTTCTTCTCTGCCATATGCCTCATTAGTTCATCTGACATCCATTTTGGCCTAAACCTTGAACAATATTTCTTAGTTGGTATGTAAAGCCTAGTAGCTTCCAAGATTAATTCTTTGAATGCTTCCCATTTTGAATTTGCTGTTGGTAACATCATCAGTTGGTCCCACTGTATAGAATTTAAATACTGTCTCAGTCCATCGTAGTCGCCTTTACGGAAGCAATAACCCTTCCCTTTACCCTTAATGGTAGTTACCTCTTTGAGTAAATCCCACTTCAGCACGCTGTGAGCGCTGCCATCTAGTGGTTCCTTTATCTGCAGACTCTTAATGCACGAAGAATCACTACTGATAATCAGATCAAGAGTATTACTCCCTCTAGTTGTCTCCCAAACATGCTGATGTAGAAAACAATCATCCAATAAATCCACAAAAGCCCTGCTAGTGTGTGAGTGACCAGCCCCCAAATTCCAGTCAATATCTGGGAAATTAAAATCTCCCATTATAAGACTCTCTGATTTACTGGCCCACTCTATTTCCCTGTACAGTTTCTTATTATACTCATCAGAGTCATTAGGCCTATAGCACACTCCTACTCTCAATTTTGATCTCCCAATGCTTATGTCACACCAAACTGACTCAACACTGCACTGTCCAGCGATGTCGACTGGCTTCACTTCCTTGGTTTTTATGTGTTTCTTAACTAATAGCATAACCCCTCCCCCCTTCCTATCCTGTCTATCCTTTCTGTAGACGTTGTACTCCCCAAATTCCAGTTCTGCATTCCTTATATCTGCGTACACCATGTTTCTGATATCCCAACAATATCTGCCTTTGATGTTTTGAGCAATACCTCAAATTCATCAAATTTATTTACTAAACTCCTAGCATTGGTGTACACGCAAGTATACCTGCACCTGTTTCTATTCTTAGCTACCCTAACACAACCCATGTGTTTACTTGTACCACAATGGCTCCCAGCAGTCTCTGAAATATCATGCATCTTGTTTTTCAGGCTTCTGCTCATTCTAATAGAAGCAGTGCAAGAATCTCTTTCACCTCTGCCAGTGGCTACTGTCAATCTATTGGTCTTTGTCTCCCCCCAAGCTAGCAGTTTTCCGACCCACCTAACACTGCCTCGATAGCATCAGCAAATATTCTTGCACCCTTTCTATTTAAGTGTGTCCCATCCCTGTGGAAGCAATCTCTCCTGTTAACAAGTACAGTCCAGGCTGAAAAAAATTCTACCCCTTGAGCCTTGCACAATCTTTCCAGGGCCAAATTGATCGACAAGGCTCTCATCATATACTCCCTCCTATCGTGTCTGGGCAGAATTGCAGACACTTTCAAATTCAACCCTAATTCTCGGCTTTTGTTCAACAGTGACCTGTACTTGTTAAGTAATTCTGCCGGTCTCCTACTTCTGTGTGATTGAATCGTTATCTAATAATTTAAAACTAATATTAGTATATTTTATGCCAAACAGTGCAAGGAAGTAAAGTTATGTAGCACGTGTGAGCTTTGCTTCCCCTTTTTTTGTTAAAAAGACCCTTAGTTTCATATTTTTTATACTTTTCCCAAGTATTTATCCAACTCCTCCCCATTAAATCTACATCTAATTGTACAGGATAGCTGGTAGTTTGTTCCAACAGTAGTCAACTGAAATCATATTGCTCAGAGAGAGAGAGAGAAGGCAAACTGAAAAGACCTTTGATAAAGATGGTTTGTGAAACCCTCTCTTTTTCACATATAATAAAACTTCAAGGAGGCAACTGAACCATATTGGTTCACTGCAATATTGCTTTAATGTCACGAATGGCCCTAAACAAATAGCTGATGAGATTAATTTTTTTTTTCATACCAATAGTTAATGTGAGCATTCTTTTTTATACTTAGACTGCTGTTTGTCCAGGTAACAGCTACTGAGAACTAGAGAAATTATCATGTACAAATATGAAAATATGATGAATACATCTCTGGATTTAGGCAAAGTTTAGATGATTTCAAGGTTGAAATCATCTAAACTGTGGGTATTACACAAAAAAAAAATAATTCAAATTTAAATTAAATTGAAAAATGTAATAAAGTAGCAGCGTCATCTTCCCTCATTTACCTATTTCTTTTAACTATTTATCCAATTTTACTTGGGAAATAGCAACTCCAACATAACTTGTACACTTGGTGGGTTTGAATTAAAAAAAGAAAAGGATTTGGGAGTTAATGATACTGGCAGACACAAAGTTCTGTAAGCAGTATAGACAGGTGGTTATGAAGGTTACTTGCATAAGTTAACTCCATTGATAGTTGAGCTGACAGCTTGGGGATATTCAAAGGTCACTGAACAGTCGCCTGAGAAAGGAAACACATAGGTTGTTTTTCTTCTTACATTTTTTTATATATTTATATATACTAGGGCTGTTAAAAAAGAATGATCATAATTTTTCATGAACAACCATACTGCTTGCTATTTCTAGCTGAGCTACGGAATTTAAGACCAAACCAAGTTGCATCACTTATTAACTTTGACTCGTGTACACAGTGTAACCTTGATGGTCAGTCAAGTTTATGCCTTTTCAGTTTTGCCTATGTAACAGTGAACATTACACGTGAGGAACAGTGTGCTGCTCTCAGATTTTGTTTCTGTCTCCAGAAAACATCAGCTGAAGCATATTAAATGTTAAAAGAGGCTTATGGTGAATCTAAGTTTCCATCTAAGTTTCCATTCTAAACCACCCGTGAGCTGAATCTAAGCTCACGGTGGTTTAGAATGTTTAAAATGGACGTGATTCTATCACAAAAATTGGTGATCCTGGCACTGCAGAAACCATAAACCCTGCTTCTGTAATCATGAGAGAAGATTGTTGTATAACAGTAAGGTGATTGGTAGAGATGTTTAGAATATCAGTAGGAAGCATGCACAGTATTCTCCGTGACCATTTGCATACGACATGTTTATGCACGCTGGATTCCACGATACTTACACCTGAGTAATATCAAGTTTGCACGGAGGTTTGTCAGGAGCTGCAACAGATGGTTACTGAAGATGGTATGGTTCTGCACAAGGTGATAATGGCGGATGAGGCATGGCTTCATTATTTTTAACCCAGACAGCAAGCAACAAAGCACTCTTTGGAAGTCTACATCATCACCAACACCGAAAAAACCAAAAGTTTTGGCTTCTGGAGAAAAAGTTATGGTCATCTCTCTTTTTAACATTCAAGGAATGGTTTACTAGCATGTTGTGCCACATTAATAGGCTGTTACAGGACATTACTACAGAACTGTAGTTCACACATTGCAAGTTCATATTCATCACAGATGACCACAACTGCATACAAGTGGGTGGATGCTGCATCACAACAATATGTGACCTCACATTGTGCATACTGTAATTGATTAAATAAGTAATGCTTCTCTAATAGAGAAGCATTACTTATTCGAGATAGTGCAATACTGCCCAGATACTGAATACTGTGGTGACGTCAGGTTCTTCTCTAATGATCAGTTCTGCTGGAACAAGATAACTTGTTGTGAAGGATGATTACAATATGAGATACAACTAAAATGATGCCTTTACACTACGAATGTAGTTTTCATTTAAGAGCTATCTGTGGTGTATCTACACCAATATTTAATAGATAATTTTAAGCTCTTATAGTATTATGCCTTGTTGCATTTATATTTATTATAGTATTATCACATATACCTTTTGGCATCTCTGATATTGTTGGGATTAACTTCAAAACTTGATTGCCATTATTGCAATACCAGGGTACCTGCCCACCCACTGATTAAAGGCCAGCTAGCCTTGAAACGGTGCCGTCTGGGTGGTGGTGCCCACCAAGAATAAGTAACAATAGTCTTCTCTATTAGAGAAGTGTTACTTATTCAAGGTAGTGCAATATATGTAACTTGTTGTGAACATACCAATATTTAATAGATAATACACACCATATTTAATAGATAATGTACACATGTACACCATATTTAATAGATAATACTGGCACTCCCCGGCTTACATAATACTCGACTTATGGAAATTTGACTTTACATAAGTTTTTGGCCGATGCAAACTTAAAAAAATCATGGAAATATATTTTGCATCCCATAGGAATAAATGGAGGTGTGAAAATATCGTAATATGTGAACCCAATAACACGTTTTTTTTTTTTTTTTGGTAATTCGTTCCAAGACCTCGGAAGTTGAAATTTTCGCTATATAATTAAGCTATTTATCTCTCTAAATAGTTATTTTTATAATGGAAATTGCACTACACTTTCATTGTTATCATATCTTCCATTATAAGAATCAATTTTGAACGCCTTTGTGATATTTTTCTAAAACACATTTCTGGAGGTCACTACCATAAAACAATAAAAACAATTTGCACTTTCCAGTTTATTGGGCTTTTCTGTTAGCGCAATCTATTATAAATGGGTTTAAAATTCGATCTTATTGCATTTATGATAATACTGATAACTGGAATTCTGTGGGTTTTACATTACTGTATTATGGTGAAACGTGTTCCCCTTCACTGAAATCTTCAATCATATAAAAAACTATCAGAATCTTCTCTTCATTCTTATGTACTTATTACAATGGTGAAGGGAAAGAGACTAATGGAAAGTTCAAGTGCTGCCAGTGCTAGGAAACGAAACAGAATTGATTTAGAATTGAAGTACGAAGCAGGACAAAGTTTTTCATCTATTGCATGGAATTTGGTCTCGCTGCTTCAACAGTGAATACTATTTTAAGGGACAGTGCATGTATAAAAGACCATGTTAAAGGATCAACACATTTAAGATCAACAGTGACCACAAAACAGTGTTCGAGTGCTATATCAAAGACGGAAAAGCTATTAATAATATGGATGGAAAATCAGATTCAGAAGCAAGTGCCCCTGAGTCCAATGGCTATTCAAGCAAAAGCATGAAGTATTTATGAAGATATTAAGGATAAGTACGGTTAACCCCAAGCCAAGTTTGTGGAAAGCAGTGGGTGCTTTAATAGGTTTAAGCTTCGTGCTGGTTTCCAAAACATTAAATTATGCAGTGAAGTCGCCAGTGCCAATTCTGCAGCTGCAAAGAAATTTTGTGATGTGTTAGAAAAAACCCCTTCTAAATCTCCACAGCCCTCAACTTCTGCAACTGTGTGCTTATCAGCTGGAGAGTTAATTCTGGCAACGATGCTCGAAAGGTGAAACTTGCTGACATTGTGCCTGTCTCCTCTCTCTTTTTGTAATTTTATAATTTTGAAATTTTTGTAATTTTGTACATTTTTGTAATTTGTAATTTTTCTTGCACATGAGATAAAAAAATTGAATAAATATTTCTATTTACATGTTTGTCGAACATTTCTTTTTTACTTCAATCAGATTCAGCACACATAGTTGTGAGTGCTGCATAAGCATTTAGGGAAATTCCAAGTTACGTAAAATTCGACTTACGTAGAGTTCTGTGGAATGCTACCCTTACCTAAGTCGGGGAGTGGCTGTATACACCAATATTTAATAGATAATTTTAAGCTCTTATAATATTGTGCCTTGATGCATTTATATTTATTATAAATGTACTTAGCTTTTTTTTTTTTTTTTTTTTTTTATGTGAACCCCAAACACGAGAGGTATTAGAACCTATAGTACTTAGTACCTTGCTTGGGTTGGAGGTTGAGAAGACGAAAGAAGATATTTGTTGACATTGGACTTGAACTTCTGTAGATTTTAATTTTCAGGAAATACATATGAAGGAAGGTTGTTCCAGAAAACGGCAGTTGAATGAATAAATGAGGAAGATGAAAAGTTGGTTCTGTGGGTTTGAAGTTGGACAGTAAATGGATGTTGGCTGGTGGCGACACGTGTTCGGACTGTTTTGAAAGAGAGAGCGGGAATTATAGAAGCCAATTCAGAAGAACAGTGCCCATGGAAGTATCTGTAGAAGAGGCATGCAGCAGAAACAGTACGTCTATGAGAAAGCGAGTGGAGAGACTCTGTTAGAGATGAGTCATTAATTAACCTAACTGCCCTCTTCTGAATGGAATCAAGAAGCCCGAGAGAGGTTTTGGGGGCACCACTCCAGATGTGGGAACAATATTCCATGGCAGGGCGGATTTGCGATTTATACAGAGTGAGCAGCTGTTTGGAAGAAAAGTAACGCCTAGAGCGAAAGAGTTAACCAAGTTTTTTAGATGCAGAGAAAGCAATATTTGTAATGTGCTTGTGCCAAGAGAGATTAGAAGTCATGGTAATCCCCAAAAGAGATATATCATTTTGCCTAGAAAACGGAGTGTCACTAAAGATAAGCATAGGAGCAGAAGAATCCTTTTTGCGAGATATAAGACAAGACTGAGTTTTAGAAGGGTTGAAATCAACTAAGTTGTCTTTGCCCCACTGGAGAATTACCTGAAGATCGGCATTTAAGGAATTGGTAGCAAATTTTCGAGAAGTTGAAGCTGATTGAGCTGGACAAGGTTTCTCAAAATGGAAAGTGGAATGCAATGCATTCTAGCTAGCATTAATGTCAGATATGTTCCTTACTTGCCCTACAGCTCTGACCTTACACTGTGAAATTTTTTTTTTATTTCCAAAGTTAAAGAAGGAACTGCAAGGAAAATGTTTCCAGTTGTCAGAAGAAGTTGTAAAGATATCACAGGCAATTCTCAAATGTGTGTCACAAAGTAGCTTACACCATGTTTTTGAAGAATGGCAGAAATGTTGGAGTGTAAGTGTATTTCATCAAATGGGAGATTACTTTGATAAGAACCATTAAAACTAACATTATTATTATTATTATTATTAGCTATATGGTGCAAGGAAGCCTGAGGCTTATGCTGCACCAGCCAAAAAAAAAAAAAAAAAAATTCCCGAGTTACCCTGAGAGAGAAGTAGAAGGGAATCACCAAGAAAGAGAAGGATGATGATATTCAGCTCAGGATCCTGGGTGTGCCAAGCCAAAACTCACCAGATGTATAATAAGGCAAGTATAAAATGTACAATTTTATTCGCTTTAATGGAAGGGGTTTAAGCCTATAACATTTTTGTTCTTGAAAAATGAACTCTGGTGATACCATGATTTTTTTTTTTAAGGGGGGGGGGGACTTGAGCAATACTACATTCTAAGAATCAGTGAGATTTAATCATGCATCAGTAAATAGATTCACATTATTTTGATCATAAGGGTGGGTACTACAACCCCTAACTGGGATCGTCACTGAAAACACAAAGCTCCATGGGATATTTCAAATAAAGATCAATCGGTTTTACAAAAATAATTATAAAATAAGTACATTAAAGGTCTAATAAATGTGATTAAGTTTCATCTCGTACCTGAAATACATCGACGAAAGATGTAAGAATTTGACACTGGGATGTTTTTGTATTTAATATCAGTTTAATATTTTGAACGATATTAAATATTTTCAATGAAACATTAGCCAAACTCCATTTTATACAAAACGAAATAGAAACACATTTACTCAAATACGCAATTCACTCCGTTAGTTCATAATGGCTGAAGCAGTCACGTGATATTAAATTAACTATGTACAACAGCGTCATCATTTGCTATAATAATGAATAAATATAATAAAATAATCACAGCAACTTCGCAAATAATGTAAACAATGTTAATTAAGGAGTAGCGTAATAGTAAACATGTTTTTGCTATAATTAATTGAAAATTGGCGTTTTATTATAATTTGAATTTCTCAAACTTTTATATTAACGACTGAGGGACGGAAGCCCAAACTGCAGTAGCCAAGAAAATATTAAATAAAGAAATAAAAGTAAATAATACAAATAAATATATATAGAAAATAAATAAAGAAAATATTTCAATATTTTACACCACGATAAAAATTTTAATTAATGAGCGTAATGCTACTAACCCTTTACCAGATTCTAGTTCATGCACAAGAGTCAGAACAAGGATTATGAATTTGCCTTTCTCAAACTGCTGACGTCATGTTGTAAGAAGTTCTCTAATCCATGTTTAGTGAACTCACTGGTAGGTCTGCACCCTTCCCCATACCATTAATCCCTACTTAATTTTATTGTTGAAAATGCACTCCATAATTCCTCTGTATTTCCCCTTTTATTTCTGTTTAAACAACCCTATTAAATTTCTTTTTTTTTTTTTAACTGAAAGTCTAAAAAATATCGCACTTTGCGATATTTTTTTGTCTGACTGTACTCCAGGGCGTGCTCTGCCACATAATTATTAAAATTATTTACACGAGGACTTAAAAAATAATAAAAAAAATACTTGCCTGGATTGTACATGTTTTATTTAAATGAAATTTGGAAGGGTTCAACAAATCTTTTTAAAAGGCCCAAATAAAAACTTTCATGAAAATCTGTCCACTTGAATAACAGTTACTATATGTGGACGAGCAGACGGATGGATGAAGACAATAGCACAGTGAATAGCACAGTAGGTCGGATTGCGTACCCCCCTACCACACCGGTTGGAAAAGACCTGAGTCTGTCGACAATGGGAGGAATTCTTATGGGCTTTTTACCAACATGGCTGAGTTAGTCGGTCTCAAGGGAGGGTAACAAAACCTGAATTTTACCTAGAAAACTCAGGTTTTTCGTCCAACAAACAGCAAATCGACCACAGAAGACAGGTAATTTAGAGACATATTATGCAAAGCACAATAGGGCCAAAGTTGCTGATCCGCCTAAAATCCTATAATCAAGGAGATACTAATTACATAATGAATATTGTTACACAATAAACAACAATCACATAAAACAAATTGGAATCAATACATAACGAAAAAGAAAACAGAACATTGACAAATGCAAAGTACTGCATATGAGTACTTTGCATTCGTCAATGAAAAAGACCTGGGGATAATTGTTCAGTCAGATATGAAGTTCTCTGAGCAGTGCCGACAGGTTACCAGAGCAGATCATGGGGTCCTGTCAATGATATACAGGAATTTTGCTAGCAGGGATAAGGAGGTGATTATCCCCTTGTATAAGGCAATGGTCAGGCCTCACCTTGAGTACTGCATACAGGTCTGGAGGCCTCATTTTTGGAAGGATGTAGATTTGCTAGAATGAGTACAGAGAAAGGCAGCGAGATTGGTGAGGGGAATGAAAGAGTGCTCTTACCAAGAAAGGCTTAAGTTATGCAAGTTGCAGCATCGGGAGACTAGGCACCTGTAATTTGATCTGATTGAGGTGTATAAGGCCTTGAATGGTTTGAACAAGCTCAATGCTGAAGGGATTCTTTCTCTTGCTCAGATTACAAACCTGAGGGGCATAAATTCAAATTGAGGAAAGACGGTAGTAGAATAGATGTGCAGAAATTTATCTTTAGCCAGATGGGTAGTTGATTGCTGGAACAAACTTCCGCAAGGAAGTTTGTTCCAGCAATCAGCCACACATTATCAACAAGGAAGCAATTAACCACTAGCCACCAGGAAGTGTAAGCTATCAACTTTCACAAGGAAGTTGATAGCTGAAATAAATTCAAGGAAGAACTAGACAAACTATTGGATAGAGTGGATAGGTGAAATGAGGGTTTTTTTTTTTTTTTTTTGTCTTATATAACCTTGCTTTCTTGCATCACATGCTAATGCTAAAAATACGGATGAGTAATAAAGGTATATTTTGTGAAAAAAAAATTGACAATTTTTTATTGAACAGCCCTTGTATTTATAACTTTTATTCTCACTCAACTTTTATTTTTATTTATTATTTTTTTTTTTTTTTGTATTTTATTTAATTACTTATTTTATTGTTTTTAGGCTTTCTTGCACTATTTGTCTATTACTGCTTCCCCAAACCATGAATCAGTTAATCCAATCTTGTCAGAGGTTATGACCCATAGGTTACTTTCTGCCCAGATACTGAATACTGTGGTGACGTCAGGTTCTTCTCTAATGATCAGTTCTACTGGAACAAGATATGTCCAGCAGTTTAGTAATGTTTCTTGAGATAATCCTTTTACTCTGACAGTACCAATTCAACCACATCTGTTGTGCTCTGTACAACTAATTCTTTCTTCTATTCACACTTTCCCTATAGTTTTCTGAATGTGGAGACAACTCACTTTTCACAAATGTGCATGTAACATTTAGAGCCTTGACCTCCATGAGCTCTGCTTTTCTTGAAATGGATTTCTTGCTAATATGTATTTATTTAATAACAGATGTTTACTTTATTACACATTCTACTAAAAGTGGCTATTTCCTTTTAAAAGTTTGCTGCCTCAACATATATGCGTAAAATGGCACTCTGAGTTTTCAGAATGCACCCAAACAGTGTTCCATAATGCATGTGTACAGTCAGTTTTTAGCAGTCAATCATGAATAAAGGTACAAAAATTAACAACTACTTGGTATTGGCACACTCAATGTGTTGCAGTAAGTTTGTAGACTCCGCACATAGCTTTATTTGTTTTTTGTTTGTGTTGACATTAGTTGATGTACATGAATAAACTTTTTATAAAATTTTAAGATTTGTTCTGATTAATATTTCACAAAAGTAAGTATTTGTGTGCTTTTAGCAGTGAATTCCAAACTTTTAATCTTCAACCATTATGTATAAATTTTCAGAATGCTGGGGATATCAGAATGTTGATTTTTTTTCAACATTCTGAAATTGCAAATTGAATGATTGTCATGTTTAGATGGCAGCAAGAGGATTACCTTTTTTTTCACAGTATTCTCCAATACTGTTTAACCCCTCATCTGTTTAGTCATAATGGGTATTAGTTAAATGATAGAGGGAAGTTTATATAGCAGCAGTGAAAAAAAAAAAAATTTTTTTTTTTAAAGTAATAAAATAAAATAAAAACTTTAGATTCTGTGATTCTTACTCGATAGACTACTCCCCCCCCACACACAATGCACTTGCTGTATATTCCATTTCCACAGGAAAAGCAGAAATGGAATATTTTTGATAATCCTCTAGCATTCTGATGGGCGTCTATGAGAGCATGAGGTGTAAAATGCCCTTGAAGAAATTGAGGGACCCATCAAGCTCTCAGCTGCCCAGCTCAATGGCAGAGCTGACTCCTGTGCATCAGGCAACACAGAGGCAATCTCCAAGGCAGAATGTGCTGGTCCCAAAGGAACTGATTAATTGTTGGTGACTCTGTTGTCAGGGAGACGGGGAATATACTATGCAAGAAGGATAAGTGGAACAGAACCAGGTATGTCTGCCAGGGGCAAAAGTTGATGACATTGTAAAGCAGATATCTTTTAAGGACACAAAAGGGGATATTGTACATGTTGGAACTAATGACATTAAGAGTAAGAGATCTGTAGATTTACTCAACAGGTCAATGTTGAAAAAAAGTCACAAGTTAGGGTTGAATGTCACACACAATAGGAGCGAGTATATGATGAGAGCTTTGTTGATCAGTTCGGCCCGGGAGAGATTGTGCAAGGCTCAAGGGGTAGAATTTTTTTCAGCCTGGCCTGTGCTTATTAACAAGAGCATCTGCTTCTACAGGGATGGGGTACACTTAAATAGAAAGGGTGCAAGTATATTTGCTGATGCTATCGAGACAGTGTTAGGTGGGTCGGAAAACTGCTAGCTTCGGGGGGGATACACAGACTGAAAGGTTAACAGTGGCCGCAGGCAGAGGCAAAAGTGATTCTTGCACTGCTTCTATTAGAATCAGCAGCAGCATGTAAAGCAAGGCAATGGAGATTTCCAGGACTGTTGGGAGTCATAGTGGAACAAATAAATACATGGGCTGTGTTAGGGTAACTAAAAGTAGAAACAGGTGCATGTATACTTGCACATACACCAGTGCTAAGAGTATAGTTAATAAATTTGATGAGCTTGAAATGCTGGTTAAGACATCAAAGGCAGATATTGTTGGGATATCAGAGACGTGGTATCACACATAAGCAGTGCAGAATTGGAATTTGGGGAGTACAATGTGTACAGAAAGGAGAGACAGAACAGGAAGGTAGGAGGGGTTATGTTGTTAGTTAAGAAACACATAAAATCTAAGGAAGTCCATCCAGTTGATGTGAACAATGCAATGTTCAGTCTGTTTGGTGTGACATAAGCACTGGGAAAGAAAAAATGAGAGTAGGTGTGTTATAGGTCTAATGAATTTGATGAGTATAATGAGCAATTGTGCAGAGAAATAAGAGTGTTCCAGTAGATCAGAATGTCTTATAATGGGGGATTTTAACTTTCCAGATATTGACTGGAACTTGTGGGTTGGTCAATCGCACACTAGCAAGACTTGATTTATTGGATGACTGTTTTCTACAGCAGCATGTTCGAGAGGCAACCAGGCCTAAATGGATGTCAGATGAATTAATGAGACTCGTGGCAGAGAAGAAAAATGTATGGGATGCATATAAATTATCAGGTGACACAGAAGCCTATGGCAGATATAAGCTTGTCTGTAATCAAGTCACAAAGGAGGTTTGGAAGGCGAAGGCAGATTACAAGAAATAAATGTTCTTGTTTATACTCCGGCACAACCACCAGGTCAGTGGAATTTACAATAAATCAATCAGTACAAATGTTAATCGTATTTAGTAGTTACAGGCTTGAACCCTGGTCCACTTAAAGAGCATGCACTACTGCACTCGTGCCCTTGACCACTCGGCTACGTCAGGCCTCTTTGGCAAAGGATGCAAAGAACAACAGCAAACGGTTCTTTATTTATGTAAACTCTCTAAGGAAAAGGATGAATCAGATTCAACCACTTAACATAGAATGGGTTGACTATTGATGATCATGCTCAGGTAGCTGATAAACTGAATGAGTATTTTGAATATACATTCACATATGAGGAGTTATTCAATGAGGGGAATGCCAGAAGTGTATCAAACTCTAATAGAGAGCTAATTGATTTTGTAATAACTGAGAGCAAACTGGAGGAGAAATTGTTGAACATGAGGAAGGGCACCTGGAGTGGATGGGATCTATGCAGTTATGTTAAAGGAGGCAGCAAAGGAAGTAAGCAAACCCTTACCCATAATTATAAGAGCTTCTTTGGATTCAGGGGTGATCCCCATGGACTGGAGGTGTGCGAATGTATCAACAATTCCCAAGGGGGTTCAGAAGGTGACACAAATAACTATAGACCTGTTAGTTTAACTTGCGTTCCGGGGAAAATAATGGGGTGGCTGGTTAAAGAAGCATTGCAGGATCATCTAGACAAGACTGTAGCAATAGTTAAGACAGAGCATGGGTTTATTAAAGGGGTCTTGTCTGATCAATGTGACCGATGACCGCTAGAGGGATTGTTGGTTGGATTAATCGTTAAAATGTGCTCCTGTTCTTAAGATTATTTAAAGTTTTTTAAGCCTCCCCCTGCTATTAAATTATGTGCTTCTTAAAGACGAAGAGTTGGTGAGTTGTTCTGTTAAATTTTGGGTGTCGGAATCGTGGGGTTGTGCTGATATCATCGAGTGAAGTATTCTCTTTCATTATTTGAATACTATACATAGGAATACATAGAGTTAACACTGGAATATATACCGTTCTGAAATTTCCCATAGACTTAGCATTAGCCCATAGACTTTTCATGGGAGAAAATGGCTACCTGAGAAATTTTGTTTAAAAATATCCATGGAGATGGAAAACAATAACTAGTGCCATCTCAGTAAATACATAGTACTGAATAATATTAAATATAATATAATTCAAAATATACATATTTTGAAGTTGTGTGATTATTTTCGGGATATTTTGAAGAAGAGAAATCTATCCAACTATAAGATTTTTTATTTATGGCTTTTGTTTCTTCACTGAAACATATACTCTTAAACATGGATACGGATTTAGAAAAAACTTTAACTAGACATTCTGAAGCAGAGAATTCGTCTTCTGGATCGGAGTTAGTGGATTCGGGGAGGAGAAAGAAATCTTCAGACAATGTAAAAATGTCTAGAGGTAAAAAAACACCTAAAACGCCCAGAGTGCTTGCTCCTCGGTTGGACAAAGATAAAGACAAGGATAAGGATAAAAATCCTCAGGTGTGGGTGGAAGAGTCTACCCCATCAATAGAAACGGATGTTAATCTAATTACTACTACGATTAATACGGATAATCAAAATAGTTCTAGTGAAAATGATGTGGTTCGGGATTCGTCATTTACCGAGGGTTTGGACCTTGGTGGGTCCATAGAGGCTTCTGCGGTGTATTCAGCGGTAGCCAAAATCCGAAAGGCTTTGGGTGAGGTAATGTCAGCTGATTCAAGCAAAGTAACAAAGTTGGCCTCAAATCGCATCCATAGTTTGTGGGCAGATTTGGAGGCAGTCACAACAGCTTTATTGATTGACAATGAGCGATTAAAAGCTAAATCAGTTGAACTAGAAATTCGAGCAAATCATTTTAATCAGCTAATGGAGAAACGGGCAGCTCCTCATAGATTTTTTGCTGATGCTGTTAGGCAGAATTTGGTTTGTGAGAATTTAAATGGTGATACTATTGTTAGAGAGGCTACTGAGAGGCGCGCAATGGGTGTTGCTGCTGCAGATAAGGTTGTGCATGTGTCCTCGGTTAGTCCTCGTGGTATTTCGGACCCTAAAAATATTGTTATACTTAGACCAACAGAGAATTCTGCTTTGGCTTCAAGCCAAGACGTCAGGAATGCGGTGGCAGACGCAATTAAGAAGGATTATAAGAATATGAAAATTAAAAATATTCGTCTCCTGAGGAATAAAGGGGTTTTATTAGAAACCACAAACTCAGAAGATGCAACTAGGATAGGGAACGTTTCAGCTTTAAAGGAGGTTGGTATATCGATCGAGAGGCCTAAAATGTCAGATCCAACAGTGCTTGTATACGGGGTTCCCAAGGAGTTTACAAAGGATGAAATCCTGGAGGATTTATATTATAAAAATTTTAAAGATTATGAATTTACTCAGGATGAGGTAAAAGATGAAGTAACATTCAGATTTAATTCTGGATCTGGAACTAATGCAACTAATTGGGTCATTGGTTTCAGCCCTCGATTATATAAATGCTTGTTTCATAATGAAAGAATTTTCCTTGGATTCGGTTCACATAGGTTTCGGAAATTCACGGTGGTGAACAAGTGTTTTAGATGTCTGGGTTTTGGACATGGTGCACAGTCATGTTCACACAAGACTGTTTCTTGTGGTCACTGTGCTAATGGGGGTCATGTTTTCGCTGAGTGCCCTCACAAGGAGGATCCTCCACAATGTATTAATTGTAAGAGAAGAAACAGAGATTGTAATCACTCCGTAAGGGACATTAAGTGTCCTGAGTACATGAGAGCAGTGGAATTAGCAAACATGCGCATCAATCATGGATAATAACTCCTCTGATTTTACCTCTGGAGCTTTGCAAGGACATAGAGATTTAAAAATTTTGCAAATAAATGGTCAGCGCTGTCGGGCAGTTGCTGATGAAATAAGGGTGATTGCCTTGGAGCATTGTATAGATATTGTTTGTATACAGGAGCCATTTTATTCCTCACAAGTGGGAGGGGCAGCTCATATGATTATGGGTTTTCCTTCTTCTACTAGAATAGTAGCAGCTGTGGATGTTCCTCCAAAATCCGCTATTGTAATTTTTAATCAAGACCTTGTTGTAACGTCAATCACGGGTTTGTGCTCGGCGTGTATGACAATCATTATTGTGTCTTCACAAGTTTCTTCTTTCTGCCTAGTGTCACTGTATTGTCCTCCATCGGAAAATATTCAGATAGCGCTTCATAATTTGGAAAATATTTGTTTAAGATATGCATCCCATAATCTCATTGTGACTGCTGATTTTAATGCAAAATCACATTTTTGGCACAGTGGATATACTGATGTGAGAGGGAACCAATTTGAAGACCTCTTATTATCTCATAATCTTGTTGTTCAAAACCTTCCAAATAAGCCGTTCACCTTTTCAACTGTAAATGGAGAGTCTAATACTGACGTAACTGTGACATCTCTTCGTATGTGCGATTCTATTTTGAATTGGGAAGTCAATTCTGGTTTAGTAAATAGTGATCACCGTGCAATTTCATTTGATCTCTGTTTCGAAGTAAGGGAAAAGAGCTTCGCTACGAGTGATCTGTCTAGATTTTCTATGGACCGTGTTAACTGGAACAATTTTAAAAATTATTTGACTACAGTTTTCGATAGTGATAATTGTGCGATACCTGGAGAGAGTTTAAATGGTATGACAGCTTATGAATATGTAAACTATGTACAGTATCATATTTTCCAGGCTTGTGTGCACTCTACGAGGAGAAAAAGGACTAAAAAGTTGTCTGTGCCGTGGTGGACTCCTGCTTTGTCTTCTCTGAGGTCTCAGGTATGCCAGGCTAGGAAAGTATACCAAAGAAATAGACATCTCTCTAGTGTTGATGTGGAATCATTTAAAAATGCCTATAAAGAGAGAAGAAAGGCCTTTCATAAGGCTATTGCTGAGAGCAAGAGAACTTGTTGGCAAAATTTGGTTAATGAAGTTGGTAACAGAGATCCCTGGGGGTCTCGTGTATAAAATCTCTCGTAATAAGTTGCTTTGTGGAGAAATATACAACACTGTATTGAACAATAATGATGAGACATTGGATTGGTTTTCTACTGTGGAAACGATTGTTAGAAGACTATTTCCTCAGGATCTTCCTCAAGATGATTCACCTGAACAAACGGAGATACGCCGGATGAACTCTGAGTTTACAGGAGCAGGTGACGCTGAAGCTGAACTCTTCAGTTTGGTGGAGTTGGGTGCAGCAGTAGCTAAATTGAACGTTAAGAAATGTCCAGGTTTAGACTTAATTGAAAATCAAGTAATCATTAAGTTTTATGATTACTTTCCTCAAATTATGTTAAATTTGTTTAATAAATGTTTCACTGAAGGTACTTTTCCAAGACCGTGGAAGATGGCACTGCTAAAGATATTGCATAAGCCTGGTAAGCCCAGGACTGATCCGAGAGCATACAGTCCAATTTCTCTCTTGGCGAACATGGGTAAGGTTTATGAAAGGTTACTTGCTCCCAGAATTTCTGCGATGTTAGAGGATAAGCATCTGTGTTCTGCTGATCAGCATGGATTTAAGAAGGGGCACTCTACAGAGGATGCCATAACATCTCTTTTAAAGTACATTAAGGATTCTTCTGAGAAATATGTTCTTATGGTCTTTATAGACTTCGAAGGAGCATTTGATTCGGTATGGTGGGAAAGTGCCCTTCGATCTCTAGTGCTTGCAGAGTGTAATAGTTACATATTTAACACTATAAGGTCATACTTTCAGGGCAGATTTATTACTGTGCGTGCACGTCATCTGTCATATAGTGCCAGTGTCTCGAGAGGCTGTCCTCAAGGTTCGGTTTTGGGACCTCTCTTTTGGAATGCAGTTTTAGATCAGTGGCTTGTTAAGGAGAGTACAGAGGTTGCTAAGATAGCTTATGCTGATGACCTTGTTATTGGAGTTTCTGGGCGCTCCAGACTTATATTGGAAAGAAAAATACAGTCAGTTTTAGATGATTTAATGGAGTGGGCCAATTTGAACAAATTGAAGATCTCTGCAAGTAAGACCTGTTTTATGGTTTTTAAGAAACAATTTGATTACGGCAGGCCTCCAAGAGTTCTTTTAGGTGGTGTTCAAATTCCTTATGTTGCTGAAACTAAGTATTTGGGATTAATCATAGATGACAAACTTTCCTTTTTCCCACATGTTTCACACCTAAATGTAAAAGTAAGACACTTTACAGGCTCCATTGCTAGGATTTCTCGTAAGGAGTGGGGATTGAATAAGAGAGTGTTGTCATTGTATTATAAGACTATTTTTCTCCAGATAGTGGCATATGCTGCTGTTGTTTGGTTTTCTGTGGTAACTAAAACTAGGATTCGATCGAAACTTTTATCGCTTCAGCGCTCTATGTTATTAACTTTATTGAAAGTACCTAGAACAGCGTCTACAAACGCCCTACAGGTAATTGCTGGTACCATGCCATTGAATTTATTTATTGTCTACAGAGGGTTTTTGTACAAATTGAAAAAGGGTACATCAGTAACGTTTTTGGATATTACAATTGATTTGGAGAATAATATTAAAGAAGAAAAACAACGAATATGGAACAAATTAATGGATTTATGGCAGACCAGATGGGAAAGTGGTGATGTTGGAGCTGTGACGAGGAAATATATTCCCCAGGTGAACTATGCATTGGCAAAAACCGTGGCATCTTGGTTTACGCCTTCTATGTACACTTCTTATTTGTTAACAGGACACGGCTCACTTAGGGCCAAATTATATGAGAGAGGGTTGGAGACAGATCCTTTCTGTACATGTGGCGAGCAGGAGACTTGGATGCATGTAATTTTTTTATGTCGGGAGTATAAAGACCAAAGGCGGATTTTGATGGCGCATATTCCTGACTTATCATTTGATACAGTGCATTTGCTTATTGCAAATCGTGACTGTTTTAATTTATTTCAGGAGTTTTCAGCTGCTGTTTTTGCAAGAAGAACTGTTCTCAGAGCCTTTCTTCAGAGGCAAACCTAGTGTCTTAATTGTCTTCATGGAGTTTCACTATTGGTTTCTGCATCTGGCTGGCGGCTGGGGTGCTGGACCTGATTCATGGTGTTGGGTCTGGTGCTCTGGTTGGTTGTCTTTTGTGCTGCAATCATGAATACTCCATTCTGGATTCTGCCGTGCTGGATCAGATTCATTGCGTCGGGTCTGGTGGTCTAAAGCGTCTATTATCCATGGCGTACAGTTGGAGATTGCTGGATAGTACCGTTATTGGTTTTGGAGGTTCCAGTGCATGTGAAACAGCAGCTGAGGAAATATTCAATTGAACTGTGATTTTTGAAGTTTATAGTTGTGCCATCCAGACTATTGAATATTATTGTTGTTTTATTATATATATATATATATTTTTTATTATTATTTTTTTTTTCCCTGCTGGCTCCCTGGTATGGCCAACCCGGGGCGCGGGATTGCTGGCACTCACTGGTATTGCACTACCTCCAGTGGGTGCGGGATTTCAAGTGCGAATAGTGCTACAGTAAAATCAGACTCAAGTAATTTAACATACTTTTTAAGGACTGCTTTGTAAAGACTATATATTCCCAAGTTCTCAAGGTAGATTTGGGCTTATGCCTGGGAGCTACCCTGAATAAGAACACACTTGCACACACACATGAGAGTTTAATGTTTGTCAGAGCATATAATTATATGTAAATATATCTTGTATATAAATCATGTATATACTTTTATGTACATAATGTTGAGACTATATTGTGTGTAATTAATAAATGAATGAAATGAATGATCAATGTGACCAGAGCCTGCCGCACTGTCTCCATAGATGCCCTTCAGATAATCGCTGGTACAGTGCCAGTTGATTTGGTAGTTCTCGAGTGACTCCTCAGATATCGGACCAAGAATAACTTACCCACAGAGTTGATGGGTGTCCGTTGTTGCCCCGAAGTGGGAAGAACTTACGACAGACCCGACTTGAAGGCAGAAGGCAAGCACATTTCGCAAGAGGTCCTTCAGCTCTGGCAAGAGCATTGGGCGGCGTCCTCCAAGGGTAGAGTGAAGTTCAAATTGCTGCCTGATGTTACTAAGTTGGAACAGATACCGAGGTGGCCTAAGCTTTCAAGCCATGGTTGTTACAGGACACGGACTTCGGTTGCGACAACATCAGCTAGGCTTTGCGGACAGTGATCGCTGTTGCTGCGGGCAGACTGAAGATAGTCAGAATGTAATTTTTCAATGTCAATTATATAACATACCAAGGCGAAGGCTTCTTGGCCGATTAGGGGTTTCCTCTCCCCGCGAATTGCAAAGGCTTTTTGAAGACAAAAGTATATATAAGGTTTTCTTGACATATCTTAAAGATGTAAATATTATTCGTTGTGCTCAGGGCACTACTTGAACCAAGTGGGTTCATTTTATCCCCACATGCTTGCGGATGTTAGCATTGTGTTGCAACTGCTTGTCGTTGCTTATATAGTTTTGTATATTGTATATGGTACTGTTTGACTTCTAAATTCATGTATATAGATTTAACATTTTGACTTCTAAATTGATGTAGTTTTCTAGATTATGGTTTGATCAAAGCACTCTGAATTCTATAAACTTAGAGCTAAAAGCTAGTGTAAATAAGGGTAGTAGCGACCTGCCTCCACGGGGCTAGGGATGGTAAACTTCCCTGCGGCAGGGTGAGTCCCTACCTCACGGAAGGCTAAATAGGTCGATGTAAATAGCTAAATTGCGTTGTTGAGCCTTTGCTCCAATGAGTGTAAATATGATGATGATGACCAATTTGATTGAATATCATTGAATATCATATAATTTTGATAGAATTAGCATCAGCCAAAAGAAAAAAAAAAAAAAAAAAACACGTTCATTTCACCCCTCCGTTCGTTCGAAATACCTGTCCAGCTGAGCCTTAAATTTATTTAGGCTATCAACTTCCACAACAAGGGATGGAAGTCTGTTCCACCAACCAACCTTCTGGCTAAAGGAAAATTTCCGCACATCTATCCTACATCTATCTTTCCTCCATCTGAATTTATGCCCTCTCGGGTGATTATTCTGAGCAAGAGGAAGAATCCCATCAGCATTGAGCATGCTCAAACCATTCAAGGCTTTATACACCTCTATCAGATCACCTCGCCGGTGCCTAGTCTCCAGACACTGTCTTCTCCCCCTCAACAATCCCTTTATCCATAGCAGCAATTTGCCTCCAATGCCACACTGCCTCAATTTGTGCAGCAGTCTTCCATGTGCAACAGTATCCAAAGCCTTTTTAAGATACAAATATATAATATCAAAGTTATTCCCTGCATCCAGTTCTTTTGTGACTGCATTATAGTATCCAATCAAATTGGTCAGCCAAGACTTTTCCTTAACAAAACCATGCTGTGTCCGAGCTATAAATAAAGTCTTGTCTAGATGATCCTGCAGTGCTTCTTTAACCAGTGCCTCCATTAATTTTCCTGGAACAGAAGTTAAACTCAGGTCTATAATTATTTGTGTCAGCCTTTGATCCTCCTTTGTGAATTGGGGGTCACATTTGCACATCTCCAGTCTATGGGTACCTCCCCAGTCCAAGGAAGCTCTCATAATTGCTGCCTCCTTTAATATAACTGGATAGATCCCATTAACCTCAGGTGCCTTTCTTGTGTTTACCTTCAACAGTTTCTCCTCCACTTTACTCTCAGTTATTACAAGATTATCTACCTTACTGCCAGAGTTGAATACACCTCTGGCATTCCCCTCGCTGAATAACTCCTCATGTGTGAATGTCGATGCAAAATATTCATTTAGTTTGTTAGCTACCTAAGTAGTATCATCAACAGTTGAACCATCGATATCAAGTGGACCAATCTGATTCATCCCCTTCCTTCTAGAGTTTACATAAGTAAAGAACTCTTTGCTGTTTTTCTTTGCATCCTTTGCCAAAGATTTCTCGTAATCTGCCTTCGCCTGCCTAACCTCCTTTGTAACTTGGTTACAGATCAGCTTATATCTGTCATAGGCTTCTGCGTCACATGTTAATTTATATGTATCCCATGCATTTTTCTTCTCTGCTATATGTCTCATTAGTTCATCTGACATCCATTTAGGCCTAAACCATTAACAATATTTCTTAGTTGGTATGTAAAGCCTAGTAGCTTCCAAGATAAGTTCTTTGAATGCTTCCCATTTTGAATTTGCTGTTGGTAACTTCATCAGTTGGTCCCACTGTATAGAATTTAAATACTGTCCCAGACCATCATAGTCGCCTTAACGAAAGCAAAAACCGTTCCCTTTACTCCTGATGGTAGTTACCTCTTTTGAGTAAATCCTGCTTCAGCACACTGTGATCACTGCCACCTAGTGGTTCTTTTATCTGCAGATTCTTAATGCATGAAGAATCACTACTGATAATCAGATTAAGAGTATTACTCCCTCTAGTTGCCTCCCGAACATGCTGATGTAGAAAACAATCATCCAATAAAGCCACAAAAGCCTTGCTAGTGTGAGTAACCAATCCACAAATTCCAGTCAATATCTGGGAAATTAAAATCCCCCATTATAAGACTCTCTGATTTACTGGCCCACTCTATTTCCCTGTACAGTTTCTTATTATACTCATCAGAGTCATTAGGCCTATAGCACACTCCTACTCTCAATTTTTATCTCCGAATGCTTATGTCACACCAAACTGACTCGACACTGCACTGTCCAGCGATGTCAACTGGCTTCACTTCCTTGGATTTTATGTGTTTCTTAACTAATAGCATAACCCCCTTCTTCTATTCCTATTCTAGCTATCCTTCCTGTACACATTGTACTCCCCAAATTCCTGTTCTGCATTCCTTATATCTGTGTGACACCACGTCTCTGATATCCCAACAATATCTGTCTTTGATGTTTTGAGCAATACCTCAAATTCATCAAATTTATTTTTTAAACTCCTAGCATTGGTGTACAGTTTCTTATTATACTCATCAGAGTCATTAGGCCTATAGCACACTCCTACTCTCAATTTTTATCTCCGAATGCTTATGTCACACCAAACTGACTCGACACTGCACTGTCCAGCGATGTCAACTGGCTTCACTTCCTTGGATTTTATGTGTTTCTTAACTAATAGCATAACCCCCTTCTTCTATTCCTATTCTAGCTATCCTTCCTGTACACATTGTACTCCCCAAATTCCTGTTCTGCATTCCTTATATCTGTGTGACACCACGTCTCTGATATCCCAACAATATCTGTCTTTGATGTTTTGAGCAATACCTCAAATTCATCAAATTTATTTTTTAAACTCCTAGCATTGGTGTACATGCAAGTATACATGCACTTGTTCTTATTTTTAGCTACCCTAACACAACCCATGTGTTTACATGTACCGCAATGACTCCCAGCAGTCTCTGAAATATCCTGCATCTTGTTTTCCAGGCTGCTGCTCATTGCAATAGAAGCAGTGCAAGAATCACTTTCACCTCTGCTAGTGGCTACTGTTAATCAATTAGTCCTTGTATCCCCCCAGGCTAGCAGTTTTCTGAACCACCTAACACTGCCTCGCTAGCATCAGCAAATATTCTTGCATCCTTTCTATTTAAGTGTATCCCATCCCTATAGAAGCAGTCTCTCCTGTTAACAAGTACAGACCAGGCTGAAAAAAATTCTACCCGTCGAGCCTTGCACAATCTTTCCAGGGCCGAATTGATCAACAAGGCTCTCATCATATACTTTCTACTAACGTGTCTGGGCACAATTGCAGACACTTTCAAATTCAACCCTAATTCGCGGCTTTTTTTTCAACAGTGACCTGTACTTGTTAAGTAATTCCGCCGGTCTCCTACTCTTAATATCATTAGTGGCAACATGTACAACTATATCACCTTTTGTGCCCTTAAAAGATTATATCCGCTCGACAGCGTCATCAACCTTTGCCCCTGGCAGAATCCTGGTCCTGTTCCACCTATCCTTTTTACAAAGCATGTTCCCCGTTTCCCTGACAATAGAGTCACCAACAACTAGTTCCTGTGGGACCAGTGCATTCTGCCTTGGGGGTTGCCGCTCTGTTGCGTGATGACCAAGTGCAACTCTGACATTGTGTGGGCAGCTGAGAGCTTTATGGGCCCCTCAATTTAGATCCTTCAAGGGCATCCACCCTGCCCTTCAAGCTCTCATATAGTCTCATAACAACGCTGAGTTGCTGCCTGATTTCCTTACACTCCTTACATCGCGCACACCCAAAGATATCCCCCATGGCAATATCATTTCCCGTACACGATTGCTCCCCAAACATCATGCAAGCAGTGCATTTTAAAAGGCTGTGATTCAGAGGGCAA
Source organism: Mastigoproctus giganteus (assembly GCF_048544385.1). Taxonomy (NCBI): domain Eukaryota; kingdom Metazoa; phylum Arthropoda; class Arachnida; order Uropygi; family Thelyphonidae; genus Mastigoproctus; species Mastigoproctus giganteus. The sequence goes on along the minus strand of NC_143587.1, from coordinate 152,175,144 downwards.
CTGCCCTACTCAGTTCTCCCCTAAGCCACAGCACTCCCATTAGCTTGAGCCTTTTGCTTTGCTGCTCTGGTCTGAGTATGATTTCAATTTAATTTCAATAAAATTTCAATTTCAGTACAAGATTATAACCCTAAACTTTTATCCCAACACAGTTATAATGCTATATATAGTTTTCAGTATCGACTATTATCTACGAGTTTTATATAACTTCCGTATCAAGTTATGTATTAATTAATTATGTTAGTTTGTAATCTAAGTCATTATATGTTTTTAGTTAAAAGTACAGTTTAATTGACAATGAAGTTTAACAAGATTAAAAGATTTTACTGATTAATTGACAATATTAAAGGAGGCGGCAAAGCAACTAAGCAAACATTTAGCCATAATTATGGGAGCATCCTTGGACTCAGGGGAGGTTCCCACCGACTGGAGATGTGCAAATTTATCCCCAATTCACAAAGGTGGGGGATCGAAGGGTGCCACAAGTAATTACAGACCAGTTAGTTTAACTTCTGTTCCTTGTAAAATAATGGCGTCCCTGGTTAAAGATGCATTGCAGGATCATCTAGACAAGACTGCAGCAATAATTGAGACACAGCATGGGTTTGTTAAGGGAAAGTCTTGTCTGACAAATTTGATTGGTTATTATGATGTGGTTAGAAAGGAACTGGACACAGAAAATAATTTTGATATCATATATTTTGATTTCAGGAAAGCTTTTGACACTGTTGCGCATGGAAGATTATTGTACAAATTGGAGCAGAATGGTATTAAGGGTAAGTTGCTACAATGGATAAAAGGATGGTTAAATGGGAGAAGACTGAGGGTGGTAATCAATGGGTGCTGCTCTTCATGGACTAATGTTATTAGTGGAGTCCTGCAGGGTTCGGTCTTGGGTCCTCTGTTGTTTTGTATATTTATCAATGATATTGATGAAGGTATATCAGGCTTAGTGTCAAAGTTTGCAGATGATACAAAGGTTGGCAGGGTTGTTAATGACAGTAATGGCAGTGTGCTACTGCAACAGGATCTAGATAATTTGGGCAGATGGGCTACGAAGTGGCAACTGAAGTTTAACCTTGACAAATGCAAAATACTGTATATGGGTAGAAGTAACCCGAGAGAAAAGTACCAACTGTGTGGTTCTACACTTAAGGTGGTAGAAAATGAAAAAGACCTGGGAATAATTGTGCAGTCATATATGAAGTTTTCTGAGCAATGCAGACAGGCTGCCAGGGCAAGTCATGGTTTTTTGTCAATGATATATAGGAATTTTGCTAGCAGAGAAAAGGAGGTGATTGTCCCTCTGTATAAGGCAATGGTGAGGCCACGCCTTGAGTACTACGTACAGATCTGGAGGCCTCATTTTAGGAAGGATGTCGATTTGCTTGAGCATGTACAGAGAAGGGCAACAAGATTGGTGAGGGGAATGAAGGGTCCTCTTACCGAGAGAGCTAAAGTTCTGCAAATTGCAGGGCTGGAGACTAGGCACCTGCGCGGTGATCTGATTGAGGTGTATAAGGCCTTGATTGGGTTGAGCACGTTGAATTCTGATGGAATCCTTCCACTTGTTCAGATTACGAACGTAAAGGGGCATAAATTCAAATTAAGAAAAGACAGATGTAGAATAGATGTGTGGAAATTTGTCTTTAGCCAGTGGGTGGTTAATTGCTGTGACAGACTTCCATCTGTCATTGTGGAAGTTGATAGGTTGAATGAATTTAAGGAGGAACTGGACAAGCATTTGGAGGGAATAGTGTGTTTTTTTTTTTTTTTTTTGGCTGATGCTGCATAAGCTCATACACTTGCTTTCTTGCATCACATGCCACTACTACTAGTATATACTATACTATACTAAGCTTACGCTATCTAGTTCGGGATATAACGTTGTGTCGTATAACAATGGTGGCAAGTTATGAACGGTAAATCTACGGACACTTATGTATTAACCTCCAAATCTCGCTGTCTCAATTCAGAATAAACTAAGGATACTGACTACGTCTATAAGCTACTTATAGAAAATAATTTGATGTAGCAATTGGTCAAGAAGGCGGCTAAATATGGCTAAAATACTTCTCGTTCAGCGGAGCTGCAACTTGTAACACGTGGATTTGATACCCTTACCGATACTTTTATGCAATTACAAGGTCGAGTAAAGAATAAATACACCAGATTAATCCGAAAATCACAAAATGATGCTATACTACTAAATTTAAATCTAAAGTTTTAGAAAAACAATAATTTCAAATCAATAAATAAGAAAATCCACTTAGCGGCTTTGAACACTTCTGACTCCCACTAGCCTCATCAGCAGAACCTATATCGTATACTTGTATTTCAGGAAATCTTTTGATACTGTTGCACATGGAGGACTGCTGTACAAATTGGAGAGGTATGACATTAAGGGTAAGTTGCTATAATGGATAAAGGCATGGTTGAGTGGAATATGACAGAGAGTGGTAATCATTGGACACTGCTCTTCGTGGACAAATGTTATTAGTGGAGTTCCCCAGGGTTCAGTGATGGGGCCATTGTTGTTTTGTTTATTCATCAATGATATTAATGAAGGTATATCAGGATTAATGTCAGCCCTGCGAACCTTTGTATCATCTGCAGATGATACAAAGTTGGCAGGGTTGTTAACGACAGTAAAGACAGTATGCTACTCCAACTGGATCTAGATAAGGGCTGAGAAGTGGCAACTGAAGTTTGACAAATGCAAAGTACTGCATATAGGTAGCAATAACCCAAGAGAAACGTACCAACTCTGTGATACTACACTCAGGGAAGTGAAAAGTGAAAAAAACCTGGGGGTAATTTTGCAGTCATATATGAAGTTTTTTGAGCAGTGCAGATGAGCTGCAAGGGCAGGTCATGGAGTCTTGTCAAATATATATAAAGGAATTTTGTTAGCAGGGACAGGGAGGTGATTATCCCGTTGTACAAGGCAATGGTCAAGCCATACCTAGAGTACTGTGTACAGGTCTGGAGGCCTCATTTTAGGAAGGATGTAGAGTTGTTAGAATGAGTACAAAGAAGGGCAACAAGATTGGTGAGGGGAACAAAGGGGTGCTCTTACCAGGAAAAGCTTAAATTCTGCAAATTGCATTGCCTGGAGAGTAGGCACCTGCGAGGTGATCTGATTGAGGTGTATAAGGCCTTGAATGGGTTGAGCAAGCAATGGGTTGAATGCTGATGGGATTCTTCCTCTTGCTCAGATTAAGAACCTAAGGGGGCATAGATTCAAATTGAGGAAAGACAGTTGTAGAATGGATGTGCGGAGGTTTACCTTTTGCCAGCCGGTGGTTGATTGGTGGAACAGACGTCCATCTTTTGTTGTGGAAGTTGATAGCCTATATAAATTTAAGGCTGAGCTGGATGGGCATTTGGAAAGAATGGAGGAGTGAAATGGTATGCAGATAAAGTGCAGTTGCTGAAAATGAAGACAACAGTACTTTACACATAAGCAAACAAACCTAAAAAGGTATGTCCTTACATTAACAATTACCATGTATCAAAGCATATCTTGGTTTGTCCCAATAATATTAACTTATACTTAAAAATCAGCAACTGCAACACCATATCTGAAATTTAGTCACCATTGATGAGTTGGATTTCCCAGATCTTTGCTTGCACAAATCTTCCATAATATTGTACATCTCATATTTATCATAAATTCTTGAAATTGTTCTTTGTGATGGTGATTTGGTGAAAAATGCACATCTCTACTGTCTTTTAACTGGAACTTATTCGTAGATTTCCAATATGACTCTGCTGAAATATCAACTGTCCACCAGCCATGTTGTTTATGCTTTGCATTGTGTGGGTATATCATTTTTCTTTTTGTTTTAGCAACTAATAGCATCTTTTATCTGCAAAACATATATACAACAATTCAAGTTAAAATTAAAGTTAATTAAAGTTTAAAAAAAATGTGATTTCAACTGTAAATATGTGATTAAATATTTATACTGAAAATATGTGTACATCTTTTTGAGATACTCTGTATACTTAATTAATATTACTTTTCACATATATGTCAATTTTTGATATGTCATATGATGTCAACGTGTAACTTTTTTTTTTTTTTTTGTGGGATTAATATGTAGCTTCAACTGTAGTGTAATTATAATTTTGTGGATTCATATTCCCCTAGGTTGAATTAGATTACTAATTCTTACACTTTTTTTTTTTTTTTCTTGTCGAATTGCTTATAGACATGTTTTTCTGCAGTGAAAGACTAGAAATCTTTGAAACATGAGAATGTGTTTTATTTTTCTGATATCTGCTTTTTATATGTTTTATGAATTGAACATTTTTTATTTCCTATGGACAAAAGAAAGAAACTACCGGCATGCAAATTTGTTATCATACATTTTTCTTTTTCTTTTTTTTTTTTTTTTTTTTTTTGTATGAAAAGGTTCTAGGTATTTCATATGATTGTGTACTTAAAAAAATTAATGAAGAAATAAAATGTATTGGAGTATAATTAATTCAAAAGTATAGTTTACTGCGATGCTGAATTCTTTTGTTGCATTTTTGAACTTAATAACTAGCTAGAACAGTAATAACTAGCTGTTACCATTTTGGTATTTTGTATACCAAAAATGGTAAAAACACATTCAAATATCTGTTAAAGTACATCAGGGTGAATTTTAGTATTCCTCCATTGTAGTATTCACTTTCAATCTGCATCATTTTTTAATTGGAAAAATATGTAAAATATGTGAAATAGCTGTAAAAAAATTCTCTATAACACTTACATGCATAAAAAAAATCTGTACAACTGTTTCTCTGTTAATAGTCCACAAAGCCGCCCCCCCACACTTGCTTTTACTACCTTGATTTGGCTATAACGTAGTTGGGATATATATGTTTTTTGTGTTTCGGGATAACAAGGTTGTTTTTTCTAATCTTATTATACAATATGTCTCAAATTAAAAATAAAATTTTAAAGTTGCCCATTTTAAACTGTTTCGTCTTTTTCCAAAAAAAACGGATGGGTCCTTAAAAAATATCAATTGTCTTCTGCCGTTTTTTAAACACCCAACCAGATTGATAAAGAGACACTGTAAATTACAGAACTCAACATGGTTTCTAGACACTGTAACATACGGATTTCAAGTCTCACTCTTGTTAAAAATGCCCCAGCCATCCTGCTCTCTTCTCTGATCCTCTTCAACAGGCCACACCTTTTGTAAAATAGGATCTCTAAGCTTTAATGCAATATTCAATTTGTGGCTTAACCATTGCTTCATATCAGTCATATCTAAAGAGCTAACCACTTACATCTCCTAAACCTTTGTTGTGTATCCCCAAGTTTTATTAACTTTATAGGTTAACAGTGTTTAACCTATATGAAAATAGTAGTAAATGGTGATACTTAAAGGATATACACTAATATTAAATTTAGTATTAGCAACTTGATGCTCACTCTTTGGATGAATGTGAATTTCCACACATCTTTTGTGCAACCATCTGTTTCCAATTTAAATTTATGTTCCCTTGTGTGTTGTTTCATCTGAGAAAGGGTAAAGATGCTATCACCATTTAGTTTGCGTAACATTTTTAAAGTTATCATGCAGGTTTATTAAATAGTCAATAGAGACTGAAATTTATAGAATCCCAATCTTTCTTGGTAAGAATATTATTATTATTTATTATTATTATTATTAGCCATATGGTGCAAGGAAGCCTGAGGCTTATGCTGCACCGGCCAAAAAAAAAAAAAAAAAATTCCCTATTACCCTGAGAGAGAGAGAGAGAGAGAGAGAGAGAGAGAGAGAGAGAGAGAGAGAGAGTAGTAGAAAGGAATCACCAAGAAAGAGAAGAATGATGATATCCAGCTCAGGACCCTGGGTGTGCCAAGCCCATACTCACCAGATGTGAGCCCTGGGGGTAAATCCTTTTGTAGCACGAACTAATCGTTGTTGCTCTTCACTGCAACCTTCCCCCCTGCAACAGATCTATGGAATTTCTGAAATGAGGTTTCTAAACAGTATTCTAGTTGTGGTCTAACCACTACCTTATACAATGGGGATAATCACCTCTTTATCTCAGCTGACAAAATAGTAATAGTAATCGTGGCATGTGATGCAAGAAAGCAAGCGTATGAGCTTATGTAGCATCAGCCAAAAAAAAAAAAAAAAAAAAATCACACAACCATTTCCTCTAAATGTTTGTCCAGTTCCTCCTTAAATTTATTTAACTTCCACAACAACAGATGGAAGTTTGTTCCAGCAATTAACCACCCGCTGGCTAAAGGCAAATTTCTGCACATCTCTTCTACAGCTGTCTTTCCTCAGTTTGAATTTATGCCCACTTATTCCACTTGTTCAGATTAGGTTTGTAATCTGAACAAGTGGAAGAATCCCATAAGAATTCGGCGTGCTCAACCTAATCAAGGCCTTATACACCTCGATCCGATCATCTCGCAGGTGCCTAGTCTCCAGCTGCTGCAATATGCAGAACTTAAGCCTCTCTTGGTAGGAAGATCCCTTCATTCCCCTCACCAATCTTGTTGCCCTTCTCTGTACATGCTGAAGCAAATTGCTAGAGCTCACTCCTGTGCATCAGGCAACACAGTGGCAATCTCCAAGGCATAATGCGCTGGTCCCAAAGGAACTAGTTATTGTTGGTGACTCTGTTGTCTGGCAGATGGGTAATATATTGTGTAAAAAGGATAGATGGAATAGGACTAGGGTATGTCTGCCAGGGGCAAAAGTTGATGATGTTGTGAAGCATATATATCTTTTAAGGGCACAAAAGGTGATATTGTTGTACAATTTGGCATGAATGACATTAAGAGGAGATCTGCAGATTTACTTAACAAGTACTGGTCAATGTTGCAAAAAAGTCATGAGGTAGGGTTAAATTTGAAAGTGTCTGCAATTCTGCCCAGACATGATAGGAGGGAGTACATGATGAGAGCCTTGTCATTCAATTTGGCCCTGGCAGGAATGTGCAAGGCTCATGGGGTAGAATTTTTTTCAGCGTGGTCTGTGCATGTTAACAGGAGCTTGTACAGGGATGGGATACACTTAAATAGAAAGAGTGCATGAATATTTGCTGATGCTATTGAGGTTAGGAGTGTTAGGTGGGTTGGGAAACTGCCAGCTTGGGGGGATTCACAGACTAAAAGGTTAAAAGTAGCCGCAGGCAGAGGTGAAGGTGATCCTTGATACATACTTTGATACCACTGTTTTATTTTCCAACAGTGCTTGTTGGGACCGCACAGTCTGAACACTACGGTTCTGACAGTGGGGAAGATGTCCCACATGTTTTGCAAAATTTATATCGCCTTCCCCATGAATTATTAGCGAGTTGGACTAGGAGGATTGGAAAAGAAGCTTCCTATATCTAAAATAAAGTTATTAATTATGTATAGTTATAATTTGAATGTTTTTATTGATACACCAGTTATGCAGCAATAATGCTACCAAGTTTGCATTATATATATTAGACTATACCATTGGTGTCCAACGTTTTCCTGTACAGGGGACATATTCAAAGTTAGATTTGTTTTGCAGGCTGCACTGAGTGATTTGAGAAAAAAAAAAAAAAAAAAAAACAAGATATGGAAAAAAACATTTTCCATATCTTGTTACATGTAAAAGGAAAGTTTCTGTTTTCATAAAAATAAAAAATGGGATAGCCTGTTTTTTATTTTCAGGCTATATATAAAAAATGCAAATTCCCAACACTTATGTGCACAAATCTATATCAGTAATTTTATTTTTCAGATTTTATTAAAATTATAAATATATGACTTACTTTTGTTTTTAAAAAATGCTTTACTTTTGCTTTTAAATGCACACTTAGAAAATTTACAACCTGAAAACGTTCATTGCTTTTCAATATCAAGGTAAATAAATAAATATAATAATGATACATCAAAAATTGAAATTATTCCAAAAGTTTAGTAAGTGCAATACACAACATTTAATGAGAAAATTTTGGCTGATAATTTACAAAATTTAAAATGCTGTTTTAATTCACTTTCCGCGGGGACTGTATAAAAATTGTTCTTGGGCTTCATCTGGCCTGTGGGCCTTAGGTTGGACACCACATGGCTATACCATTATGCTTGAAAGTTATAATTTAATTATAGTATATAACAAAATTATCCAACTAATGCCAACTGAAGTGATTTGAACTCTAAAGCTACCTATTTAGTAAAGTTAAAAATTTGAATTCCCCTACCACACACACACTCTGTAACTATAAAAATGGCGGCACAATTTGAGTGATATAAAGGTTATACATATATTAAGTAGTAACCTACAAAATCTCTAGCTAAATTAAAAGTTAAAATAATAAACATGACTAGGACTATAAAGCTACTTATAGAGTATGATTTAGTATAACAATTAGATCAATAAAATGGCAAAATTTTTCAAAAACATCTGTTTCTTGGATCGAAAATTTTTTGACTAGGGTGTGGATACTCTCATCCCCAAGATATGTATATATAATAGTGTATATTAGATTTATTTTGTTTTCTTTTTTAGATATTGATGAATGTTTGGAGCCTCATATATCTGCTTGTCCGGAGCACACATTTTGTGCCAACAATATTGGTTCTTACCAGTGTATTGGTAAGTTACAAAGTTTACAAGTTTATAAACTATTTCAGTATATTACATGCAACAGATCTAAAGAGGAATGACAAGCGTTCATTGTACACTGCATGTCTATGTGCACATGAGTGAAACAAGTTAGCTAATGTACATAAGTTCATTTCATTTCAAGCGTGTTAATGAAGAGTAATAATTCATGATTTATAAAAAAAATGAGCAAAAGGCAATGACTTTTATGTATAAATTGAAAGCATTTTGTTGCTACATATCCACCACATTCCCATTAATTTTTCAAATTATGGGGGTGGGGGGGTGACAAACAAACAGTATACTGTGCTTCTGCTAAAATTCATGGGACATTGATAGCTGATGTGATAGTTTTGAAAAAAAATAAAATAAAATAAATAAAATAATAATAACAATAAAAATAATAAATGCCAGATTTCTTGTTCTGATTTTATTGGAATTTGGGACTGCTGAATAAATTGGTTCAAACAAGCCAAATATAAAATGAAATTTTATATTTGGAAATTCATCCACTTTCATGAAAATTCATCCACTGAGAGTCAAATTATTTTATATGGATAGATGCACAAATAAATAACAATCGCTATTGGTCTGATTCCAGTGAAATTTGGGATTATTGTACAGTTCTCTCTCCAGCAGAGATAGCTCTAAAATTTCATGAAAATCCATTCACTGGAAGTAGTATTATTACATGCAGTTGGATGGACAAAGAAATAATAAATTGCCGGATTTCTATTATCTTGATTTTAATGAAATTTGGGGTTGCCAGACAAATTTTACAAAAAAGAGCTAAACATAAAATTTTTTGAAAATTCATCTATTAAAAACTTGACTCTTAATGGATGGACAGACATGGTGAAGAAAATGAGTGCATTATGCATATATGCTAACACCCCTAAAAAGTCTGAAATGATGTGCCATTACAGCTTCCAGAGATAAGTAAAACAAAAACCCATTAACCCTGCAGTGGTGTAGTGCCACCATGTTTATAACTAATTATTATGAACATGATGGCACTACACCTGACAAGATTAATTTTATTTTTTAATTCGTGAAAATGTTTATGGGTATTTGGAATTCTGCTTTTTGTTTTTTGTACCTTTGTTTTCAAAAAGAAACAAAAAATTAATTCTGTTGAAAAAAAATTTTATAGGCATAAAATATAAAGATGAAGCTGTTAACCCCTTCCATTTTCCAGTTTCAAAAACTGTTAAATATGTAAAAGTTAAAACATGCATATTTGCATATATTTCTGCTTATGCAGATATTAGATGCTGTTATTCACCTCCAGTTTCAAATTTTTACATCATGGAACATCTTCATGAAGTGCGAAAATTTATTTCAAATTTCACATGCTGTGAAGCACATGAAATTTGAACATTACATATGTTTCTAACGCTCTATCCTGAGTGATTAACTTTTTTAATGTATCTATATTTATTATTCAAAAATAATAACATGTTTAAAAAATAACTAGCTTATGACTGTTAGAACCATTAATAATCATTAGATCACATGGGAGAGTTTTATAACTTGAACTAGAAAAAAATGCATAATTCCAAGCTTTGTAGCGTTATTATGAGTCTGAGTCCCATACTAGCATTACTACAAATTAAAAATAGAACAAATGTCGTGGGGCTGCACTCTGGGTGCATCACTCAGTAACTCTGAGAAAATGATAAACAGAAATTCAAAAACCATACCAAGTAAAAATTTGTCTATATAGGAAGGTACAGAAAATTATAGATTTTTACCTTCAACTAACAGTTAATGTGAGCTCATTATTTTCAATTTACACCTTATGGGTGTAGCACTGACACTGCAGGGTTAAAAATATTAACAGTCAGTAATGCCAGAAGGATCATGAGATGACACAACCTATCGCCTAGTTTTCTGACTAGTAGTTACGTTATAATACAAAAAGTGTTAAGCTGCAAAGTGGCATAGTACTATGTAGATTCTGCGTGTGAAATTAATGATATTGTATTTAATATGCAACTTGAAGTTAGTTAATTGTATGGAAATGAAATTTTTATTGTGTAAAACCTGAATGAATCATGTCATTGGTTTAATAAATCCTGATAGTTTCTGTTGTGATTGTGGTATGTAATTGAACAAAACAAAAAGAATAATTTCTTTTATGATCACGAATTGTATTTTGACTGCAAAATAAGAAATAAAGATTCAGCCTTGCATAACTGTTGCAAAACTTTTGTGGATGGTTGAATGAAAAAATTGTTCGTCACTTGCAGTGACAATAGACCATTTTGAGGATGGCTACTAATATTTAACCAAGTCTGTTGGGGTTTCATCTAAAAGTAAGTTGAACATTTGATAAGTGAATCTACTTCCAGGTTATGGCTAGTAATTCATTCTAATGACATACCCATCCCTAAGCCAAGCCTCCTCTTTACATGGACTTTAGATGGTCCTTGAGGTTGTCACAGACATTCTCTCAGATATTTAACCCCAGGGGCTCACATCTGGTGAGTATGGGCTTGGCACACCCAGAGTCCTGAGCTGGATACCATCATTCTTCTCTTCTTGGTGATTCCCTTCTACTCTCTCTCTCTCTCTCTCTCTCTCTCTCTCTCTCTCTCTCTCTCTCTCTCTCTCTCTCTGGGTAACTTGGAAATTTTTTTTTTTAGCTGGTGCAGCATAAGCCTCGGCTTCCTTGCGCTATATGGCTATTAATAATAATAATAATAATAATAATATGCCAGACAAGCTGTACTTGCTACCTTTGAGTCTAAAACGCTGATGGAACTGATATTCGGGTGACACTCAAGTCAAGTGGACCCAATTTCGGCGAAGTCCGGACGGTCTGTGACATCCAAATCCTCTGCTTGCACCTTCACGATGGTGGGACTGTTAGTAATCCTGGGTATAACCTCCATGCACAAGTACATGGTGGGTGACCATCCAGGTGTGAACCAATGTAAGCAGGGGTCAAGGTGTGTCGCCCAAACCACATGGAGGAATGCCGCCCCTCTGTGTTACCAGGCAGTACTAGGTGGTAGATGACTCATCAACCGGTGCAATACCACCACTTTGCTTATTGGTTGGAGGCTTGAAGTGGTGGAACCCATGTTTAGTCTCTAGAGCTAAGTTCCGGTCAACTCTTCCCCATCCCTTCCATCATGCAGTATGATTGATGACTTTTCAGGATATGATGAACATCGTGGTAAGATCCAATATTCCTTACATTTCGAGGGTACAGCTCTAAAACGGTGTTCACAGGCCGGCCGCTAGTTAGTACACTGGACCGAACCTATTGGTAACTCTCTAGGAGGCTTCCAGATCAGATAGTGTATAATCTTGCTACCTCTACTCTGCCAGATAATGACTGGAGGGAGTCCGAGTAGTGTGTATGCGGGGAGCGTTGTCGAGGCCACATTATGTCAAGGATCTGGGAATATTCTGACCATGTGTACGACATATCCAAAAATTTCATTACTTCATACAGCATGTCCCACCCACTTTTTCTTACTATTGAATACACCATGAATTGTCAAACTAATAGAGCAAGCTTATCTACGAAAAGATCTAAACCTCCAAAGCACTTCCTAATTCATTTCACAAATATACGTGGTCTCAATTCTAATCTCAACGATGTCCATTTCCACTTACAGTCAGGCGCCTCCGTAGCCAGGTGGGAAGGAGCAGCAGTGCATAGCACAGGCTTCTTGATTAGACCGGGGTTCGAGCCCGTCACCACCAAATACGGAGGATGTGGAAAGGTCAGGGAATGACCACCGCATATCCTGGAGCAATATGGCCTTAGTTGCTAATGCTCCTAAAAACCAAATAACTAACTAATGATTTTTTTGATTGATTTTTGGTAGTTGTTGGCGCATCGGCTTCTGTGGCCATATTGCACCTCCCAAGGTTTTTGCAGTACTTTGATCCAAGCCCGAGGCGGGAATCGAACCCGCGACCTTTGGGTTGCCGGGCAGGTACTTTACCCACTCGGCTAGCCCGGTCGGCAATAACTAACTAACCACTTGCAGTCTGCCAGACCCCATGTACTTTTTCTCACAGAATCTCAGTTATTGGTTGATTCAAATACTGCTCATCTCAGATGCCCATATTATTTGCTGAATGATTCTTTTTGCTTCAAAGGTGGTACTTGTGCATATGTCCGTTCTGATATTCCCTGTCAGAGACTTGGCAATTTGGAATCTCCTCTCTTTGATCTTCTCTGGCTTAAAATCTCTCTATCTCATTGTGTCAAATGCATCTGTTGTCTCTACTGTTCTCCCAACTCCACTAATTACTTGGAGCTCTTTGACTTCCTCTCTTTGCAACTTGACTTTCTCCAGTCCAAATTTCCTAACAGTGAGGTAATTTTCCTTGGTGATTTTAATGTTCACAACTCTAGCTGGCTTCCGTTTTCTAGTCACACCGACCCAGCTGGTCGAGATGCTGAAGCTTTTGCAATTACTAATGATCTTGCACAGATTTTTCATTTACCTACACGAATACCGGACAATCCTAATCATACAGCCAATACGCTTGATCTTTTTCTCACAAACAACCCTTCTAAGTACACGGTCGAAGTGAGAGGTCCTTTAGGCACTTCAGATCACAACTTGTTGATTATCTCTTCTCCAATGGAACCTTTATGTCATTGGCTATTCCCAACCTCATGTTGTTTGGCATTACAAGAATGCAAAATGGGATGACCTGCGAGACTTCTTTTCTTCTTTTCCTTGGTTGGATTACTGTTTAAAATGTTCTGATGTCAACGTTTGCTCAGATCGTGTCAGTGAAATTATTCTTGCAGGAATGGAATCCTTTATCCCACACTCCATGTTAAAATCTCGTCCTTTATCTAAACCTTGATTTTCCAATAAATGTGCTAAGGCTGTTCTAGAGAAGAATGTTGCATATTTTAATTGGCTTGTTTCTAATTCTTCAGTTTCATTTTCTGCCTACACCAAAGTTCGCAACAATTGTAAAGAAGTTATTAACCAGTCCAAACTAGAGTTTGAACAGGCTAAGAGTAGAAAACTTGCTTCTTGCCCTAATGGTAGCCGAGCATTCTGGTCTCTTGCCAAAGCTATTGGCCACAACTTTTGCCCATCTCTGCTCCCACCTCTGTCCAAACCAGATGATTCTGTTGTCACTTCAGCCAAGGAGAAAGCTGACCTCCTAGCATCCCATTTTTCTTTCAACTCATGCATTAATGATCTTGGTGAAACACCTCCTACTATTCCCAGCACACTCCATTCAATGCCTCCTGTGGTCTTCCATTAAAAGGATGTCAGAAGGATTTTGACGAATCTTGATGCTAAGAAAGCTCCAGGTCCTGATGGTATTTCTCCACTTGTTCTCAAAACCTGTGCTGTTGAACTTACTCCTATTCTTTGCTGCCTTTTTTCACTTTCTTATTCCAAAGGTGTTTTTCCTTCTGCGTGGAAATTTGCTCATATCCAGCCAGTTCCTAAAAAGGGTGGCAAATCCCTCCCATCCAATTATCGTCCCATTGCAATTACTTCTACTCTTTCTAAAGTAATGGAGAAATCAATTAACCGCCAAATTTTAAACTACCTAGAAACCTTCCGTCTGATCAACTATCGCCAGTATGGATTCCGTCAGTGTCGATCCACTGGTGATATTCTGGCTTATGTTACCCATTTATGGATTAATTCAATGGAAAGGTTCGGTGAAACACAAGTAGTTGCTCTTGACATCTCAAAGGCTTTCGATCATGTTTGGCATAAAGGTCTTCTAAACAAGCTTCCATCTTATGGTTTGCCAACTGTTTTTAGTAATTGGTTATCCAGTTTTCTCTCTGATCGCCCACTGAATGTGATGGTAGATGGCTCTCTGTCTTCTAACTTTTCCACTAATGCTGGTGTCCCTCAAGGTCCAGTTCTTTTCCCCACTCTTTTCCTCTTGTATATTAATGACCTTCTTCCATTAACTGGAAATCCTATCCATAGTTTTGCCGATGATAGCACATTGCATTCCACTTTCCATTTTGAGAAACCTTGTCCTGCTCAATCAGCTTCAACTTCTCGAAAATCTGCTAACAATTCCTTAAATGCCGATCTTCAGGTAATTCTCCAGTGGGGTAAAGACAACTTAGTTGATTTCAACCCTTCTAAAACTCAGTCTTGTCTTATATCTCGCAAAAAGGATTCTTCTGCTCCTATGCTTATCTTTAGTGACACTCTGATTTCTAGGCAAAATGATATATCCCTTTTGGGGATTACCCTGACTTCTAATCTCTCTTGGCACAAGCACATTACAAATATTGCTTCTTCTTCTGCATCTAAAAATCTTGGTTTTCTCTTTCGCTCTAGGCGTTACTTTTCTTCCAAACAGCTGCTCACTCTGTATAAATTGCAAATTCGCCCTGCCATGGAATATTGTTCCCACATCTGGGGGTGGTGCCCCCAAAACCTCTCTCAGGCTTCTTGATTCCATTCAGAAGAGGGCAGTTAGGTTAATTAATGATTCAACTCTAACAGTCTCTCTCCACTCGCTTTCTCATAGACGTACTGTTTCTGCTGCATGTCTCTTCTACAGATACTTCCATGGGCACTGTTCTTCTGAATTAGCGTCTATAATTCCTGCTCTCTCTTTCAAAACAGTCCGAACACGTGTCGCCACCAGCCAACATCCATTTACTGTCCAACTTCAAACTCACAGAACCAACTTTTCATCTTCCTCGTTTATTCATTCAACTGCTGTTTTCTGGAACAACCTTCCTTCATACGTATTTCCTGAAAATTACAGTCTACAGAAGTTCAAGTCCAATGTCAACAAATATCTTCTTTCGTCTTCTTAACCTCCAACCCAAGCACAGTACTAAGTACTATAGATTCTAACACCTCTTGTGTTTGGGGTTTACATAAAAAAAAAAAAAAAAAAAAAGATGAGGATACATGTTATCTTGGCATTAACAAGTAGAAGTGTGCAAAAAAGGACAAAGTATATATGCTTAACTTATTTATACATTATTACTTTTTAAATTATGTTACTACTTGGGAGCATCAATAATATATATATATATGTACCAATCAAAGATAGTTAAACTCATTTGGTTACTCAAGTGGAACTAAATGAACTTTCTAAATGAATCTTTCTAAGAGTCAAGCTGAACTCTAGGGTTTCAGATTACAGGGATTGAACCTACTTGCATAGCACACAACTTCATATACCTGAATATTGCAGCCACAAAAAGGATTTAATAATTAGTATTACTAATGGCTTAATGATACAGCATCAGCCATAGAAAAAAAAAATGATTTCATTTTAGTAGTATCATTACCGGTGAAAAAATGATGCTAGCAATCAAGTTATACATTATCAAAAAAAAAAAAAAAACCCCACCTTAACCATTCTATTTGCCTATCTCTTTTAATAATTTGTCCAATCCTTTAGGTTTATTCAAACTAGCCACTTAGCATTACTAGAGGCATTTGATGCAAGAAAGCAAGCTTATGCAGCATCAGCCAAAAAAAAATAATAATAATAATAAATAAATAAATAAAAAATAACCACTTCCACTTCACCCCTCTGTTCGTTCGAAATACCTGTCCAGCTGAGCCTTAAACTTATTTAGGCTATCAACTTCCACGACAAGGGATGGAAGTCTGTTCCACCAACCAACCACCCGCTGGCTAAAGGGAAATTTCCTCACGTCTATCCTACATCTGTCCTTTCTCAATTTGAATTTATGCCCTCTCGGGTGATTATTCTGAGCAAGAGGAAGAACTCCATCAGCATTGAGCATGCTCAAACCATTCAAGGCTTTATACACCTCTATCAGATCACCTCGCTGGTGCCTAGTCTCCAGACACTGTAATTTGCAAAACTTAAGCATTTCTTCGTAAGAGCACCCCTTTGTTCCATTCACTAATCTTGTTGCCCTTCTCTGTACTCGTTCCAGCATCTCTACATCCTTCTTGAAATGAGGCCTGCAGACCTCTATACAGTACTCTAGGTGTGGCCTGACCATTGCCTTATACAAGGGAATAATCACCTCCTTATCCCTGATAGAAAAATTCCTATATATCATCAACAGTACACCATGAGCTACTCTTGCAGCCCGTCTGCATTGCTCAGAAAACCCAGGTCCCTTTCATTCTCTACCACTGTCAGTGTAGTACCACAGAGTTGATACGTTGCTCTGGGGTTGCTGTTTCCCATATGTAGTACTTTACATTTGTCAATGTTAAACTTCATTTACTACCTCTCAGCACATCTGCTAAACCTACCAAGTGATGCACACCCGATTCGAGCCTCAAAACAGAAAAACCAAGCCCAAACTACTCTGGTTAAAAAGGACATTGTTTTATTAGGAGACTCCATTGTCAGGGAAACAGGGAATATTTTTTGTAATAAAGATAGGTGGAGCAGAACCAGGGTATGTCTGCCGGGAGCAACTATTGATGATGTCACCAACAGATTGTCAGATTTTAAAGGGGGTAAAGAAAATATTATTATTCATGTGGGGACAAATGATATTAAACGTACACGATCTGACGATTTGTTGGAAAAATACAGGACCATGCTGAGGAAATGTCGCGAGCTAGGCCATAATGTCTATGTGTCTGCAATTCTGCCCAGACACGATAGGAGGGATTATATGTTAAGAGCCTTGTGGATTAACTCAAGACTTGAAGGAATCTGCAAGGCTTTAGGGGGTAAATTTCTATCAGCATGGCCCACACTTGTAGGTAGAAGGAATTTGTTTTGTAGAGACGGGATACACTTAAACAAAGGTGGTGCAAAAGTTTTTGCCAGTATTATTGAGGATACCTTAAAGGTTCAGGGAAACTGCTAGTTAGGGGGGGGGTGTGGGTAATACTGACACGCGTTTATCTGATAATATTGGTCAATGTAACTCTTGCACATACCTTAAGAGTTCTTATCTGTTACCCCAACTGGACGTATTATCTAGATGTTCTGGGGGCAAAGACGTTTCACGTGAGCGGGTAGCTAATATCAGGGAAGAGAGCCTAAAAAACTTCAAGGGTTGTGTTAGGGTTGTTAAATATACAAAAACAGTAAATCTTAATTGTTTATACAGTAGTTAGAAGTTAGAAGTGTCGTCGATAAAATGAGCGAATTCGAACTGCTGGTTAAAACAAGTAACGCGGACATAATAGGGCTTACAGAGACGTGGTGCCACCCGGAAATTGGGGATCATGAGTTTCAGTACGGCTTGTATAATGTATTTAGGAAGGATAGGTTAGATAGAAGGGGTGGTGGGGTAATGCTTCTTATCAGAAGCAGCCTGAGTGCGACGATACCTTTCCCGGATTCAGACATTTCACATGCTAGTATATAGTCTGTATGGTGTGAGATAGTTGGAAACAAAGGTATAATGCGAGTAGGAGTAATCTACAGACCAGGTGATTGTGAAGATTATGACAAAAGCCTCTACATGCAAATGGAATGGGCAAGTAAGCGTCAATGCCTTATTATGGGTGATTTCAATTTGCCTCTAATTGATTGGAGTAAATAGGAATGAAACTCGACATGGGGAACAAAATTTTTAAATCAACTAGATGACTGTTATTTGTATCAACATGTCAGGGAAAGTACTAGAGAAAAGAATATCCTAGACCTCATCATCACACATGAATCAGATGACATAACAGGGCTGACAGTAGAGGAACCAGTAGCAGGAAGTGATCACGGAGTTCTACGGTGGATGATGACGAGAGAGGTAGCAGAAATAAAAGGCAAAGGAATGGGTTTTAATTTCAGAAAAGGAAATTACGATGCCTTAAGGTACTACATGGCCTCTATTAACTGGGTAGATATCGCGCAGAGAATGAATACAATTGAACTGTGGTACGCTTTTAAAACATTAATCACAGATGCCTTGAATGCGTATATACCATTAAAAAAATACTCCACGAGAAGGGTTCCAAGTTGGATGAATAGTGAAGTTGTCGCATTACTTGAGCAGAAAAAGGTGGCATGGAAAGGTTACAGAGCAATAAAAAGTACTGAAGCCTATAACAGCTACAAGGTGATGTGTAATAGAGCCACAGAAAAGGTTCGACAGGCAAAGGCAGTTTATGAGAAATCACTAGCAAACAGAGCAAAGAGGGGGGATAAAGAATTCTTCACATATATAAATGCCAAGAAGAGCAGGACAAACCAGATCGGACCTTTACGTAAGGGAAAGGGGATAGTAATAAATACACCAGCTGCCGTTGCAGATGAACTCAACAGTTATTTAACATCGATATTTACAAATGAAAAGCCTTTTGTGGCAATGGGAAATTGTGGGAGTGAAGTTAAAAAATATGTAATTAATGATATTGAAATTTCGCAAGATTATTTAATGAAAAAACTTTCGAGCCTACAGACCAGTAAGGCTCCTGGAGTTGATGGAATATACCCTATAATCTTAAGAGAGGCGGCAAGCGAGTGCATTGAACCATTGAGGCTAATTATGCGAGCATCACTAGACTCTGGGGAGATTCCCTTGGATTGGAAAAGTGCAAATGTATCTCCCATACATAAGGGTGGCTCTAAAAGTGAAGTTGGAAATTATCGACCTGTCAGTCTGACTTCAGTAGTAGGGAAAATCATGGAGGCAATGATCAAGGGTGGAATTCAGGATCATTTGGATCGAATTGAAATTCTCAAGGATACTCAGCATGGGTTTGTAAAGGGAAAATCATGTTTAACAAATCTGGTTCGCTATTTCGAAAGGGTCACTCACGAGCTGGATTTAGGGAATAATTTTGACATTTTTTATTTAGATTTCAGCAAAGCTTTTGACTCAGTCCCACATGATCGGTTGCTTTATAAGCTGGAACAGGTTGGAATCACTGGGAAAATCCTTAGATGGATAGAAGGATGGCTTCAGGGCAGGAGGTAGAGGGTTGTGATAAATGGCTATTCCTCAGATTGGGTTGATGTAAGAAGTGGGTTCCCCAAGGATCAGTATTAGGACCACTGTTGTTTTTAATTTTCATAAACGACATTGACGAAGGGATAGAGGGCGTGATGTCTAAATTTGCAGATGATGTTAAAATTGGTAGAGTAGTTAATGATCACTGTCAAGCTGAGCTTCTTCAGAGAGACCTAGATAGACTTCAGGAATGGTCAGAAAAATGGCAGCTGTGCTTTAATAGAACGAAGTATAAGGTATTACACCTGGGAAACAGTAATCCCAAAAAAACTTATTCGCTTGGTGGAGTTCAACTAAACCCAGTACTGGAGGAAAGGGACTTGGGTGTTACGATACGGTCAGACATGAAATTCTCTGAGCATTGTAAACAGTTTGCAAGGAAGGCCCATGGTGTCCCATCGATGATCTATGGAACTTTTGCAAGTAGAGATAGGGACGTGATAATCCCATTATATAAGGCTTATGTTAGACCACACTTGGAATACTGTGTTCAAGTATGGAGACCGCACCTAAAGAAAGACATCGAGCTTCTTGAAAGGGTGCAAAGAAGGGTAACTCGCCTGGTGAGATCGGCAAAAGGGCGTCCTTATGAAGAAAGACTTCGAATATGTGGGTTGCAGAGTTTGGAAACTAGACACCTTAGAGGAGATTTGATTGAGGTCTTTAAGGCTCTGAGAGGCATCAGTAAAATGAATGAGGACAAAATTTTCAAGATTATAAATGATGCTAGAACTAGGGGACATAAATTCAAGTTACGGGGGGAAATGTTTAGATTGGACTGGAGGAAGTTTTATTTTAGCCAGTGAGTTATAAATTACTGGAATAAGTTGCCTTCATGGGTGGTAGAGGCCGACAGTTTGGGGAAATTCATAGGTCATCTGGATAGTACTTTCAGGTAAGGGAAGCGCATAGGATGATAGGTTTAATTTCCTTTTTATTTTATTTTATTTATTAATTATTATTATTTAGTTATTTATTTTATTTATTTATTTATTTATTTTATTTATTTATTTATTTATTTATTTTTATTTTTTTTGTTTTTATCATTGTTTTGTTCGGATTTTTTTTCATAAGCCATAGGCTTTCTTGCATCATGCGGCCGTTACTAATACTAATACTAATACTGTTTCCCATATGTAGTACTTTACATTTTTCAATGTTCAACTTCATTTACCACCTCTCAGCCCATCTGCTCAACCTTTCCAGATCCTGTTGCAGTAGCATAGTGTCAGTAGTGTCCTTGACAACCCTGCCAACCTTCGTATCGTCTGCAAACTTGGATATTAAGCTTGATATACCATCATCAATATCATTTATAAATACAGAAAACAATAATGGACCCAATACTGAACCCTGACTGACTCCACTAATAACATTAGTCCACAATGAGCAGTGTCCATTGATTACCACTCTCTGTCTTCTCCCCCTCAACCACCTCTTTATCCATAGCAGCAATTTGCCTCCAATGCCACACTGCTCCAATTTGTGCAGCAGTCTTCCATGTGCAACAGTATCAAAAGCCTTTCTAAGATCCAAGTATATAATATCAAAGTTATTCCCTGCATCCAGTTGTTTTGTGACTGCATCATAGTATCCAATCAAATTGGCCAGGCAAGACTTCCCCTTAACAAAACCATGCTGTGTCTGAGCTATAACTGAAGTCTTGTCTAGATGATCCTGCAGTGCTTCTTTAACCAGTGCCTCCATTAATTTTCCGGGAACAGAAGTTAAACTAACAGGTCTATAATTACTTGTGTCGCCCTTTGATCCTCCTTTGTGAATTGGGGTCACATTTGCACATCTCCAGTCCATGGGTAGTATCCCCTGAGTCCAAGGAAGCTCTCATAATTATGGCTACGGGTTTGCTTACTTCCTTTGCTGCCTCCTTTAATATAACTGGATAGATCCCATCCACCCCAGGTGCCTTTCTTGTATTTATCTTCAACAATTTCTGCTCCACTTTACTCTCAGTTATTACAAGATTCTCTAGCTTACTGCCAGAGTTGAATACACCTCTGGCATTCCCCTCGCTGAATAACTCCTCATGTGTGAATGTCGATGCAAAATATTCATTTAGTTTGTTAGCTACCTGAGCAGGATCATCAACAGTTGGCACCTCCGTAGCCAGGTGGGAAGGAGCAGCAGAGCGTAGCGCACTTCTTGCTTTGACCGGGGTTCGAGCCCCTCACCACCAAATACGGAAAGGTCAGGGAACGACCACCGGATATTTCCGGAGCAATATAGCCTTAGTTGCTAATGCTCCTAAAAACCAAATAACAAACAACAATCATCAACAGTTGAACCATTGATATCAAGTGGACCAATCTGATTCATCCCCTTCCTTCCCATTTTACATAAGTAAAGAACTCTTTGCTGTTTTTCTTTTCATCCCTTGCCAAAGATTTCTCGTAATCTGCCTTCGCCTGCCTAACCTGCTTTGTAACTTGGTTTCAGATCAACTTGTATCTATCATAGGCTTCTGTGTCACGTGTTAATTTGATGTATCCCATGCAATTTTCTTCTCTGCCATATGTCTCATTAGTTCATCTGACATCCACTTAAGCCGACCGGACTAGCCGAGTGGGTAAAGTACCTGCCCGGCAACCCAAAGGTCGCGGGTTCGATTCCCGCCTCGGGCTTGGATCAAAGTACTGCAAAAACCTTGGGAGGTGCAATATGGCCACAGAAGCCGATGCGCCAACAACTACCAAATCAAAAAAAAAAGACATCCACTTAGGCCTAAACCTTTAACAATATTTCTTAGTTGGTATGTAAAGCCTAGTAGCTTCCAAGATAAGTTCTTTGAATGCTTCCCATTTTGAATTTGCTGTTGGTAACATCATCAGTTGGTCCCACTGTATAGAATTTAAATACTTTCTCAGTCCATCGTAGTCGCCTTTACGAAAGATTCCTTTACCCCTAATGGTAGTTACCTCTTTCAGTAAATCCCACTTCAGCACACTGTGATCACTGCCACCTAGTAGTTCATTTACCTGCAGATTCTTAATGCATGAAGAATCACTACTGATAATCAAATCAAGAGTATTACTACCTCTACTTGCCTCCCGAACATGCTGATGTAGAAAACAATCATCCAATAAATCCACAAAAGCCTTGCTAGTGTGTGAGTGACCAGCCCCCAAATTCCAGTCAATATCTGGGAAATTAAAATCTCCCATTATAAGACACTCTGATTTACTGGCCCACTCTATTTCCCTGTACAGTTTCTTATTATACTCATCAGAGTCATTAGGCCTATAGCACACTCCTACTCTCAATTTTGATCTCCCAATGCTTATGTCTCACCAAACTGACTCGACACTGCACTGTCCAGCAATGTCAACTGGCTTCACTTCCTTGGATTTTATGTATTTCTTAACTAATAGCATAACTCGTCCTCCCTTCCTATCCTGTCTATCCTTTCTGTAGATATTGTACTCCCCAAATTCCAGTTCTGCATTCCTTATATCTGTGTGACACCACGTCTCTGAAATCCCCACAATATCTGCCTTTGATGTTTTGTGCAATACCTCAAATTCATCAAATTTATTTACTAAACTCCTAGCATTGGTGTACACGCAAGTATACATGCATGTGTTCTTTTTCTTGGCTACCCTAACACAACCCATGTGTTTATTTGTACCCCAATGATTCCCAGCAGTCCCTGAAATATCCTGCATCTTATTTTCCAGGCTGCGGCTCATTCCAATAGAAGCAGTGCAAGAATCACTTTCGCCTCTGCCAGTGGCTACTGTTAATTTATTAGTCCTTGTATCCCCCCAATCTAGCAGTTTTCCGACCCACCTAACACTGCCTCGATAGCATCAGCAAATATTCTTACACTCTTTCTATTTAAGTGTTACCCATCCCTGTAGAAGCAGTCTCTCCTGTTAACAAGTACAGACCAGGCTGAAAAAAATTCTGCCCTCTTGAGCCTTGCACAATTTTTCCAGGGCCGAATTGATCGACAGGGCTCTCATCATATACTCCCTCCTATCGTGTCTGGGCAGAATTGCAGACACTTTCAAATTCAACCCTAATTCACGGCTTTTTTCAACAGTGACCTGTACTTGTTAAGTAATTCCGCCGGTCTCCTACTCTTAATATCATTAGTGCCAACGTGTACAACTATATCACCTTTTGTGCCCTTAAAAGATGATATCTGCTCTACAACGTCATCAACCTTTGCCCCTGGCAGACATACCCTGGTCCCGTTCCACTTATACTTTTTTTTGTAACTATTGGCTACAACTTTTGCCACTGTGTACTCCCACCTCTGTTAAAACCTGGTGGTTCTCTTTTCACCTCAGCTAAAGATAAAGCCAACTAGTTCATTTAACAGTAACTCCTAAATTATCTTTAAACCTTTCATTTGATCAATAATTTCTAATATGGATTCCATCAGTGTAGATCCTCTGGTGAAATTCAAACAGTCGCCAATCTATAAAATGGAAGCTTATTTAGAAGACCTTTATGCCAAACACAATGAAAAGCCTTTGAAATGTGTTTGGCATCAAGGTCTTCTAAATAAGCTTCCATCTTATGGATTGCTGACTGTTTTTTGTAATTGGGTATCCAGTTTTCTCTCTGACCACTCATTGTGAGTGATGGTAGATTGCTCTCTGTTTTCTAACTTTTCCACTAATGCTGGTGTTCCCCAAGGTATATACCTTCTTCCATTGACTGGAAATCCTATCCATACTTTTCCTGATGATAGCACATTGTATTCCACCTTCCATTTTGAGAAAAATTGCTCTGCACAAACAGCTTATACTTCTCAAATATCCATTACCATTTCTTTAAATGCCAATCTACAGATAATTCTGCAGGGGCAAAGATAACTTAGTTAATTTCAATCTCTCTTAAACTCAGTCCTGTCTTATATCTTTTGGAGTCTGCTGACGAGGCTACTAGAGATGGTCGTGTTCCAAGCCGCTAAGTGGATTTTTCTTATTTATTGATTTGAAATTATTGTTTTTCTAAAACTTTTGATTTAAATTTAGTAGTATAACATTATTTTGTGATTTTCTGATTAACTTGGTGTGTTTATTCTTTACTCGGCCTTGTAATTGCATAAAAGTATCGGTAAAGGTTTCCATGTGTTTCAACTCCGCTACCGTTCGTAATTTTCCTGCCATTGTGATACGATAGTTGTATGCCGTACTAGATAGCGTTAGTTGAACTTCGTTAGCAGTTAAATTGTACGTTTAAATAAATACATATAACGACAGATTACAAACGTAATATAATAAATGATATTTAACATAATTAATAACATAACATAATTAATTATAATTAATTAATAAATTAATAGAATCATGACTCAGACCAGAGCAGCAAAGCAAAAGGCTCAAGCTAATGGAAGCGCTGTGGCTCAGAGCAGAACTGAGGGGGGCAGTTGTCCTCTGACTCACAGCCTTATAAAATGCACTGTTTGCTTGATGTTTGCAGAAACAATCGGGTACGGGACATGATACTGCCAAGGGGGATGTCTTTGTGTGTGTGCGTGATGCAAGGAGTGTATCGATATCAGGCAACAACTCGGCGTTCTTGTGGGCCTATATGAGAGCTTGAAGGACAGGGTGGATGCCCTCGAAGAAACTAAATTGAGGGGCCCATCAAGCTCTCAGCTGCCCACATCAACGCTGCCCCGACTAAGCCCATAAATAATAAAGACAACGAGATGACAATATTGAACTGGAGACAAGAACATCGCAGTATTTAGTAAGAAAACTTTGGCTGCCCATAACTCAGCTCCCCGGGGCACTACAGAGTTGATATTCAGGTCGCAAGTAGGGGATAAGAAATTTGACCTCCCCCCAAGTTACAGCGCCCCCCTGGCGGGAAAATTTTCAAAAGCTGGTAACTCGGTCCCAAATTAACCGAATGCGATAAAAATCGGTATCTGGCCTATTCCAGACGTTACCGACACACCCAAAAAATTTCAAAGCCCTGGGACAATTAGAACAAAAAATATAGCGAAAACACTGGTTCCCCAAAGGCAACATATTTAACTGAGTAGCGGAAGCAGGCATTGAAACCAGGAAAAAATGGATACCTCAACCAGTAGTGGGACATCAGCCTCCACGATTGAGATGGCAGGAAACCTGACTCTGGCACCAGGGGGGAAAGACCCCCTAGAAGAATTAGCGACCGAACTAAGAAACAAGTTACCAAATACCTCCACAAGGGGAAATGAAAATGACACAACAATAAACGACACAAATGGACTGGACCATCCCACATGTGAATCCAACCTAGAGACCTTAATGGAATTAAAAACCAAATTCGTACAAGTCTTCAAAAAGGGGAAAACAGTCACAGCAAATATGGTAGTGGAGCTGGTAGAAATATGGGGCTCTGTAGAGAACTTAGTAATACAATCATCCCTGGAATTAGAGAGACTGAAAGTATCCAAGGAGAAACCCATGCCCACGTCCACTCCAGTGGCAACATATGCCAGTACAGTGGCAGCTAAAGTCGATGGGAAAACAGAGCAAGATCTAATACCATCAGGGTCTCAGACTAAACATGTAATCCTGTTAAAACCAAATGACCAGAGTAAAATCAAAACGAGTGAAGAAGTCAGCAACACAATCACAAGAAATTTCAAGACAGAATTCAAAAACATAAGAATAAAATCGATAAGGAAACTAAGGGACAGAGGAGTGGTCATAGAGACAGCCACACTCAATGACCTAAACAAACTAAAACAATGCACTAAATTCCAAGAATACAATTTTAAAATTGACTCCCCACGTAAATTAAGACCAACAGTAATAGTATATGATGTCGACAAGGACCTCCCAGACAAGGAATTTTTGGAAGACTTATACGAAAAAAACTTCGAGGGCTCCAAAATTTCACTAGAGGAATATACAAATGAAGTAAAAGTGCGTTTCAGAATAAACGCCAGACAAAAAACCAACAAGCACCTGGTACTTGAGGTCTCACCACGCGCACGTAAGCACCTACTCAACCACGAGGGGCGCATATACATAGGGTGGTCGGTGCACTACCTGAAAGACTTTTTTGTAGCAACCAGATGCTTCAAGTGCCTAGCCTATGGGCACTCAGCAAAGTACTGCA
Source organism: Mastigoproctus giganteus (assembly GCF_048544385.1). Lineage (NCBI taxonomy): Eukaryota > Metazoa > Arthropoda > Arachnida > Uropygi > Thelyphonidae > Mastigoproctus > Mastigoproctus giganteus. Next base: position 152,148,558 of record NC_143587.1, on the reverse strand, counting down.
GGCAGAGTGAACACACATGTGGCCACTGTGGCGAGGTGGGGCACCAACAGGCCTCCTGCACTAAGCCGGATGGACCGGCTACATGCCCAAACTGCAAAATACGGAAGCGAGATAGCAATCATTCTTATAGAGATCATACATGCCCGGAGTTTGTAAGGGCCCAAGAGATTACCAAACAAAAGACCAGCTACATTCAATCAGATCAATAATAACACAAGTAGTGACAAATTAACCTTCTGCCAACTGAATTGCCAACGCTCGGCTTCAGTGACCTCAGATCTCGCAAAAACTGCACTAGAAAAGAAATTTGATATATTAGGCCTACAGGAACCCTATAACTATAGGGACAAGGTAAAAGGATTGCCACACAACACAAGGATTATACAAGCAGAACCCTCAACTGACGGAGTGGGGAGAGGGGCAGTAACAAGGGTGTGGGCTGCACTGGCAGTATTAAATCCAACAATAACAGTGACCAAAATAAACAGCTTATGCACAAAATATGCAGCAACTGCCTGCCTAGAGGGCCCATGTGGACAAATATATGCAACCTCAATCTACATGAGATGCTCAGGTAGAAACCAAGACATAGCCCCATATATAAACTTCATAGAGGCAGTCCTAAATACCCTCCCAGGAAAACAAATAATAATAATGGTGGACGCCAATGCATCCTCACCATTATGGAATAGCCCCAATCAAGATGCAAAAGGGGAGCTATTGGAGGAACTCATCATTTCAAAAAACTTGATAGTGCACAATACTCCAGGACACCCACCAACATTCTCCTCAGCATCAGGAGAATCATACATAGATGTCACCCTCACCAGCAGCTCACTAGCAAATGCAATAACTAACTGGACAGTCCACCCATACTGGTCAACAAGTGACCACGCAGTAATAACATTTACCTACACAACAACACAGAACCCCCATGGTAACAGAATCCCCCAGGTTGCTCCCAGATATAAAACAAAAAATATAAACTGGGAAAGATTTGACAAACAAGTAACAGATAAATTCACAACTAACCTCCTAGAAACAATGAAACAACTGCCTGCAGAACAACTAGTGGAAAGAGTAATGTCACTCCTCACAGAAATATGTGACGTCACATTAAAGAAAAAACGGAGAAGAGAAAACCAGGTGCCCTGGTGGACCAATGACTTATCTACTCTAAGGAAGACTGAAAAAATCCAGAAAAGACTTAAAGAAAGCAAGGAGAACACACAGAACACACCAAATAGAAAGACTCCAAGAAATATACAAAGAGACCAGACGAGGATATTGCAATGAAATATACAAAGAAAAACATATAGCATGGAAGAGGCTGGTTGAGGTCACACTGGGGAAAGACCCATGGGGCCTGGTCTACAGGCTAGTGTTTGAAAAAATACACCCGGGAGAAGTATTCTCCTCGATCATAAGCTCCCCAAACAATGAGACACTGACATGGGAACAGTCAGTAAATAAAATTCTGGATGGAATAATAAAGCAGGACACTGCAAACCCTGAAAGCCCCACACAAACAACCATCCGAATACAACACCTGGCATACAGAGCAACAGATAAAGAGGATGACTTCACACACGGGGAGATAAATGAGGCAATACTCTCCTTTAGTGATGGAAAATGCCCAGGATTGGATTTAATAGAGGTGACTATCATGAAAAGACTGTGGAAAAAGAATAGCACAGTACTGGAAACCCTATTTAATAAATGTCTGCATGAGGGCACCTTTCCTGCCCCCTGGAAAACAGCAAACCTTAAAGTCCTAATTAAACACCCAGACAAACCCCTAAACTTAGCTTCCTCCTACCGCCCCATTGCCCTGCTTCCTGTCATAGGTAAAGTACTAGAAAAACTAATAGTAGGCAGATTCCTACAATACTATGCTAAGAAAAATCTATCCACACAATGCCAGTTTGGTTTCACCCCCGGCAAGTCTGCCGTGGGAGCTATCAAGCAGGTTCTAAACACTATCACTTCCTCGGAATTCAATTATGTCCTAGGTCTCTTTGTAGACTTCAAAGGTGCCTTTGACACCTTATGGTGGCAAAGTGTGCTGGCGAGGTTTCGAGAGGCAGAGGTCTCAATTCCGATCTATCGTCTAATTACAGACTACTTCTCAAACAGGCACCTTGTGGTCTCAAGTGGAGCATGCTCCGTAACAAGACCCGTGACCCGCGGCTGCCCACAGGGATCTGTTCTTGGCCCTGTCTGTTGGAACATGGTCCTTGATGAGTGGCTCGCAAAAGACTCCCCCCAAATAACAAAAATAGCATACGCAGACGATCTTGTTCTGCTCCTACATGGCAACTCACGGCGACAGCTGGAAACCAGTGCAAAAGAGGTACTGAATGATCTAATTTCATGGTGTATAACAAAACTGGAACTGTCAGCAGAAAAAACAAAACAAGTCCTATTCAAGGGAAAGCTTAACAGAAACAGACCCCCATTAATCAAAATCAATGAACAGAGCATAGGCATGGAATCCAAATACAAATATCTAGGAGTAGTACTAGATGAAAAATTAAACTTTGTGGAGCATGCAAAATACCTAAGGAATAAAACCCAACAATTAACAGGGAAACTACTAAGAATAGCAAGAAAAAAATGGAACATAAAATCATCCACATTGGCAATGTACTACAAATGTTTATTCCTACCCATAATATGCTATGGAGCAGGTGCCTGGGCACCCAGAATCAGACACAGCCTAGTAAAAAAATACCTAATACAGGCACAAAGAATATTCCTACTGGCCTCCTCTAGAGCATGTAGAACCATCTCCACATCAGCACTCCAGATAATCTGTGGAAAACTTCCAATAACATTCGAAATAATACAAGCATACTTAAAATACTACAGGAGACAAAGAATAGCACATTCCTTTGAAGAATATACAACAGATCCAAATGAAACAGACAAAGAAGAACAAAGAAGACTAAGAGAAATGTTTCTCACACAATGGCAAAGAGAATGGAGAGAAGACACCAAAGGGAGAACAACATACCAGTTCTTCCCCCTGGCACAAGAAATAAGTAAAATAAATAAACCCTGGCCGCAACCAGGTTTATACACTACCTTCCTCTTATCGGGTCATGGAAGCCTAAATGCAAGACTGCATGCTCTGAGGCTAACAGATTCCCCCAACTGCAAATGCGGGTTGCAAGAAACAGTACAACATATAATGCTGGAATGCATAAACTACATGGATCTGAGGCAACCACTCCAGCTTATAACAGAGGTGTACCACACAGATGATTTTCCAAAAGTATTGGAATCACCAGAAAAATTCCAAGCACTAGCAACCTTTGCAACAAAAGCATTTAAAAGAAGGAGAACTCTCCAAGGCATGCCAGAGTAAGGCATGCTGCAACACACAAGCCCATATCTAAAATGGGAAGGAAACACAACAAGAACGGGGTCAGATGTACGGAAAGGGACTGACATACATAATTATCCCTGACCAAATTAGAAGTACAGCATGAAGAAAAAGTAATGACTGAGACATGAAAACAACAAAAATAAAATCAAGGGGCATGATACTGACCAACATTATCAGTGTCCATGATTCAGACATCACAGCACTCTACTAAAAGAAGATGGGCTATTGGAAACAATGAATGATGAATACAGACCTGTCATTCTAGAGAACCATAGCAATGGTCATAAACTATGGAAGTACCACAAACTACTAGTGCCATGCTCACCAACACCAGTCAACCCTATCACTGCCTAAGCCTAGGGAACACCTAGAGTGAATGGGTAATGGTGAGTAAAAATCCTAGATCACAGTTGTGTTACATGAACAAAAGTAATGATTGTGACATTGAAAACAGCAAAAATAAAGTCAAGGGGCAAGATATAGACCTACATCCCCAGTGTCCATGTTCCAGGCATTATAGTACTCTTACCTTACAAGAGGTTATGTGCTAATGAGAAGAAAGCATGTTGCATGACACCTACAGCCCTAACATCTCAGAGAAACATAACACTGGTCATAAACTTGTATGTACCATAAATCACCAGTGCCATGCTCAATAAGACCAGATAAATCTGTCATGGCTTAGGCTTAAGGAATATCTAGAGTACATAGATAATGGGGAGTAATCACCCTGGATCACAGTAGTACTATATGAGACCAGATAAATCTGTCATGGCTTAGGCTTAAGGAATATCTAGAGTACATAGATAATCGGGAGTAATCACCCTGGATCACAGTAGTACTATATGAACAGAAGCAATGACTGTGACATTGAAAACAACAAAACTAAAATCAAGGGACAAGACACTGACCTACATTTTCAGTGTCTATGTAGCAGACACCACAGTACTGACTGAGACATTGAAAATAACAAAAATGAAATCAAGGGCATGATACTGACCAACATCCTCAGTGTCCATGATTCAGACATCACAGTACTCTACTATAAATAGATAGACTATTGAAAACAATGAATGATGAATACAGACCTGACATTCTAGAGAACCATAGCAATGGTCATAAACTATGGAAGTACCATAAACTACTAGTGCCATGATTACCAACACTAGGTAGCTCTATCATTGCCTAAGCCTAAGGAACACCTAGAGTGAATAGGTAATGGTGAGTAAAAATCCTAGGTCACAGTTGTATTGCATGAATAAAAGTAATGATTGTGACATTGAAAACAGCTAAAATAAAATCAAGGGGCAAGATATAGACCTCCATCCCCAGTGTCCATGTTCCAGGCATTATAGTACTCTCACCTTACAAGAGGTTATGTACTAATGAGAAGAAAGCATGTTGCATGTCACCTACAGCCCTAACATCTCAGAGAACCATAACAATGGCCATAAACTTTGTATGTACCATAAATCACAAGTGCCAGGCTTAACAAGACCAGATGAATCTGCCAGTGCCTGAGCCAAAGGAATATCTAGAGTGTATAGGAAATGGTACACACAAGGACATATCCAGGAGGAAAGAAAAGAGAGGAAAGAAGGAGAAAAGAGGGAAGAAAGAAGAAGAAGGAAAATGGAAGAGAGGGGAAAAAGAAAGACAAGAAGAAATGGACACTACCATGCCAGATTGCGTACCAATATGAACTGATCACATCATTCCCACTCTTGGTCAGGATTGAGCCCTGCAAGAGATGGAATAGTACATCCCTCCCACTCTTGGCCAGGACTGAGCCCTGTGAGAGATGGGGTATAGGGATATCGAAAAGTAAATGATAGTCCTTATATTATTATAGTTTATTTTATTTTATTTTATTTTAATATATTTTACTTTATTTTATTTATTTTAATTATCTTATTTTATTTTACTTTATTTTAATTGTTTTATTTATTTTATTTTATTTTATTTTATTTCATATCTAAGAGGAAATAAAACCAAAAAAGTGTGCCCTGGTAATTCTGAGGGGACCTTCCCTGATGCATTACCCGGCCACACAGGAACTTGATGGGACATCAGACGTCCAAAAACTTAACCACAGGACCGGATCAGTCCATGTCCTCTTAAGATAAAGTAGATCCTGGCTGCCTCCATGTGGCTAGGGATGGGAGTGAGGGGCTGTGACACAAACCTGCCACAGCCCCCTACTGCTAAATGCCAGGTGCCGGCTAACACACAACGCAAACACAACACTAATGCACACCTAATTACATATTTCATCTATCAGATGCATTTTTTTTTTTTTTTTCTTCTCAAAATTCAAAAAACTTAAAAAATTTAAAGAAATTTTTTTTTTTTTTTTTTTTTTTGTGTTAAATATATACGTGAAATTTTGATGCTCTTTTAAGTTCTTTTCTAAGCCGGCAACTTGGCAAAAAGCCTAACAAACGGCGGATATAGGGGAAACCCTGGAAGCCGCTAATAACTTACAAATACACTTTATCTGTATGCATGTCGCGAATGGATATATATGTGAGAATGTATATAAATTGTATATAAATCTTGTATCATGTATATATAAATGGATGTATATAAATCTTGAGAATGTATATATAAATGGATGTATATAAATCTTGAGAATGTATATATAAATGGATGTATATAAATCTTGAGAATGTATATATAAATGGATGTATATAAATCTTGAGAATGTATATAGAATTGTGTGTATAAATAAATGTAAATGCCCACATCAACGCCAGAGCTTGCACTTGGGCATCGCGTGACACAGAGACAACCCCCAAGGCAGAATGCGCTGGTCCCGAAGGAACTAGTAGTTGTTGGTGACTCTATTGTCAGGGAAACGGGGAACATGCTTTGTAAAAAAGATAGGTGGAACAGGACCAGGGTATGTCTGCCAGGGGCAAAGGTTGATGACGTTGTAGAGCGAATATCATCTTTTAAGGGCACAAAAGGTGATACAGTTGTACACGTTGGCACTAATAATATTAAGAGTAGGAGACCGGCAGAATTACTTAACAAGTACAGGTCACTGTTGAACAAAAGCCGAGAATTAGGGTTGAATTTGAAAGTGTCTGCAATTCTGCCCAGACACGATAGGAGGGAGTATATGATGAGAGCCTTGTCGACAATTCGGCCCTGGAAAGATTGTGCAAGGCTCAAGGGGTAGAATTTTTTTCAGCCTGGACTGTACTTGTTAACAGGAGAGATTGCTTCTACAGGGATGGGATACACTTAAATAGAAAGGGTGCAAGAATATTTGCTGATGCTATCGAGGCAGTGTTAGGTGGGTCGGAAAACTGCTAGCTTGGGGGGAGAAAGACCAATAGATTGACAGTAGCCACTGGCAGAGGTGAAAGAGATTCTTGCACTGCTTCTATTAGAATGAGCAGAAGCCTGAAAAACAAGATGCATGGTATTTCAGAGACTCCTGGGATCCATTGCGGTACAAGTAAACACATGGGTTGTGTTAGGGTAGCTAAGAATAGAAACAGGTGCAGGTATACTTGCGTGTACACCAATGCTAGGAGTTTAGTAAATAAATTTGATGAATTTGAGGTATTGCTCAAAACATCAAAGGCAGATATTGTTGGGATATCAGAGACGTGGTGTCACACAGATGTAAGGGATGCAGAACTGCAATTTGGGGAGTACAACGTCTACAGAAAGGATAGACAGGATAGGAAGGGGGGAGGGGTTATGCTATTAGTTAAGAAACACATAAAAACCAAGGAAGTGAAGCCAGTTGACATAGCTGGACAGTGCAGTGTTGAGTCAGTTTGGTGTGACATAAGCATTGGGAGATCAAAATTGAGAGTAGGAGTGTGCTAAAAGCCTAATGACTCTGATGAGCATAATAAGAAACTGTACAGGGAAATAGTGGGCCAGTAAATCAGAGAGTCTTGTAATGGGGGATTTTAATTTCCCAGATATTGACTGGAATTTGTGGGTTGGTCACTTACACACTAGCAAGGCTTTTGTGGATTTATTGGATGATTGTTTTCTACATCAGCATGTTCGGGAGGCAACTAGAGGGAGTAATACTCTTGATATGATTATCAGTAGTGATTCTTCATGCATTAAGAATCTGCAGATAAAGGAACCACTAGATGGCAGTGATCACAGTGTGCTGAAGTGGGATTTACTCAGAGGTAACTACCATCAGGGGTAAAGGGAAGGGTTTTTACTTTCGTAGAGGCGACTATGATGGTCTAAGACAGTATTTAAATTCTATAGCAACTGATGGTGTTACCAACAACAAATTCAAAATTGGAAGTATTCAAAGAACTTATCTTGGAAGCTACTAGGCTTTACATACCAACTAAGAAATATTGTTCAAGGTTTAGGCCTAAATGGATGTCAGATGAACTAATGAGACATATGGCAGAGAAGAAAAATGCATGAGATATATATAAATTAATGGGTGACATGGAAGCCTATGATAGATACAAGCTGGTCTGTAACTAAGTCACAAAGGAGATTAGGCAGGTAAAGGCAGATTATGAGAAATCCTTGGCAAAGGATGCAAAGAAAAACAGAAAAGAGTTCTTTGCCTATGTAAACACTAGAAGGAAAGGGATGAATCAGATTAGTCCACTTGATACTGTATATCACCTTTTGTGCCCTTAAAATGAAAGGGACCTGGGGGTGGTTGTGCAGGCAGATATGAAGTTTTCTGAGCAGTGCAGACGAGCTGCAAGAGTAGCTCATGGTGTATTGTCGATGATATATAGGAATTTTTCTAGCAGGGATAAGGAGGTGATTATTCCCTTGTATAAGGCAATGGTCAGGCCACACCTAGAGTACTGTATACAGGTCTGGAGGCCTCATTTCAAGAAGAATGTAGGGATGCTGGAACGAGTACAGAGAAGGGCAACAAGATTGGTGAATGGAACAAAGGGGTGCTCTTACGAAGAAAGGCTTAAGTTTTTCAAATTACAGTGTCTGGAGACTAGGCACCAGCGAGGTGATCTGATTGAGGTGTATAAAGCCTTGAATGGTTTAAGCATGCTCAGTGCTGATGGGATTCTTCCTCTTGCTCAGAAAATTCACCTGAGAGAGCATAAATTCAAATTGAGGAAAGACAGATGTAGGATAGACGTGAGGAAATTTGCGTTTAGCCAGCGGATGGTTGGTTGGTGGAACAGACTTCCATCCCTTGTCGTGGAAGTTGATAGCCTAAATAAGTTTAAGGCTCAGCTGGACAGGTATTTCGAACGAACAGAGGGGTAAAGTGGAAGTGGTTATTTTTTATTTATTTATTTATTTTTATTTTATTTTATTTTATTTATTTATTTTTTTTTTTGGCTGATGCTGCATAAGCTTGCTTTCTTGCATCAAATGCCTCTACTAATGCTAAAAAAGATGATATTCGCTCTACGTCATCAACCTTTGCCCTTGGCAGACATACCCTGGTCCTGTTCCAGCTATCCTTTTTACAAAGCATGTTCCCCGTTTCCCTGACAATAGAGTCACCAACAACTACTAGTTCCTGTGGGACCAGCGCTTTCTGCCTTGGGGTTTGCCGCTGCGTTGCGTGATGACCAAGTGCAAGCTCTGGCTTTGATTTGGGCAGCTGAGAGCTTGATGGGCCCTCAATTTAGATCCTTCAAGGGCATCCATCTTGTCCTTCAAGCTCTCATATAGGCCCATAACAACCCTGAGTTGTCATCTGATTTCCTTACACTCCTTACATCGCACAAACACAAAGACATCCCCCATGGCAATATCATGTCCTGTACCCGACTGTTCCACAAACATCATGCAAGCAGTACATTTTAAAAGGCTGTGATTCGGAGGGCGCCTCCGTAGCCAGGTGGGAAGGAGCAGCAGTGCGTAGCACATGCTTCTTGATTAGACCGGGGTTCGAGCCCGTCACCACCAAATACGGAGTATGCGGAAAGGTCAAGGAATGACCACCGCATATCCCGGAGCAATATGGCCTTAGTTGCTAATGCTCCTAAAAACCAAATAACGAACGAACGATGTGATTCGGAGGGCAACTGTCCCCCTCAGTTCTCCCCTGAGCCACAGCACTACCATTAGCTTGAGCCTTTTGCTTTGCTGCTCTGGTCTGAGTCATGATTTCGATTTAATTTCAATAAAATTTAAATTTCAGTACAAAATTATAACCCTAAACTTGTATCCCAACACAGTTATAACGCTATATATATTTTTCAGTATCGAGTATTATCTATGAGTTCCGTTTATATAACTTCCATATCAAGTTATGTATTAATGAATTATGTTACGTTTGTAATCTAAGTCGTTATATGTATTTAGTTAAAAGTACAATTTAATTGACAATGAAGTTTAACAAGATTAATAGATTGTACTGATTAATTGACAATATTATATTATATACTATACTAAGCTTACGCTATCTAGTTCAGGATATAACATTGTGTCGTATAACAATGGTGGCAAGTTACGAATGGTAAATCTACCGACATTTAAGTATTAATTAACTTCTAAATCTCGATGTCTCAATTCCGAATAAACTAAGGATCCTGACTAGGTCTATAAGCTACTTATAGTAAATAATTTTGTTGTAACAATTGGTCAATAAAGCAGCTAAATATGGCTAAAAAACTTCTCGTTCAGCGGAGCTACAACTTGTAACACGTGGATTTGATACCCTTACCGATGCTTTTATGCAATTACAGGGCCAAGTAAAAAATAAATACACCAGATTAATCAGAAAATCACAAAATAATGCTATACTACTAAATTTAAATCAAAAGTTTTAGAAAAACAATTTCAAATCAATAAATAAGAAAATCCACTTAGCGGCTTTGAACACTTCTGACTCTCACTAGCCACGATGTCTGATATGTATGTATTTTATATCTGTTAATAAAATTTCATTATTAAATTTCTGCTAATTTCATTATACTTTTAAAATATGTCAGATTATTAACATCAGCCCCTCAATGATACTGTAAACTGTATGGAAAATATCTACTTTTCCAGTTAGGCCCTTGGACAACAAAATTTCTCTAAATCAGCGTTTCCCAAACTGGGGTTCACGGACCACTGGGGGTCCGTAGACCAGTTCCAGGGGATCCGTAAAATGGAGCCTGTAGGACTGGTCAAACTATTCCTTCTATGTATGTAGAGCAAATTGATGATAAAGTTATTATTATATATTTATGTACAGGGGCTTAGAGGGGAACAGGTATCCTGTATGTTATCAGACGCTCAGCCTAAAACACTGATGGATCCAATAGCTCTCTATTACAGAAGATTTAGGAGAAATCCGGTTGGCCTGCCTCCCTAAAATCCACTCATGCACGCCTTCTCGATGGTAAGCCCTGTTACGTCACTTAGGTGGCAACGAAAGTGTAGAGTGGTTCTCTTCAAGTAAAATGGAGCCTGTAGGACTGGTCAAACTATTCCTTCTATGTATGTAGAGCAAATTGATGATAAAGTTATTATTATATATTTATGTACAGGGGCTTAGAGGGGAACAGGTATCCTGTGTGTGTGTTATCAGACGCTCAGCCTAAAACACTGATGGATCCAATATCTCTCTATTACAGAAGATTTAGGAGAAGTCCGGTTGGCCTGCCTCCCTAAAATCCATTCATGCACGCCTTCTCGATGGTAAGCCCTGTTACGTCACTTAGGTGGCAACGAAAGTGTAGAGTGGTTCTCTTCAAGATGCCTGGTCAGCGTGAAGAGGAAAAGACCAAACCCTCCAGCATATGACAGCATGACAAAGCAAATGGCCCTCAGTCCCCAGCAGCTTTCACTCTCCCTCTTACGGTAGCGAGAGAATCAGAGTGGAAGCAGAGGGTGCTAAGAATCTCTGGGTATGACCAGGCTGCCATGCACGGAAACTGAACTTGGCCTGTTATAACATAAGATCACTCATCGGTGAAGACAGGATATTGGAGCTGGAAAAGGAATTAGAAAATGTGAATTGGAATATCATCGGTTTGGCTGAAACAAGAAGAAGAAATGAATCACTTATAAGTTTATCAAGTGGAAATCTGTGTACACCAATGGAAACAGTGAAAGGAGTGAAGGTGGAGTTGGGTTTCTGGTCCATAAAGATTTTAAAAACAACATTTTGGAATTCAAAAGTACATCACTAAGGGTGTCAAGACTAATACTCAAGATTTCTAAGAGGTACAAGCTAAAGATTATAATGATTTATGCACCAACATCGAGCCATGATGATGAAGAGGTTGAAGAAATGCACACCGAAATTGAGAGTCTTCTAGATGAGCAGAAAACCCACTACACTATTATTATGGGAGACTTCAATGCTAAGGTTGGAAAAAGGCAAAACAGCACAGAAAGAGGAACTATAGGAAATTTTGGAATTGGTGAAAAAAATAAAAGAGGTGAAAGACTTGTGGAATTTGCAGAATCTCAAGGACTGTCAGTAATGAACACTTTTTTCAAGAAAAGGGTGAACAGAAAGTGGACATGGAAGAGTCCAAATGGATTAACAACTAATGAAATCGACTTCATCCTCACTGAAAGAAGATATATTGTGAATGATACTGCTGTTCCAAACAAGGTAAATGTTGGAAGTAACATAGAATGGTAAGATGCACACTTGATATAGATGTAAGAAAAGAAAGGAAAAAATTGCCTCAAGTAAATAGTACAAAGGTCTTCGAGATAACAGACGAGGAGAAAAAGCAGTATGTACTGGAACTTAAGAACAAGTTTGAGCTTCTGCAGACTGTTCAGGACCAGGTAATCGACGAGGAATATTACAACTTTCTGAAAGTGATAAAGCCCAAGAAACCTATAGGGAAAAAGAAATCCAAAGAAGAAAAAATTAGTCAAGAAACACTTGTCATGATGAACCGAAGACGACAAATGAAGAGCAAGAAAAACACTGACAAGGAGAAAATTGAGTATACTGAGTTATGCAAAGCCATTAGAAAGAGACTCAGAGAGGACATAAGAAGATTTAACACAAGAAAAGTAGAACAAGCATTAAGGGAAAACAAAGGATTTAAATCAGCAATAATACAGAAAGACAAATGATACTGAAACTGAAGAATAGTGATGGTGTACTTATAAACAGCAGAGAAGGCATAATTCAAATAGCAGAAGACTACTATAGAGAATTATACAAGGAGCGAGGGAATGATGCCAGCAGTGGGGAAGATGAATTGCAAAGTAGCAACACATACGACATACCCGATATTCTTCTTGATGAGGTAGAACATGCATTGAAGAAAATGAAGAATCGGAAAGCCCAGGGGGAAGATGAAGTTACTGTAGAGTTGTCAAAATTGGGAGGAAGAGACATAACACAAAAATTGGCAAGGCTCTTCACAAAGTGCATTAGAAAAGGTGTGATGCCTAAGCAGTGGAATAATGCAATCATAGTTTTGCTGCATAAGAAAGGAGATAAATCAGAAATTGGAAATTATAGACCAATTAGCTTGTTATCCCACATCTACAAGTTGTTCACGAGGGTCATTACTAACAGATTAGAAAGAATACTTGATGAGAATCAACCGAAAGAGCAAGCTGGCTTTAGGACAGGATTCTCAACTATGGATCACCTTCACGTAATATCACAGCTAATGGAGAAAGTAAATGAATATAAAACACCATTATGCCTGGCATTTGTGGATTATGAAAAGGCATTTGACTCCATACAGCATAAGGCAATGTTTCGGGCACTGGAAAGACAAGGCATAGATACCCCATATATTATGATTTTGAAGAAAATATATGAGAGTGCTACCTCCTTTATTAGACTAGACAAAGACAGTAGGCAAATTTAAAATTGAGAAAGGAGTTCGACAAGGAGACACAATATCTCCGGAGCTGTTTACTGCTGCCCTTGAGGAAGCTTTCAGAAGATTAGACTGGTCGCAGAAAGCAGTCAATGTGAATGGAGAGTACCTAAACCATTTACGATTTGCAGATGACATTGTGGTCATAAGCCACGATCTCAAAGAATTAGAGGAAAATGTTAATCAGTTATGCACAGTTAGTAAGGATTTTGGACTAAAGATGAATATGGCTAAAACAAAAGTAATGATGAACAAGTATGCCCCAGAAAGGGAAATAATGATTGAAGGAGCAGTAATTGAAAAGTTGGAGTCATATAATTATCTGGGACAAGTTATTAGCTGTAATAATGATAAATGGCTGGAAGTCAAGAGAAGAATAAATTTTGGATGGATACCATTCAGGAAATATAGTCACATACTGCAGAGCAATATCCCAGTTTCTCTGAAACGTAAAATAATGAACCAATGTATACTCCCCACCATGACTTATGGAAGTGAAACTTGGGCACTCACCAAAAGAATGGAAGGGAAGCTGAGAACTACACAGCGAAGAATGGAACAAATCATATTGGGAATCAGACTGTTAGATAAGAAGAGAAACACATGGATTAGGCAGCAAACTCAAGTAAAGGACATTCTTATCAAAACTAAAGAACTAAAATGGTCTTGGGCAGGACACATAGCTTGAAGACATGATGACAGATGGACTAAGAAAATAATGAATGGTACCCAAGAGGAGCTAGAAGAAAACCTGGAAGACAAAGGCGGAGATGGATAGAGAAATTCGTGTTTTTGGGTAGTAAATGGATGGCCAGTGCTCAAAACAGAAGGAACTGGAAAGTTTCTGGAGAGGCCTTCATCCTGCAGTGGATTGAAAATCGCTTCAAATTTTTCTTTCAGAAAACTCAGTGTTCTTCTCTCTCTCTCTCTCTCTCTCTCTCTCTCTCTCTCTCTCTCTCTCTCTCTCTCTCTCTCTCTCTCTCTCTCGCGCGCACACACACACACACACACACAGAGAGAGAGAGAGAGAGACATATGCACATGTTTGTCCCTATATATATATTGGGAAAAAATATATTTTATTATTATTATTATTATTATTAGCCATATGGTTCAAGGAAGCCTGAGGCTTATGCTGCACCAGCCAAAAAAAAAAAAAAAATTTTTGAATTGCCCTGAGAGAGAGAAATAGAACAAGAGTCAGAAGTAGAAGGGAATCATCAAGAAAAAGAAGAATGATGATATCCAGCTCAGGACCGACCCTGGGTGTGCGAAGCCCATACTCACCAGATGTGAGCCTTATTGGGAAAAAAAAAAAATATATATATATATATATATATATATTTATATTGGAAAAATATTAGGGGTCCGTAAACTTTTCTTGATTTTTGAAGGGGTCTGTAGATCTCAATAGTTTGGGAACCACTCTCTAAATGGAGCAGCAAGAAAGGCATCTCTGAAGATGTTAAGACAAAATACTTTCACCTGGAAGTCCTGCATTTTGGTTGAGTGTGGATGATCTGTTGTCCTGAATAAAAAGACTTTAAATTTTCTAGTAAAAAAATAAATAAATAACAGGTATTAGCATTAGCAGAGGCATATGATGCAAGAAAGCAAGCTTACACATGATCAGCAAAAAAAAAAAAAAAAAAAAAAAAAAAATCTTCCCATTCATGCATCCATTCACTCAAAAAGTTTGTCCACTTCTTCCTTGAATTTATTTAAGCTATCAACTTCCACAATGACAGATGGAAGTTTGTTCCAGCAATCAACCACCCACTGGCTAAAAGCAAATTTCTGCACATCTGTTCGACAACTCTTTCTTTAATTTTGGCTTATGCCCCCTCAGGTTTGTAATCTGAGAAAGAGGAAGAATCCAATTAGCATTCAGCCTGTTTAATCCATTCAAAGCCTTATATACATCAATCGGATCACCTCTCAGTGGTGATCTGATTGAGGTGCAATTTGCAGAACTTAAGCCTTTCTTTGTAAGAGGACCCCATTGCTCTCCTGACCAGTCTTTTGTTTGTTGTTTGTTTTGATATTTGGTTTTTAGGAACATTAGCAACTAAGGCCATATTGCTCCAAGGGTATGCGGTGGTCATTCCCTGACCTTTCCACACCCTCCGTATTTGGTGGGCACGGGCTCAAACCCCAGTCTAATCAAGAAGCATGTGCTATGCACTGCTGCTCCTGCCCACCTGGCTATGGAGGCACCTTCAACAGTCTTGTTGCCCTTCTCTACACCCATTCTAGCATCTCTACATCCTTTCTAAAATGAGGCTTCCAGATCTGCATGCAGTACTCAAGGTATGGCCTGATATGAGGGGATAATTACCTCCTACTAGCAAATTTTCTGTATATCATTAACCAGACCCCATGACCTGGCTGGTATCCTATCTGCACTGCTCAGAAAACTTCATATCTGACTACACATTTACCACCAGGTCTCTTTCATTCTCCACTACCCAAAATGTAACACCACACAGTTTGTACATTTCTCTGGTGTTACTGCCGTCCACATGCAGTACTTTGCATTTGTCAGTGTTTAACTTCAGTTGCCACTTCTCAGCCCATCTGCTCAACTTTTCCAGATCCTGTTGCAGTAATTTACTGTCATTAACCACCCTACCAACCTTCGTATCATCTGAAAACTTGGACATTACGCCTGATATACCTTATCATTAGCATTGATAAATACAGAAAATAACAATGTGCCCAATACCGAACCCTGGGGAGACTCCACTAATAACATGAGTCCACAAAGAGCAGTGTCCGTTGATTACCATTCTTTACATATGATTACCACTCCTGTTTGTCAGTGGGTATCTTTACATATGATGGAAATCTGATTTAAGAAAGGTCACTGGAGTGGGCCATAAACTCAGTTTTTATGGCTTCTCTCAAAGTGTAAATCCACTTCATGCCATCTGAGAGGGTCCTGTTTGTCCAGTGTGTACCCTTTGAGATTTGCATGGAATGCAGTATATAGCATTTGTGTTGGAGGGGTCAGAGGAATCAGAGTAAAGTTTAGTTCTCAGTGAAGGGGCTGATCGACCCTACAGGTTTGAATGGTGGTTAGAGGCCAATTTTGTAGATCATTGTTTGATTTCTTTGTGTGTTGCTGGATTTATTAGGACAGCCTATAGTATCACTGTGGCAGATAAACAGAAACCATACATGTACCCAAGCTACCTATACTTATTGAAATATTTGTGTAATATTGGCACTGGATCGGTTTTGTACCTCTGGTTCACTAGTTTATTTTCTGTTGTGCTTTAAAAATACCCTGTTACATTTTTCTTAAATTCCCAATATTAGTTCATAAGAAATAAAAAATTTTGATGTTCAAGAAAATAATGGTTAGGAAAGCAGGATTTTGAATTTCACACTGTTTTATTTCACAGACTGTGACAAATCATGTAATAGATGTACTGGGGATGGTCCTGATATGTGTGTCAAATGTGCAGAGGGATACGTGCTTCAAAATGGACTATGTATAGGTAAGTGAAAATTAATAAAAGCACCTTGTTTAATTAACAATTTAATGGTCAGTTTTTTTTTTTTTTTCTGCAAGAAAATATTCCAAAAAATTGGCCATTTTTTAGACTACTTTTCAAGTTGACCTATGAAATTGTCATGTGTGTCTCTCCTAATTACCATTTCTGTTTAGTCTGATTGATACCAAATTTATCAAACACATCTCCCCCTACCAGAGTGTTCAAGACCCTGGGTTGTGGATAATTTTATATTTATTTTGAAATAAAATAGCCACCATGTGATTTATGCCTTACCTGTTCATAACTCATTTGTTTAGAGTGTAGAGTGTGTTTAGTGTCAAATGGCACCAGGGGTTTCCCCCATCTCTGCATAGTATACATTGTAAGTGTGAAACAGAACACTGTCAATGCCAGAGGTTTAAAAGTGTATGGATCTTGTATATGTGTAGTGTCGTGTACTGTTGTGCCGCTGGGCCCCGAATGGGACCTAACGTTGCCCACACTCCGCCCCGTGGAAGCAGACCAGGTACATGAGTATTATAGTTATTTACTCTGGCAGGTCCTGCCACCTAATTTCCTGAGATTTCAGTGGCTAGGACCATAAAAAATATATATATATATGAAAAAAATAAATAAATAAAAACGCTATAGATAGGGGTCAGCCAAAAGGAGTACTAGTTATGTGATCTGATGTCATTATGTTTTTGGGTGTAGAGCTCGAGCAATTTAACAATGGTTTGAACGCTAGTAGTTGTAAGTTAGAGGGGGGGGGAAGGGAGGTTGAAGGCTTGGAGGAAAAGACAGAAATATGGGGTCCATAGAGAAGATGACCCTCAAATCAATGGAGCAGGCCCAAGCCCCACCAGAGGAAAAAGAGGGGCAGTGAGATGGGGAAGAGACCAGAAGTCACCTTCCCCCTCCCACCCGGGGAGTGGAGGCAAAGGACCACGCAAGGGAGTGGAGCTAGGAATGCCTAATGGCAGCATCTGAGCTGTGCTGGTGGTAGTATCCCATCTGGGACAGCATGCCGGCTAGGAACAGCCAATGGCATGGATGACCTTGTGGTCCATAAGATTCCCATGGCCATCCATCCATCCATCTGGTGGAGAGGCTGGAACAGAACATACAATTTATATTATTCGCTCACACACAATTTTTTTTTTTTTTTTTTTTTTACATTTTCTATTGTCTTTGCATGTTATAGTTTTTTTTTCATTCATCCATCATTCTCATTCACACCAGGGAGGGGGTGACTTATTAAACAAGCAAAACTGACACCAAGCTGTCAACCTCGCCTGTCCAATTATTGCTTTTAAAATAATTTAGTGCTTGTTTAACCATTTCTTTAACACAGCCCATTTCACTCAGACTCCACAGTCATTCGCTAATTTTATTCAATTTCCTCTTTCAGCACTCACTCCTTCTCACACATTCATCCCTCACAAAGCAATAATTTAAACAAACAAGAATTTAAAGAAAGCTCACACAAATTAAATGACATACAAATAATAATAAAAAAGAACACACACATTTATATAACAATTATACTAATGCTAAATTTTTCCTTTTTTTTTTTTCTTTTTTAAACAAACTTCCTGTCATACTTTTACATTCTGCTTTCGACATTTATACATTCAACACACTATTTCTCGCATTCATTCACTCATCCAGGCACACTCTTTTGCACCCTTACATTCACACAGCCCATTTCACTCAGACTCCACAGTCATTCACTAATTTTACTCAATTTCCACATTTACTCTTTCAGCACTCACTCCTTCTCACACATTCATCCCTCACACACACACCCAGAGGCATAAATTATCATTCATTCACCAGCATCTTCAGAAACCTGCAGCTTACTAGTTTTTTCCAGCTGACAGGTAACCCTGGCTGTATGTCTATACCTGTCTCTTTAAAGTCCTTTCTGTGAGTGTGGTCATGTTTGTGAATTCAACCTGTTTTGGTTGGACATACGCTATGATGAGGGCACTACCAGTTTGCCTTTATTCCCATCAGTCACATTTGGTTATTTTCCTACCTCTATGGTCCACTGGCAATGAGCCAAAGGAGTCCCCAGGGGCAGGGTTCAACTCTGTTAAAGTCCTGGTAATTTCTGAGCCAATCCAGGTATGTTTTGTCATGTAGAGATTTTGTCATTCACTGGGCATGGGGAGGGAAATGGGCTGGTTATATATTTGGTCTATTTCTTTGCTACAGGAACTGATTGAAGAGCCTGTCTCTGCAAGATTCAGCTGATTTCAAAAATAGTTTGAGCATACTTGGTAAAAGACCTCCTCCATGATGAATTGGTGTTCTTGGCCCCTTTTCACAGCTTTCCCCATCTTTATTATTTTATAGCACCGTATTCCAACCTCCTCATAAAGTTACTATAAAAGTAACTTTATGAGGAGGTTGGAATAATATTTTGCCATCACAGTACAGCCCATTTGAAGGTAATCTGTTAGTATTACACAGAAGGTGTCCAATTTCTGTGATTAACTGTCTGCGTTGATTTTCATAGATTTACACAGTCATATAGAATGTGTGCCCAATCCTCACTTTTGCCACAGTTACAGTGGGGGGCATTAGCCAGTCCCAAAGAGTGCAATTTAGCTTTAAGAGATCCATGACCTGTTAATAGAAATGTGGTATAAAGTCCTGGAGCATACCACTTAGGTGGCTTTGGGCTAACCATAGCCACCTGTGAAAAAAATGTTTTGGTAGTAGCATCTTTGGTCTCTTGCTCCCATTCAGTTTGCCATATCTGATGTAGTCGTGTGGCAATTTGTCGTTTCTCTGCCTTGATGTCATTGGCAAGGTTTGGGATTATGCCTAGGAAATTCCATGGGATTCCTTTTTTTAAGTCTATAATATAGCCCTTTTTTCACAATTTCAAGGTGCAATGGTAGGGTACCGGCCAAAACTTGCAGTGCTGGGATACTAACTGTATGGCATGCTCTAGTTCTTTGAATGCTATTTAATTTTGCTCTGTTTCTAACTATGGCTGTGTGATGGAACCAAAAGCCAGCATACAGGTAAAAACGCTGCTCTGTAAATGAATGCCAGGGTTCTGCACTTGAGACCCCAATTGGCTCAGCTGATTCTGGCAATCATTCCGGCATAGTTTTGGACTTTTTTAGCCAAGTATGACATGTGTGGATAGAAAGTTAATTTGGAGTCTAGAATTATGCCTAAGTATTTCAATTCTTGGACCATGTGAATTGAGGTATTACCTATTTTTATCACTGGTGGTCGTCTTATATTTAGATTTCCTTTCAGTAGGATACACTTAGATTTTTCTGCCGAGATTTTGAACATGTGGGTTAGCGCCGATTCCTGCAGTTGTTTGAGGGCCACGTTTACTCTTTCTTCCACCACCCTTCTGGGTGTTACCTTTCACCAATAAGACAAAGTCGTCAGCAAAGGCGACCCTGTCTGTAGGGCCTAAATCTTTTGTCTGGAATTCAAGTACACAGGTCCAAAAGAATGGACCTAGTACTGAACCCTGTGGGCAAACTTTTTTAACTGGGCATTTTATTTCTTGGTACTGTGTGCGAACTACTACACGTCTGTTACCAAGATATGTGTTTATACATTGATATAGATTTTTTGGTACATTTGTCTGGCAGAGTCTTCTGAGGATACTTGGCCACCAGAGGGTATCAAATGCACTAACAAAGTCAATAGATATTGCCAGCATGTACTTTTGATCACTATTATTTACTGTTGTTAGGATATAGTGCATGGCATCCTCAGTTGAGGATCCTTGCTTGAAACCAAATTGCTGTTCAGAATTTAGGTTGGCTTCAGTATAATATAAATTAAGTATATAGAGGAGTAGGCATTCCATTATTTTTTGTAGAATAGGTAATAAAGCTATAGGTCTGTATGATTTAGGTTCAGTAGGATTTTTTCCCGGATTCTTTAAGATTAATTTAATTATAGCCAGTTTCCATGTTTGTAGGAACAAACCCTCAGCCAAACAGTGATTAAATAAGTTTAGTTTAGTTTCAGGAGAAATTTCTGCTAACTTTTTAATGGTTTCTATTTCAATAAGTCAGGTTTAGGGTACTTATTGTTTTTGGTTTTTAAGAGTGCTGCTTGAAGTTCTTCCATGGTGAAGTGTGGTTCTATTGACATATTGCTATAATTTTTGTTGCTGGCCATTATGTCACTCTGAGCCTGGGTTAACCCTTGGTTCTCAGACTGGAATAAATGATCTAATATGTTATTTATGGAGTCTGCCCAAGTGTGAGTTGCAGTTTCATCTGCCTTAGTTGTAGAGTTCACCACATCACCTCTTGGCAGTTTGTTGGTGACATTCCTGTAGACCACACCCCAAGGGTTGACGTTTCTGGATGTCTCCACCAAGGCCCTCCAACATTCCTTCTTTTTTGTCCTTATTTACTTGAGCAGTATATGAGTTTCTGAGATTCCTATAGGAATCTCTCAGAGCATCAACCTCATTCTGGGACCAAGTTGCCCTTGCTCTCTGGAAAATTGTCTGGCCTGGTGCACCCTTTGCCAGAGTATATCAAGTTCAGGACACCACCAGGGAACAGCATTTTTCTTTGGTTTTCTTTTGGGTATTGCTAGATTGGATGTTTTTTGAAGCATAATTGTGACATTTAGGTTGTGTTCATCTGGGCTATAGTTGTTATGGATCTGAGTCTGCTGCTGTTCTATTTGATTTTGGATTTCATCTGTGAATGTCTGCCAGTTGGCTTTCTTTAAGTTGTATCTGATTATATCTTGAGGCGGCTGTATCTGGCTGTCTATTTGTCTCTTTAAGATAAAAATTATAGCCCTATGGTCTGAGGTGGTCCAAGCTTCTTGGACTATCCAATCTGTAAATTTGGTAGATATGGAAGCAGTGGCCAAAGTTATATCTGTATCACTTTCCCCACAGTGTACTGTGGGGAAAGTGGTAGATAGGTAGGTAGGTAGGTTGTGGGGGTCTATTTATTACCTTAGGATAGAAGTAGCTAGGTAGTCTGTTAGTAGTTGGCCGTTATGTGTACCTGGTCTATCAACTGTATGGCTGTGCCAAAGGCTTGACCGACAGTTGGCATCCATGGAGACTATTATCTTAGAATTTGGAAGAACTGTCAGTACATTTTGTAGATAATGAATGCTGGGATCCTGGCCTATAGTAGAGGGTTACAACATGAAAGGATCCTGTTTGACTAATTATTTGTGCACAAACTGCTAATGGGACACATAGAGAGTTAACCTTTGTAGAAATCCTTCTCTTACTTTGTAGTTACAAAGTAAGAGAAGGATTTCTAATTACTATTGCTGTTAGTGAGGTTTCATGTGAAGATTCTGTTATTCTGTATGTTCTAGGGTATCCCTGAACCTTACCCTGATGAGTATATGGCTCTTGGATTATCAGGATATCTATATTATTGTCCTCAGCTTTAAGCTTAATTTGATCCTCAACTGTACGTGCTCTGTGAGCATTTAATTGGATGAACTTTAGAGCCCTGTCACAAGTCTGGTTTAAATTAAGGCCCATAATTGGTTCTCAATTTAAGCTGTTTTACCATTTTTTGAAACCTGGGACAATTATTGTCCCTAAGACTATGGTGGAAGTCTATTTTGGCCAACTTACATGTAGCACACTTAGGTTGTGTGGTTCTGCTGTTACAGTTTTTATAGTCATGGCCAGTGACTGTGCAGTGGCCACAGATCGAGTCTTTTTGCTGGCACTGCCTGGCTGTATGACCAAATCTGTGGCAGTGGTAACATTTTGTAACTGGAAAATATTCCCTGAATCTATGGCTGGTCCAGCCACCATAGATTCTCTGCTGATTTTTTAGGATTGTCCATGCCCTTGGAGAAAGTTCCACAATGGCATTTAATTGGCCATTTTTTTATTTGTTGTTCCATGTTTGATTTGGAATTCCTTAGCCATTTCATCTAAGATTAATTGCACACTAAAATTTTTATAATAAAAGTCTATCATGACCTCTCTCTCTCATGGGGATGGTCTTAGGCATGTCAAAGATAATGATATTTGGGTTTCTACCCTTTGGAATTTCAGCTTGTAATCCTAGTTTTTGGATTTCAGGATGTCCCTTTATAGTTTCTATATCCTCTTTAGTGGCCGCTTCAATCAGAACACCATTGTTTCTGGTTTTCCTAAGGCTATTTACTTTCACTTCCTTCAATTTTTTGGTGAGGTTTCAATTTAGTCAATACTGTTTCTTTGACTTCTTCACTACTTTTTAATGAAGAATTTTTCTGTAGCCTTTAATATTATTACATTTACATCCTTTTTGGGAGATTCAGTCTTTTTTGACCTTGTTATTATCTCTTTAGGTTGAGTCTCATCTTTGTTTGTGGCAGCTCTAACAGCTTGTGCATAAGTTTGTACATTTATGCTTTTATATGCTTTCTTTTCAGAGTTTAAAGCCTCAACTCTGGCTTTTAACACTTTGTTCACTGTGCTCTCTAATATCATCCAGTATTGGACTATTTGTAAGCATACTGCAACTGTGATTCTGCCGGCAGCCATGAGGTCTTCCAAATGTAGTTTGGTAGCTACTATTTGGTTTACTGGGTCCTTTATTTTTGCAATAGAGGCCAGCTTTTCTTTGCCTAGGATTTCATGCATTTCAATTGCTTCTTGAGTTTTCGCTTTCTATTTTCCTTAGCACTAAGAGGCCCAGGTGGGCATTTTTCTATTTTGTCATTAGTTTCACCTGCGGCGGTGTTTTCCCGCGTTTCGCGATCGATGTCTGTTTCTAGTGCATTTTGTACACCAGTGTTTCTAGTGCAATAGTGTACACCAGTGTTTCTCAACCTATTTTTAATTATCGCCTTCCCAAAAGGTCTTTTTTAGACCGTTTTTTTTTTTTTCCTAATTGCCCCCATGAAATTTTAAACAAGAAAATACTGTATACTTGCTCTTTTTATTCAATGGGATCCATGAGCCTGATGCTTCTTAGCTAAAAGTTCAATCTTCGGTATGATGTTAGTAAGTTTAATTCTAATGTCTTTTTCTTGAACATATATGAATTCTGTTTCTTTCCTTTGTTAATATTTTATTTACTGTACTAAAACCACTTTCAACCATATAAGACATTGGAAAAAAAAGTACTTTGGCCATTTCAGACCACACTGTTGGATAAAGAAGTTTAATTGTTTTTGATCCCCACAACTCAGCCATTCCACCTTTTTCGAATTAATATTTGCATTCTTCTTTACATTTTAATTCAATGAGTTCTTTAATTTCTTCCCTAGCAGACCCAAAATCACATCTATGGGTTCACTTCAGAAGAAAATAAATCTGTGAAAATCTATTTTTCATTTCACCTTTTAAAGAACACAAATGATCTGAATAATTCTTAAGATCATTCTCGGTGAGAGATTCATTGATTTCATCTAACTCTTGCATGCCACGAAATTGTTTTCTCATTAAATTTCTTTCAAGTATTTCTAGTTTTTCAGTGAAGTGGTATCGCCATAATTAATTTCCCTTGAAGTTGAAGTGATACTTCATTAAGTTTTCGAAAAATCAAAGCCATATAGTGTAAATTGTTTTTGTTTGATGATCTCCTTTGCTAAATCTGTCTCTCCTTCACTTTCTAAAAAACTAATTATTGTATCAAAAAGGTTTACAAATCTTGTTAGACAGTTTCCTTTAGAAAGCCATCTGACCTCTGTATGTAAAAGAAGCCTCTCATTCTGTTCTTCATTATCAACACAAAATTTTCTGAAAAGGCAATCATATTTGCTATGTGACCAAAGACCATGGAGTATGGTTAGAACATTGGGGGGGGGGGAGGAATGTCCCTTCCCATTCCATGTTAAAGAAGTCAGCAGCGGAATTTAGACAAGGGAGGGACAGCCTGGAAGAAAAATGTCCATTATACCAAAAGTTGAAATGTGCATAATCTGTTGGTGAGCAATCAACAAATGACAGTTCAGTACATTGCCAGCATCTTCGGGATCTCATCTGAATGTGTGTACCACATAATAATAACAGAGGTTCTCACTACGAAAAAGGTGTCAGCATGATGGGTCCCAAAGTTGTTGACAGCAGATCAAAAATGCATATGAGTTTAAGTGAACATGTGCATCGTTTTCAAGCACATTGAGCAAATTTCCTTGCAAGGGAGTCGTGACCATGGATGAGACCAGATACAAAGGAGCAGTCCAAATAGTGGAAACACTGCTCTTCTTCCCCCTCCAAAGAAAACTAAGTCGATTCCTTCTGCTGTCAAGGTGATGGCATCGGGTTTTTGTTTGGGATGATGATGGTGGAGTGTTGCTAGGTGATTTCCTTCAGAAAAGTCGGACAGTCACATGGGCATATTACACAGAACTTGAGGCATATGCATGAAAACATCAAATACAAATGCCAAGGAAAACTCAGCAAAGGAGTCTTGTTCCATCAGAACAGATGTGCCTGGTGCCTCCGTAGTTAGGTGGGCAGGAGCAGCAGTGCGTAGCACACGCTTCTAGATTAGACCGGGGTTCGAGCCCGTGAACACCAAATACGGAGGATGTGGAAAGGTCAGGGAATGACCACAGCATATCCCCAGAGCAATATGGCCTTAGTTGCTAATGCTCCTAAAAACCAAATAACAGCATAACTATAGGCGCCTTCGTAGCCAGGTAGGCAGGAGCAGCAGTGCGTAGCACACGGTTCTTGATTAGACCGGGGTTCGAGCCCGTGACCACCAAATATGGAGGATGCGGAAAGGTTAGGGAATGACCACTGCATATCCCCAGAGCAATATGGCCTTAGTTGCTAATGCTCCTAAAAAAACAAATAACAATAACAACTATGCCTGCACTGTAAGAGTGCAACTTTGAAATCTTGGACCTGAAAACATCAAATACAAATGCCATGGAAAACTCAGCAAAGGAGTCTTGTTCCATCAGAACAGATATGACTATTCACAACTATGCCTGCACTGTAAGAGTGCAGCTTTGAAAACTTGGACCATCATATATATCAGTTCTGCCACCTATAGTAGTCTATAGTAGTTGACAAAATTAACAAAAAAAAATGTTTTTTATAAATATTTTATTCTGAATGGTGTAGGCAAAGGCAAATATTTAATATAATAGGTATCTTGGCATGCAAATTCTGTGTATCCAATGGAAATTGATCTACTACCTTACAGGGTCGCACATTGTATAAATTATTCATGCCTATAAAAATATGGGTTGCAAACCACATCACTTCATTCCCGTTTTTTGGCTTGCTTAGTGGGATAGCCACACCTCTAGTACTCAGGATGGCAGTCATTATCGTTTAGATTGTCAACCTATTTTGACTCACAAACCCCTTTCAACATAATATTTTTATTGCAAATCACTAAGCCTATATTCTCTGATATCAAATAATAGTTCTGAATTTTTATTCTAAAGTAGTTCCAGTACCACGATTTTATAAGCGGTATTGCGTAATAATATAAAATTATTATTAGTTAGTTATCTATACATAACAGTGGTCTTAGAGAATGAAAAAAAATTCAGTATGGAGAACATATAAAGAGTTAGCAAAAACTTATAATGCCGAAGTTCGTGATCTTCACTAACACTGATGCCTCTATAATTTTTTCTACTTATAATAAATTAGGAACCCCTTTTAACAAATATAAAGAAACTCGCATATATGACACTAAAGACATCAATAACATAGTTTACTTACTCAATTGTCAACCCGATTGTAACGCATGTTACATCGGGAGCACTACTAATAAATTTGGATCATCTGCCATCGCAAACACATGCACTTACTACCACGTCCGTAGTTTTCGGACACAGAAAGGAAATACTGAACTGTCTCAGCATGTACACACTTATAACCACAACCCCCCAGTTGATGCTGCAATAACCATCATCAAATTAAATTCAAACTATAAACTCCTTTACGAAACCCTTGTAATAGAATGGTACCATCTCAACACCGATTATGACATCTTAAAAAAAAAAACTTCCGGTTTCCTTGTCTACCATTTGGAATCTAATCTGAATTAAATTACCACATGTTCAGCACAACATTTCGGATACTTAAGATCAACAGCAACTCTTTTGCTCTTCCTCTTTACGCCACCTGAAGATGAATCTATCGAAAGTCCATCGTTCTCGACTATTGGCCTTATTCCTTTTTTAATTTAAGATATTTTATTTATACAGTATTGTAATTAACAACCAGAGGACGATATGGTACACCTCCCCCTCCTCTAGGCTAAGTTTTTTAAATTATGCTTTCCTAATCGTGATTTTTAAACTCCGATTTTAGTTCAATCAATGATTTTTCTCACTACTGTTCCATAATTCATATAACCACAACGGATTATTGAGGTGAGTGCCATCTCTTTATTAAGCTTTGACTAAGTACATATTTCTTGTATAGAAAACATTGATTTAACACAATATACTTTAAGATAGTAAGCTAATTAAAAGGAATGTGGGAGATGTGGTTTCTTTTGTTGGCAATTCTTTACTTGATATTTATTTTTTTTTTTACTTTATTCTGTCTTTGGTTATTATTATAATTCTTTATAACACTTTTACCACAGGTGAATGGTGTGATACATATCGGCATGTTTGCACCCAATCTCCCCCCCCCCCCCCAACATCCTGTTGTGCACACTCACTATGTAAGGGTGCATGACCCAAACCACAACTAAATATAAATTTTGAACCGAACTGCATAAATTAATATGCGGTTCGGTTCAAAAATATTAATATATTTTTGTACTTTACAAAAATATAACCTGTAAATCTAAGCAGGTGCCATTACAGAATTTTTTGTGCAAACCTCCAGGAACACTTTTGTGAACCACTGGGTGTTTGCAAACCACAGGTTGGGAACTGCTGATTTAGATGATTCTTTGAGATGGTGGGTCTCAAAGTTGGATGACTCAAAGCTGGGCAGTTGCCTGAGTCCTGAAAAATGGGTTACGGTTCTGTTCTCTGATGAGTCCTGTTTTAGCTTACAAACAGATTCTAGATGTTATTTCCTCTGAAGACAACAAGGAATGCAGTACTATCCCTCCAACATCAGAGGAAGGGAAACTTACAGTGGAGGCAGTGTTCTTGTGTGGGGCAGAATAATGATCAGTGGCTGCAGCCCTCTTCATATTTTTGATAGGGGTACCATAATTGCGCAGAGGTACCAAGAACAGATCCTCAAACCCCTGTGTGCAACTTTTTATAAGTGCATTTGGCCCAGATTTTCTTTTCATGCATGATGCCACTGCACATAGAGCTCAAGTGGTGGAGGAATATCTTGAAACTAAACACATCCATTGAATGCTGTGGCCAGCACAATCAGCAGATTTAAATCCAATTGAACGTGTGAGATGCCCTTGTGCATCCTATTGTATGCTGGCAGCCAAATTCGTCAGTTATTTGGTGAGCTTAGGTCTGCATTGGTGGAAGTATGGGATGTTGCCACAGTCATATAGATACACTTATATCAACTGTGGTTTCAGCACTGTCAAGCTTGTTTAGCTTTTGCAGGGATCATATGCTGTAGTGATGTCATGTGACCATATTTTTGAGCATCTTGTGTTGATTTATGTAATGTAACCTTTTTGGTAATTCTTATTAGGTATGAATGTCCCTTATACCTGTCTGAAGTTTCTTGCTGTCTTCTCATATCAGTTATTCTATGGTACACCATAGCACATGTTTTCTACATGTTCTGTTAATTTTGTTGAGCAGTGTATTTCCTAATTTGAAAATATATTTTGAAATAACTTCATAAAATTATTAATAATATATTTTTAAAATATATGTCAGCCAGATGTTTTTTTCAAATAATTGAAAAAATATCTGTCTGGCAACCATTTTTCCACCAACATAATAATTGCAATGCAATAATTATCATTGCTGCAGTGAATGCATTCCTGGGGGTCTGAGAGAAAAGGTTCTTTGCATTGCAGCACTAGTAGCAAAAGTGTATAAACTCTAAAGGGGACTATGTTAAAAAGTAGCATGTTACTAGACTCCTCAAATAAACTTTTCATACTCAGGCCATGAACTTTTCAAACGTCCCTCATAGTACACTGAAAGGACAGAATTCATGAGATACCTGGTTCTTGGGCATGCACTGTATATAGGTACACTGCATTCACGCAGACGGTAATTCGATGTCAGTATGGATAAACATTGTGAGTTAATCGACTTTGAAAGAGGGCTGATGGCCCAATGCATTGGTCACTATTGCGGAGGTGGTACAGAAATTGCACTATTCCCATTCAACAGTATCAAGAATATGCTATTTCTGGAATAACATCACATCATGAGCAGAGAAAGGTGGTGGTGGATGAACGTGGCCGTCGACATCTGTTTCATATTGTTTCAGCCAACTGGGGAGTGATAGGGACACAGATCACTGCCAACTTCAACAAGGGAGGTGCAGTAGATTATGGAAGCCGGTGACCCACTAGAGTCCCATTGCTAACACCATGATACAGGACTCTACACCTCAATGGGCGAAAGAACATTGGCACTGGACCTTGGATGATTGGAGATGGGTCTCCTGATCCAAAGAGTCCCATTTCCAGTAATTTCAAGTTGATGGGAGGGTGCGTATCTGGCAAAAACTGCCTGAAGCTATGCACCCATCATGTCAACAAGGAACTATAAAGGCAGGTGGATAGGCAGTAATGGTCTCTGCTACATCTAGAGACATCTCTGAATGGTCTAGATTACATATCCATCCTTGCAGACCATCTGCATCCCTTCATGGTCATCATGCATCCACAGGGCAATGAGCCTCCCCACACAGCCGTGATGACTAGAACATGGTTCAAAGAGCATTCCACAGATTTTACCACCATGGAATGGCCTCCCTGTTCACTGGACATGAACCCTGTGGCACATCTTTGGGATGCTGTGGAAGGGTCCGTTCGAGCTTTGGATCCTCCATCCAGGAATGTGAAGGAATTTAGGGATGGTGGTGCAGGAGGAATGGATGGAAATACCTGTGGAACGTTTTCGTGAACTAGTAGACTCATGGCTCACTGTGTGGCTGCCCTTATCTGGGCCTACCTGTTACTAAGTAGGTATTCCATGATTTCTGTCCACTCAATAAACGGTCTGCCGAAGAATATATATCATGAAATTACTTTTATTGTACTTTTTATTATATTTGCTGTTATTAAATTGTTAACATTTTTTTAAGAGACATTTAATGAATCATTTGAATTTGTACCATATATCACGACTCAAGTAAAGCAGTGTTGCTTTACTTGAGTTTTAGGATTATTAAATGTTACCACAATCCTAAAAATAAGCATAAAATCATGGAAAGCTAAAAAAAAAAGTTGCCCTGAGTGTACCTCACAGAATTTTATTTGGCCCGCTATTTAAAAAGGTTGCTTGCTCACCCCTGCTCTAGAGTAGTGGCTCTCAAAATGTAGTTTGGTGAATGATACCAAAATGTAGGGGGTATTTTGTATGAGTGGCAAAAAGCTTTATCAGTCATACAAAAATATCAGCTTGCCACTTCCATCATAGACTGGACAAACAAAAAAAAGTCTCAAGTCAGGATGCAGAGTCCTACTGAAAAATGGATTTTCAAACTGGTTCCATGAATATACTCAGATGTGTATTGGAGCTTATGTCACTCTGTTTAGAAGTTGGAATAATAAAAACTTACTCTTTTTTTCTTTCCATTTCAGAGAACAGCATTTGGCAACGGTCCCTGCACATAGAGATTGCAAGATATGCTACTTACACAGGACTTTGCATTGCAACATTCATAATATTCAGGAAAAATACATATATTGCCAGCCTAATTGGAATCTTTGTAGCAGTCTACATTGGACTATCTGAGTACATGCTTGGTGAATGGGACAAACGATCCATTTTTAAATCTCTTAAATCGTGGCTAATGTTATAAATCAAAGTTATACATAATGCTTGGATAAAATTTTTTTATTTATCATTTAGGAACTGTTGTCTTATTGATTAGCTTTACCTTTTTAAATAAAATTCCTGCAGGACTTCAATGACTATTATATATAGTTTACATTTATTAGACATTAAGCTGTTATTATAGTTATTTAAGTGCACTATAAACCTTATATTCTCTGTTAACACTGAATAATTTACACAACACTGTAACTGAAAGTATATGTATAATAAACTCATGTTTTTAACTTTATATAAACAGTAGATTTTTATCAATGAGAATAACAGGAATTACATCAAATTAAAGAATGTTATGCAACAGAATAAACAACTTGTGTACCTAATAAAGTGGCCATTCAGTATATGGAGTGTCCACATGAAGCCATTAAAACTCAGAATTGTTGTGAAAAGGGAATGTGAACACTTATTTTAATGGTGTTTGGAATATGAGCCCCTCTTGTCATCTGGAGAATATCTCCCCCACCCAATTTCTTAATCATGCTTGTGATGATTATATCAGCAATCTTCTGTTAGTGCCTTTGGTACAAAACGTTCTTGACATAACCCCCACAGGAAGCAATCAAGTAGAATTATGCCAGCTAA
Source organism: Mastigoproctus giganteus (assembly GCF_048544385.1). Classification (NCBI taxonomy): domain Eukaryota; kingdom Metazoa; phylum Arthropoda; class Arachnida; order Uropygi; family Thelyphonidae; genus Mastigoproctus; species Mastigoproctus giganteus. The sequence continues at coordinate 152,117,383 of NC_143587.1, read as the reverse complement.
GTGAGGAGGCCAAGCAAATGGGTCGTCCCCGCAACACCAGTCTAGTGCCTGGAAATGTTGCATCAAGGTAATCCTAAGCCTCCTTTCTTGCGTGTGATGTGGGAAAGCACCATTCATGGATTGGTGGAGTCCTTTGGTTTTTTGTCTGAAATAGGTTAAAATGCACCTAAATGTTGATTTCGTTTCAGTGAACCATGATATACATTCTCTCTCTCTCTCTGAATGTCATAATTTTTAGTTGTTGGCGCTTGATACCCTGACTTGTAATCTCTCTCTCTTGGCATAAACACCTTACAAATATTGCCTCCTCTACATCTAAAAAACTGGGTTTTCTCATTTGATTTTCCTCCAAACAGCTGTTCACTCTGTACAAATCACAAATCCAGCCTATCATGGAATATTATACAATACTTTGCATTTGTCATCAATGTTAAATTTCAGTTGCCACTTCTCAGCCCAACTTTTCTAGATTCTGTTGCAGTAGCATACTGTCATTAACAACCCTACTAACCTTCGTATTGTCTGCAAACTGGACATTAAGCCTGACATGCTTTCTCAATATCATTGATAAATACAGAAAACAATGGGCCCAACACAGAACCCTGGGGGACTTCACCACTAACATTTGTCCATGAAGAGTAGTGTCCATTGCTTGCCACACACTAGAGGACTTCGTATCTGAGCGCTCGATTACCTCCTGGTCTGGGCAACAAGATTGGTGAGGGGAATGAAGGGATCCTCTTCACTATACTCAGATACATTACTCTGGAGTAATTGTTACCCATATGCAGTACTGTGCATTTGTCAATGTTAAACTTCAGTTGCCATTTCTTAGCCCATCCTACTAACTTTTCTAGATCCTGTTGTTGCAGTAGCAAACTGTCATTAACCACCTTGGACTTTAAGCCTGATATGCCTTTATCAATATCATTCATAAATATAGAAAACGAGCCCAACACCAAACCCTGGGGGGGGGGGGGTCCACAAAGAGCAGTGTCTGTTGATTACCACTCCCACGCAGCAACTTGTCTTGCCACACTGCTCCAATTTGTACAGCAGTCTTTAATGTGCCACAGTATCAAAACCTTTCTTGAAATCCAAGTATATATCAAAATTACTTTTTGCATCCAATTACTTCGTGACCACAAAGTATCCAATCAAATTTGTCAGACAAGATTTCTCCTTAACAAACCCATGCTGTGTCTGAAGTATAACTGCAGTCTTGTCTAGATGATCCTGAAGTACTTCTTTAACCAGTGACTCCATTATTTTCCCTGGAATAGAAGTTAAACTTACAGGTCTGTAATTACTCATGTCACCTTTCAATCTCCCTTTGTGAATTGGGGCCACATTTGCACATCTCCAGTCCATGTGTACCTCCCACGAGTCCAAGGAAGCTCTCATAATTATGGCTAAGTGTTTGCTTACTTCCTTTAATATAATTGGATAGATCCCATCCACTCTAGGTGCCTTTCTTATTTTTAACTTCAACAATTTCTCCTCTCAGTTATTACAAAATCATTTAGTAATAACTCCCTTTACAGTTCAATAAGATTCAGGCATCCACATCCCTACAGAGTTCCTCATATTTGAATGTGAGAATATTCAGTTTGTCAGCTACCTGAGCAGAATCATCAACAATTGAACCATATATCAAGTGGACCAATCTGATCCAATCCCTTCCTTCTAGAGTTTACATAAACAAAGAAGTCTTTGCTATTTTTATTTGCATCCTTTGCCAAAGATTTCTCATAATCTTTCACTTGTCTAAACTCTTTTGTGACTTGATTACAGGCTATATCTACCACAGTCATGTGTCTCCTGATAATTTATATGCATCCCATGCATTTTTCTTCTCTGCCAAGAGTCTCATTAGTTCATCTGACATCCATTTAGGCCTAAAAATATTTTTCCTGCATTAGGCGGCCCCAAGACCCTTCTGAGACTTCTAGATAATTAGGAAATTGCAGTTAGGTTAATTAGTGACATCTCTAACAAACTCTGTTTCATATACTTCTAGGGGCACTGTTCTGAATTCCTGCTTCCTCTTCCAAACCAGTCCGAACATGTGGCATAACCAATCACTATACTTTTATTGTCCAATTTCAAACTCACAAAAACCAACTGTTCTTAATTTATTCATTCAACTTCCATGTTCTGAAACCACTTCCCTTCATACGTATTTCCTGAAAATTACAATCTACAGAAGTTCAAGTCCAATGTTAACAGCCATCTTCTTTCAACCCCTTGCATGGTACTAAGTACTATAGGTTCTAATACCTCTGTTGCTTGGAGTTCTCATATATATATTTACACTGAGTGATCACTGAATTATGACCACCCCTATGAAAACTGAATGCAACCCGTTGACCATGCGAGGTACGAGAGTGCGGAGTTAGTCGACCTACGTAGCATAGATAAAAAAAAGTGTCAGTGGTTCAGTAGGTAGCAAAATTCCGAGCATGATGGGTTAAAGGAAGGATTTATCGGACTTTGATAAAGGACAGGTTGTGGGCACTTGATGAGCTGGTGCCTCGATTTCCCAAATGGCTGAACTGGTGGGGTGTTCAAGAGCACCAGGACTGGTGTCAAAAATGTAAAACAACGACAAAGGTCAGCAAAAGGTTGATGTTAGAGGTGAGTGCTGGGTCTGATGACTCATACAGGCACAGCATTGTAGTAGTAGTGGTATGTGATGCAAGAAAGCAAGTGTATGAGCTTATGCAGCATCAGCCAAAAAAAAATAATCTGTCCAGTTCCTCCTTAAATTTATTTAACCTGTCAACTTCCACAACGACAGATGGAAGTTTGTTCCAGCAATTAACCACCCACTGGCTAAAGGCAAATTTCCGCACATCTATTGAAGTTGAAGAGTTAACTACCCAATACAACATGGGCCAACCCAGAACAATATCTGGCATGACCATGCATTGCACACTCACATGTATTGGCTATACCAGCAGAAATAGCCCTACGGCATCCTCTCATAACCAAAGTTTATTGGCATAAGACTTGCCTGGTGCAAAGAGCATGTAAGTTGGACGTTAGAAGGTGTGCTAGTCGGATGAGTCACGTTATTTTATGGTCGTGTACGGATTTGGCATCAACAACATGAGGCACTTTGATCCATCATGCATGGTATCAAAAGTGCAGGCTGGTGGTTGTATGGTGCAGGGCATGTTTCACTGGCAGGAACTCCCCCCCCCCCAATGCATTTGGAACAATGTATCAGTGGTCTCCGCTATCGTCAACTGCTTCCTGACTGTGTACACCCCGCTATGTTACTTTTTCCAGAATGGCGATGTGTCTTCCAAGATGACAATGCACCAAACCACCAGACACTTGTTGTTATAAGTAGGCTTGAAGAATACAGTTCTGATTTCCAGCATGTCGATTGGCCTCCAAACTCCCCTATCCCATAGAGCACTTGTGGGACACTATAGAAAGGCATATCGGGCATCGGGATACACCAATTACCTCAATACCTGCATTGCTGACCGCATTACACACAGCTTGGTTGGTCATACCTCCCGAATCGAATGCTTTCAACATGTTGTTGAATCAATGCCACATCGGATGGTTGCTGTACTGAGGGCAAAAGGACCTTCAAAGTATTAAGTAGGTGATTATAATTCAATGATCATGTAGTGTATATACAGGGTGGGTCTGGGTAAATAGCACAATAAAAAGTGGCAACCTTGCAGATAGGAAAGCGTGGTGGCACTACCTGTCTTGCCCAACGAGAACACAAAAGTATGCCATTTAGTTCGCCATGAGTAGGTCTATATTCAGGCTGTGTGCATGAGAAGTTATAGCCATGCAGCATGAGTTGCACTGTAGAAATGACCGCCCTTTCTGTGTTCCTGACAGGACGATATTAAGGTGGGTGAAACAGTGGCAAGAAACAGGTTCTGGGACTGATAAGAAGCACGAGGGGGCCTCCAAAGACAGTGCGCACACAATGTCCAATGAGGCTCTGCAGCAAGGACACTGCACATGTCACATTGTGAAATTTGATTTAAGTATCAACTGTACAAATTGCAAGTTGTTCAAGAGCTATGGCTGGCAGATAAAGTAAGTAGATGAGACTTCTGCACAAAATTCCTTGAGATATTGGAGCAGGATGAGTTAATTTTCACTCCTCTGGTAATGTCTGATGAAGCAAACTTCCATCTTAATGGGTTTGTGAATAAGCAAAACTTCCGTTACTGGGCAGACAGCAAGCTGAACCTTCACGAAAAACCTCACAGTAGCCAAAAGGTCATCGTGTGCTCTGCTTTTGGAGTTTCCACTGGCATTGCGGGGCCATATTTTTTTAAAGATGACTCTTCAGCCCTCACAGCCTGTACGATGATGGCTAAGCTGAAGCAGTTCTTTCCACATCGACTGATCTCACAATTTGGGGATGTCCCGTGGCTGGCTAGGTCTCCAGATCTGACAGCCCCAGACTTTTTTCTTTGGGGATATCTCAAAGACAGTTTTCTCCCAGTGGATACATAGTATTGGGGATTTGAAGGCTGCAATCTGAGAACAGATTGAGGCCATTCCCCAGGAAATGATTCAGGATGTCATAAGGAGCTTCCAGGAACACTTGCAGAAATGCATCGATGCTCATCATTTGCTAGATGTTATATTCAAGGCATGGTTTTTGGTGTATCAGTAATTGCAATTTATGTAAATCTGACAGCCATAAACAAATTTTGCATAGATTACATCACTTCTATTACCTTTTTATTTTGAGACCAAGTAAATAGTACAAAAAATATAAAAAAATACAAATGCATATGTGTATTTTTATTATCCCACCCCACTACCAGTTTCCCTGAACACTTAAGATACTCAGATGAAATAATTTCTATCATATTCCTTTACACTACCTTTGTTCAAATGTCTCATCTCTAAAAACAGATTCGAGAATATCAAATGTTGGAATAAACTTTCGCCTAGTTTTGTTTTACTGGGTAGTTTGAAGAGATTTAACTGGTTGCTAACACTGCCATACATATCTCCCAAGATATGCGGCAGTGAATTCAAGATATGAATTTCAATTCATAAATTTTATAATTTTTACTATATCTACAGAGCTGAAACACTGTATAGCTGAAGCCAGAACTGTTTTCTTGAATTTTCCCACTTAAAATTTCAGAAGTTTCTATTGATTTTCATGCAAATGACAAAAATGTGACATCAAGTGTGCATTTTTTAAGCCTTATTTTCAGTTGTTTTCTTTACCCCTGCCCAAAACTGCCCTAGGGCTTAGGAAACGATATATTTCATTTGTTTCTTTTTTTTTTTTTAGTACAAACACGCTGTCTTTACGAAATGTTTACCTTGCCATGAGAATGCTTTGCCACATGGCATCAGAGTTCTCCATAAAATTTTTCGGAAACAATATCAGAACAGCAGTTTCCTGGATGTATATTCAATCTTCTAATGAAATTTCAAGAAATTTTTCTATTGATAGCTGTGTTACAAACTTCATAACTGGTGTGCAAATGAAGGGAAAAAAATCCTCTATTAATGATAAGATTGTTTCTTGAAATGCTTATTGTTCACCAAACTGCAATATTTTCTAACAATACAAAGCTAATTATGGCTACTGCAGCCAACAGGATCTAGAAGTATTGCCAGAAAATATTTCAATATTTCCTTGGTATGCTTTGATGTATCACAAAGGGAAAAATTCTTTAGTACACAAGTCGAATAAATTCACCATCCACGGTCATATGCTGTTCTGACCTGCAATAAAAAGATATACCACATTGAAAAATAGATTTACTTCCTATCTCATTTTACTGTCAGGTTATTTCACACGATCAAGCATGTGACTGCTAAATGCAGTACTGTTTCTTGTATTCTCTCTATCTTGGGACATCCTCTGACCGTATTGAGGTTTATGGACCCCTTCAAAAAAAACCCAGGCCAGGCAATGGTCAGGCCACACCTAGAGTACTGTATACAGGTCTGGAGGCCTCATTTCAAGAAGGATGTAGAGCTGCTGGAACGAGTACAGAGAAGGGCAACAAGATTAGTGAATGGAACAAAGGGGTGCTCTTACGAAGAAAGGCTTGTCTTGCAAATTACAGTGTCTGGAGACTAGGCACCAGCAAGGTGATCTGATAGAGGTGTATAAAGCATTGAATGGTTTGAGCATGCTCAATGCTGATGGGATTCTTCCTCTTGCTCAGAATAATCACCTGAGAGGGCATAAATTCAAATTGAGGAAAGACAGATGTAGGATAGACGTGCGGAAATTTGCTTTTAGCCAGTGAGTGGTTGGTTGGTGGAACAGACTTCCATCCCTTGTCGTGGAAGTTGATAGCCTAAATAAGTTTAAGGCTCAGCTGGACAGGTATTTTGAACGAGCAGAGGGGTGAAGTGGAAGTGGGTTTTTTTTTTTTGGCTGATGCTGCATAAGCTTGCTTTCTTGCATCAAATGCCTCTACTAATGCTAATGCTAAAACAAAAAAAAAAAGGTTACAGACCTCTATATATACAGGCACTGCATGACTTACGCAAAGGTTCTGGTATGCGAAACTACGCAAGACGAATTTTATGTCGGAATCTCACTAAATGCTTATGCAGCACTCGCAACTATGCTTGCTGAATTTGATTGAAATGTTCAAGGAACATGTAAATAGAATTATTTATTCAATTTTTCTTTTCTCATGCATAGGAAAAATTACGAAAGTGTGCAATTGCAAAAATTTCAAACTTATAAAATTACAAAAAAGGAAGGGACAGACAAACATGTAAATAGAATTATTTATTCAATTTTTTTTTATCTCAGGCATACAAAAAATTACAAAACAGGGAGGGGGCAGGCATAACATCAGCAAGTTTTGCATTTGAGCATTTGCCAGAATTCAACGTCTCCAGCTGATAGGTACACTGCTGCAGAAGTTGAAATTTAGAAGGAGTTTTTTCCAACACATCACAAAATCTCTGCAGCTGCAGAATCAGCACTGGCGACTTCACTGCGTACTTTTAACGTTGTATAAACCAGCACGATGCTTGAACCTATTAAACCACCCGTTGCTTGCCACGACCTTGACTTCGGGTTCGCCATACTTGTCCTTAATATCTTCATAAATACGTCTTGCTTTTGCTTGAATGGACATTGAACTAATGGGCACTTGCTTCTGAATCTGATTTTACATCCATATTATGAATAGCTTTTCCACCTCTGATATAGCACCTGAATGTTGTTTGGAGATCCCTGTTGATCCTTTAACATGTTCTTTTATATATATTTTTATGAAAACCGCAAACACGAGAGGTGTTAGAACCTAAAGTAATTTGTACCGTGCTTGGGTTGGAGGTTGAGAAGATGAAAGAAGATATTTGTTAACATTGGACTTGAACTTTTGTAGACTGTAATTTTCTGGAAATACGTACAAAGGAAGGTTGTTCCAGAAAACAGTTGAAGGAATAAACGAAGATGAAAAGTCAGTTCTCTGAGTTTAAAGTTGGAGAGTAAATGGATGTTGGCAGCACGTGTTCGGACTGTTTTGAAAGAGAGCGGGAATTATAGAAGCCAATTCAGAAGAACAGTGCCCATGGAAGTATCTGTAGAAAAGGCATGCAGCAGACAGTATGTCTATGAGACAGAGTGGAGAGACTCCGTTAGAGAGGAGTCATTAATTAACCTAACTGCCCTTTTCTGAATGGAATCTAGAAGCCCAAGAGGGGTTTTTGGGGCATCACCCCAGATGTGTGACCAATATTTCATAGTAGGGTGGATTTGCAACTTGTAAAGAGTGAACAGCTGTTTGGAAGAAAAGTAACGTCGAAAACAAAAACCAAATTTTTTTTAATGCAGAGGAAGCAATATTTGTAATGTGCTTGTGCCAAGAGAGATTAGAAGTCAGGATAATCCCCAAAAGAGAGATATAATCTTGCCTATAAATCTCAGTGTCAAAAAAACGAGCAGAAGAATCCTTTTTGCAAGATATAAGACAAGACTGAGTTTTAGGACTAAAATAAACTAAGTTTTCTTTACCCCGCCGGAGAATTACCTGGAGATCAGCATATAAGGTATTGGTAGCAGATTTTTGAGAAGTTGAAGCTGATTGAGCAGGGCAAGGTTTCTTAAAGTGGAATGCAATGTGCTATCATTGGCAAAACAATGGATAGGTTTTCCAGTCAATGGAAGGTCATTAATATACAAGAGGAAAAGAGTGGGGGGAAATAACTGAACCTTGGGGACACCAGCATTAGTGGAGAAGTTAGAAGACAGAGGAGCCATCACCCTCAGTGAGTGACCAGAGAGAAAACTGGAGAGTTGGTAGTTAAATGATTTCTCCATTACTTTAGAAAGAGTAGAAGTAATTGCAATGCACCGATAATTGGATGGGAGGGATTTGTCACCCTTTTTAGGAACTGGGTGAATATGAGCAAATTTCCAACCAGAAGGAAAAACACCTTTGGAATAAGCAAGTGAAAAAAGGCAGCAAAGAACAGGAGTAAGTTCAGGAGCACAGGTTTTGAGAACAAAGGAGAAATACCATCAGGACCTGGATCTTTCTTAGCATCAAGATTCGTCAAAATCCTTTTAACGGAAGACCATAGGAGGTACTGAATGGAGCGTGATGGGAGGTGTTTTACCAAGGTCATTAATACATGAGTTGGAAGAAAAATGGGATGCTAGCAGGTCAGATTTATCCTTGGCTGAAGTGACAACAGAACCATCTGGTTTTGACAGAGGTGGGACAAAGATGGGCAAAAGTTGTGGCCAACAGCTTTGGCAAGAGACCAGAATGCTCGGCCTGTTCAAAATCTAGTTTGGACTTGATTAATAACTGCTTCACAATTGTTGCGAGCTTTGGTGTAGGCAGAAAATGAAACTGAAGAATTGGAAACAAGCCAATTACAATATGCAACATTCTTCTCTTGAACAGCCTTAGCACATTTATTGGAAAACTAAGGTTTAGGTAAAGGACGAGATTTTACAGTGGAGTGTGGAATAAAGGATTCCATTCCTACAAGAATAATTTAATTGACACGATCTGAGAAAACATTGTCATCAGAAGTTTTGAAACAGTAATCCAACCAAGGAAAAGAAATCTCGCAGGCCATCACATTTTGCATTCTTGTAAGGCCAAACAATGAGGTTGAGAATAGCCATGAGATAAAGGCTTCATTGGAGAAGAGACAGTCACCAAGTTGTATTCTGAGGTGCCTAAAGGACCACTCACTTCGATCGTGTACTTAGAAGGGTTGTTTGTGAGATAAAGATCAAGCATGTTGGCTGTATGGTTAGGATTGTCCGGTATTCTTGTTGATAAATAATCTGTGCAAGGTCATTAATAATTGCAAAAGCCTCAGCGTCACGACTAGCTGGGTCTGTGCGACTATAAAACAGAAGCCAGCTGGAGATGTGAAAATTAAAATCACCAAGGAAAATTACCTCACTGTTAGGAAAGTTGGACTGGAGAAAGTCAAGTTGCAAAGAGAGGAAGTCAAAGAGCTCCAAGTGATTAGTGGAGTTGGGAGAACAGTGGAGACAACAAATGAATTTGACACAATGAGGTAGAGAGATTTTAAGCTAGAGAAGATCGAAGAGAGTAGATTCCAAATTACCAAGTCTCTGAAGGGAATATTGGAACAAACATATGCATAAGTACCACCTTTGAGGCGAAAGGAATCATACAGTGAATAATTTGGGCAACTGAGATGAGCAGTAGTTGAATCAACCGATAACTGAGATTCTGTCAGAAAAAGTACGTGGGGCTTAGCAGCCTGCAAGTGGAAATGGACATCGTTGAGATTAGAATTAAGACCACATACATTTTTTAAATGAACTGGAAAGTGTTTGAGAGGTTTACATCTTTTTGCAGATAAGCTTACTCTATTACTTTAACAAGTCGTGGTGTAATCAATATTAAGAAAAAGTGGGGGGGGGGAGACATGCTGTATGACATACACATGGTAAGAATATACCCAGATCCTTGACATAACATGGCCTCGACAATCCCCCCCCCCCCTGCATACACACTACTCAGACTCCCTCCAGTCACTATCTGGCAGGTAGAGGTAGCAAGATTATACATTAGCTGATCCGGAAGCCTCCTAAAGAGTTACCTATAGGTTTGTTCTCGTGTAATAACTAGTGGCCGGCCTGCGAACACTGTTTTAGAGCTGTACCCTCGAAATGTAAGGAAGATTGAATCTTGCCATGATGTTCATCATAACCTCAAAAGTCATCAGTCATACTGCATGATGGAAGAGATAGGGAAGGGTTGACTGGAACTTAGCTCTGGAGACTAAACATGGTTCCAGCACTTCAAGCGTCCAATAAGCAAAGTGGTGGTATTGCACTGGTTGACGAGTCATCTACCACCTAGTATTGCCTGGCAACACAGAGTGGCAGCATTCCTCCATGCAGTGTTGGCGCCACACCTTGACCCCTGCTTGCATTGGTTCACATCTGGATGGTCACCCACTGCTTGTGCATGGAGGATTATTAACAGTCCCACCATCGTGAAAGTGCAGAGGATTTGGCTGTCACAGACCATCCAGACTTTGCCAAAATTGGGTCCACTTGACTTGAATGTCACCCGAATATCATCAGTACACTGTCCTTTAAAATAGTATTCACTGTTGAAGCAGCAAGACCTAATTTCTGTGCAATAGAAGGCAATCTTTGTCGTGCTTCGTACTTATCATTTTTGCCTTAATTCCTAAATCGATTTTGTTTCATTTCCTAGCACTGCCACCACTTGCTCTTTCTGTTGGTCACTTTTCCTTTATTATTGTAATAAGTAGGAATGGGCCTCCGTAGCCGAGTGGTCAGGAGCGGGAGTGCAGTAGCACACGCTCTTGGAGTAGACCGGGTTCAAGCCCCTGACTGCTGAATACGGTCGATCTGCCAACCCGCACCAGACCAGCGTGGCAGATTATGGTCCATTTCCCTCAGCATGAATTGTTGAGGAGGCTTCTATCCTGCAGTGGGTTGATAATGGCTGCACTTTACCTTTTTTTTTAAGTAGGAATGAAGGGAATATTCTGAAAACTTGTGTTTTTTTTATGATTGAAGATTTCAGTGAAGGGGATTTCATTTTACCATAATAATGTAAAAACTAGCACAATTCCAGTTATCGGGATTACTGAAATGCAATAAGATCGAGTTGGCTAGCCATTTATAATAAATTGCACTAACAGAAAAGCCCAATAAACCAGAGAGTGCAAATTGTTTTTATTTTAAGATTGTGACCTACAGAAATAAAAATATCAACAAATGTGTTCAAAATTGATTCTTATAACGGAACATATTATAATGATGAAAGGGAAGTGCTCCATTATAAAAATGATCTTTTAGAGAGATAGAGCTTAGTTATATAGCAAAAATTAACTTGGTCTTGGAACGAATTACAAAAAAAAAACTTATTTGCTACACATTGCAATATTTTCAGAATCCCTTCATTTATTCCTGCAGGATACAAAATACAGTTCCAAGATTTTTTTTAAGTTTGCACCAGCTGGCAAAAACTTAAGTAAAATCGAATTTATGGAAGTTGAGTATTGCATAAGTTGGGGAGTGACTGTATGTTTGTGTGTATATATGTATGAACTGGTTTTCTGTTGAGAAAATTCAGTTTTATGTTTAAATTAACGTAACTTTATTCTTATTTTTGCATAAATATATAACTACCATCAAAAAATTTGCTATACAGGCAACTCCCATATAACCCGTACACTTAGGGGTGAAGTGGTTCTTTTTTATTTATTTATTTTACTTTAATTTTTTTTTGGCTGATGCTGCATAAGCTTGCTTTCTTGCATCAAATGCCTCTGCTAATGCTAAATAACACAGAGAATTTCGGCAATCCTCGCATAACGTTATCTTTGAGCTTTTGTGCAGGGTAAATCCTGCTATTATGTTGATGTAATTTTTTTTTATCATTTCCACCAGGGAATTTATCAATTCCCTGGTGGAGAAAAAAAAAAAAATTGGAGAAATCCCTGCATTTTATTTTGTTGATTGAGTTATGTTCTGTGCTCTTGAACTTGCGGAAAAATCTAGATTTCAAAGTTTTGGAGAGCACACCAGGCCATCCAAAAGATTTAAGTCATCCACACGTTGATGTTATGTTCCTACCACTACAGTTGCACTGGGTTAATACAACTTATTTCATTCAACCATTAGATCAAGACATTATATCCACCTTTAAAACTCATTACTTCAGAAAATCGTTACAATGGATTTTGGAAAAAAATTGATTCCAAATCTATTGAAGTAATGGAGGTATGGAAACAATTCTCAATTGCAGACTGTATCAGAATCATAGCTTTATCACTGAAAGAAGTAAAACTGTCAACACATTAAATACTTGTGGAAAAATGCATGGCAAGAGTCAGTTCATTTAGGTAATATGCTTGAACCAGCAGAAAACAGAATCAGTGAGATAGTAGAACTTGCAATGTAGGCAAGAAGGGAAGGTTTTGATTATATGACTACTGCAGCCCTGGTTGGTATCAGGTTGATGGAATCACTCTCCTCCCCACACCGCGTGGAAAAGGCCCGAGTTCGAATCCAGTCAATGGCAGGAGGAATTTTTATGGGTCTTTTTCACACAGCTGGTTAGTCGGGTGAGGGTAGCATGGTTTTTTCATCTAGAAATTCAGGTTTTTCGTACAGCAAAACAGAAAATCGACTACAGAACATGCAATTTATAGACAATATACACAGAATAACATGCCCTTTGTCGCGATGCTCCTAAAAAAAGTTATTAGTGAAGACATTCAAGAATTACTGGTAAAAAAAAAAGAGGCTAGCAATGCTGATTTGGTTGAAATGGCATCAGAGTTAAAATCAATTCAGATGATGATAGTGCCGATTAAAATTCTGAACTACCAAATTTTACACTAAAAAGCATACGGGAAGGCATAAAGTTAGCCAAGCAATTAGAATCTTATTTTCTGAATGCAGATTCTTGAATGAAAGGTGCCGAAAGTTCAAAAGGGAGTTTCAAAAATGCTTAGGTCCATACGATGAAGTTCACAAAGATTTATCAAGCAAAACAAAACAAACCCAGATTACTGATTTTTTAGAGAGCAGAAGACACACTAAATCTAGAATGGTGTATTTTTGTTAGTTTTCTTTAACATTTTGTTAACAAAATAGTGTATTTTTGTTAGCTTTTGGAACGTACCCCCTCTCCTTTGTACTTTTTATTAGTTTCGTATAACATGGTTTCGCACAGCACGACATTTTATAGCAGCATTTCCCAAACTTTTTTAGTCATGGAACACTCTTCATCTCAACATTCATGGAACATGGGAATATTTTCTTCACATGTTGTGAAGAACTGTGATAGTATTTTATTATGTATGATGCACTGTGCATCAGGAGCATCTTTATTTCCAACATATGTAAAGCTGAAATTCAAATAAGTGTCATTATAATTTCCTTTTGGTATTTTATTAGTTGGTTCCTCTTTTTTCACTTCGGATTTTTGGGGAACAAAAGGCTGCGATTATTCATCCTCACTTTGAAGTGTGACAATATTGTTCGTTTTCATCGATCACAGTTGCACTACTAAAGTGCTTTGCTTCTCATTTTAAAGTTCCTTTTTTCAACCACAAATCCATGGTCACATATTTTAATAATAATATTTCGAAATACTAATAATTATCAAAAAAAAAAAACCTTATACAAGTGAATTTAGTTATATTGGTTCGCTTCCTGTTCTCTCCTTCAACCAGTGTACTCCAGACTAAATCGCATATGAATGGCATACTAGATCACCACATTGCTACTTTTTTGTATATGTCATTACCTCTACGCATACTTCTGTATGTAAAGCCCACGAAAATAAAGTGTTCCGTGGTCTATTTGATTATTAGTCTATGCCAGTATATTAATAAATGCAAAAAATTATGTTAAATATTATAATGATACAAAAGTGGTGTACACCACAAATATGCAAAATTTATTTATTTTATTTTTTAAAATTATTAATTATGATTTTTCACGCAACACTTGTTCACATCTCCCAGAACACAGTTTGAGAAACACTATTTTATAGGAACCCAACTACCATGTTATATGAGGGTTACCCGTACATAGAATCAATCATTTGAATAGTTCCTTTTTCACAAACTGGTGTACGGCCCTAGGGGGCCGTACACCAGTTTGTGAAACACTAACATAGATAACATTTTATTGTTATATAATAAATGTTATCAGTTTTTTCGGTTGAAGCAAAAATATTTCTTGAACGATGATGCAACCCGAAACCCAAGGTCTTTTCTCTAATAACATGGAAGCTTTTGGCTACTGTATGTAGCCTTTGTCAATAAATTGAGCACTGGAAATAGGTGGTGTTTATGTGTGTGTATGTGCAAAGAGTGACGAGGGAGAGAAGGTTGAATTAGGTGACTGCTGTATTACGTGGCACCCGAGCTCGCAGACCATGACAGGCCCAAATATGGGCATCTGTAAGTGGCGAGAACACGTGGTCACTCAAAAGTAACTGTAATTTACATTCAAGGGGCGATGTTGAAATTTATAATCCAGGTAACTTGCCACTATTTCCAGAGGGATTATTGACAAGTACATGTTAGGAGCAGAAAATGTTCTCTGCTACCCACATACAATAACAAATAATTTTTTTTCCTTGTCAGTTACGTCAGTCACCTTGGTAACTGTGATGGACATAGCCTCAAAGTTAATTATGGCTCTGTGTAAGTTGATTCGTTCTTGTCAGTGGTACTAAAGTCACGCGAGAAATTCAAACATGGAGTGACGCATTATATAATCAAAGTGATCAGCCGCTTGTTTTTTGCAAGCATAATTACAAAAATGCATACATGATCGTACATCTTTGCCATTTTCGAGTTAATAGTTTTCGTTGAACTTTAAAGATAGGAAATCAAAGAAATAAACTATCCAAAAGTGAGGGTCAATAAATGTATTAGTGATATTTCACTATTACTTTGGTTATTGCTAATATTTCTTTGTTTGCATTGAAATCCAAATATACGTTTGTAATTAAAAAAGATGAATGAAAATTTAACATGAAAATGTTTTACTTTTTTTTTATCATTTAGTGATTGTACTATTTATTTACTTAGATGTTATTCAAAATAGTAAAAACATAGAAGTTCAGAACCAGGTAATCGGAACAAAATAGAAAAGGATTTAGCAGAGTTCCTCAAAATTGTAAACAAACCAATATTAAAGACATGTTAAAATCTGAAACCTGTATTGTTCTAGTTCCAAACATTCTAATTTCAGTGTGCACACTAAAATATGAATTTCAAAACAAAATTTAAATATGGATAAAAGATATTATGTAAAAAGTTTTGTAAAAAAAAAAAAAAAAAAAAAAGACTTTTTTTTTACAATTTTATAAAAACGAGTACTATAACTGCTTTCATAACTTTTTTTTTATGTCCACCATTACAAAATACACACAATGAAAACCTCTTGACCTTTCTATACATTTCTTGAACGATCTGTTACATATAAGCTGGAATTGCATATTAACAGGGGAAAAACATTTGTACAGATAAAAAAAAGATGGGAAAAGTCCATAACCCATCCTGTACATAAATATACAGTATACTCCCACCGTGAGCAGGAACTACTGGTGAGAAGGCATGACTGTTAAACAGCCAGGAAATCTTTTAATTGGGTTGTTCTTCGTTTTTCTGCTACATCCATTTGATTTTCCAGATCCTTAAAAAATAAATAATAAATAAATATATAACAAATAAAATGTATATGTTTTACTTTCTACTGAAAATGTTATACAGAATATATCACAGGAGTAGTCTTTATCCAAGTTGTTTAAAGCAAATCCCCCCCCCCCCAGTAGAATTCCAGTGAGTGGTCTTTAACTACTTTATCACTGGAGCCTGAGGACTGCAACTCAGTGTAAGAAACGGCACCCTTTCCTCACGGTAGTACACAACATATTACAAACACTAAATAAATGTATACTTCCTGGTTATCTGAGTAAACACATTAATGGAATTTTTTAGTAGTAGTCATGAATAATGGTGTACTTGGTACCAACACTAATGTTCATCCTGCTCATAACATGACAGAGTGCCTGTAAAAGATCTTGTAACTGCTGCTTTAACTTTGTAGCTGAGGTCTCATTAAAGGTATGATCCTGCCATAAACCTACTGTGATAATGCTATTTATCACAGTATGCTGTTGTGCAGCTGGTCACCATAAAAAAATAAAATACCTACAGAAGCTTTCAACACTGTCTCTCTTCCTCAGCTATGAATACATAAATATGTTACTATATCTATTTGTAAAAGAATAAGAGAAGTTTACCTCAATATGATACATAGAACACTTCCGTATGATACTCTCTAGAAATTAAAATAAACACAATTAAAAAATCGAAAATTGAAATTTTTTTTTTCATTAAATTAATATTTTACTTGATTTTTAATAATTTTCGTTGTAATTTCTGAAGAGTATCATACGGAAGTTAACAGGAGAGTGCTCCTACAGGGATGGAATACACTTAAATAGAAAGGGTGCAAGAATATTTGCTGATGCTATCGAGGCAGTGTTAGATGGGTTGGAAAACTGCTAGCTTGGGGATACAAGAACTAAGGGATTAACAGTAGACACTGGCAGAGGTGAAAGCAATTCTTGCATTGCTTCTATTGGAATGAGCAGCAGCCTGGAAAACAAGATGCAGGATATTTCAGAGACTGCTGGGAGTCATTGGGGTACAAGTAAACATGGGTTGTGTTAGGGTAGCTAAGAATAGGAATAGGTGCATGTATACTTGGTGTAGACCAATGCTAGGAGTTTGGTAAATAAATTTGATGAATTTGAGGTATTGCTCAAAACATCAAAGGCAGATATTGTTGGGATATCAGAGACACGATGTCACACAGGTATAAGGAATGCAGAACTGGAATTTGGGAGTACAATGTGTACAGAAAGGATAGGAAGGGAGTAGGGGTTATGCCATTAGTTAAGAAACACACAAAATCCAAGGAAGTGAAGCCAGTTGACATCGCTGGACAGTGCAGTGTCGAGCCAATTTAGAGTGACATAAGCATTGGAGATCAAAACTGAGAGTAGGAGTGTGGTATAGCCCTAATGACTCTGATGAGTATAATAAGAACCTGTACAGGGAAATAGAGTGGGTTAGTAAATCAGAGTGTTTTATAATGGGGATTTTAATTTCCCAGATATTGACTGGAAATTGTGGGTTGGTCACTCACACACTAGCAAGGCTTTTGTGGATTTATTGGATGATTGTTTTCTACATCAGAATGTTCGGGAGGCAACTAGAGGGAGTAATACTCTTGATCTGATTATCAGTAGTGATTCTTCATGCATTAAGAATCTGCAGATAAAGAAACCACTAGGTGGCAGTGATCAGTGTGTTGAAGTGGGATTTACTCAAAGAGGTTAACTACCATCAGGGGTAAAGGGAAGGGTTTTTGCTTTCGTAAACGCGACTACGATGGTCTGAGACAGTATTCAAATTCTATACAGTGGGACCAACTGATGATGTTACCAACAGCAAATTCAAAATGGGAAGCATTCAAAGAACTTATCTTGAAAGCTACTAGGCTTTACATACCAAGTAAGAAATATTGTTCAAGGTTTAGGCCTAAATGGATGTCAGATGAACTAATGAGATAGAGAATAAAAATGCATGGGATGCATATAAGCTGGTCTGCAACCAAGTCAAAGGAGATTAGACAGGCAAAGGCAGATTATGAGAAATCCTAGGCAAAGGATGCAAAGAAAAAGAGAAAAGAGTTCTTTACCTATGTAAACTCTAGAAGGAAAGGAATGAATCAGATTGGTCCACTGATATTGATGGTTCAACAGTTGAGGATCCTGCTCAGGTGGCTAACAAAAAAAACGAGTATTTTGCATCTACATTCACACATGGGGAGTTATTCAGGAAGGGGAATGCCAGAGGTGAAGTAAACTCTGGCAGTGAGCTAGATGATTTTGTAATAACTGAGAAGGAAAGTAGAGGGAAAATTAGCATTAGCATTAGTAGAGGCATATGATGCAAGAAAGCAAGCTTATTCAGCATCAGCCAAAAAAAAAAAAAAAAAAAAACCCACTCCCATTTCACCCCTCCGTTCGTTCGAAATACCTGTCCAGTTGAGCTTTAAATTTGTTTAGGCTATCAACTTCAACAACAAGTGATGGAAGTCGGTTCCACCAACCAACCACCCGCTGGCCAAAGGCAAATTTCCGCACATCTATCCGACATCCGTCCTTCCTCAATTTGAATTTATGCCCTCTGAGGTGATTATTCTGAGCAAGATGAAGAATCCCATTGGCATTGAGCATGCTCAAACCATTCAAAGCCTTATACACCTCTATCAGATCACCTCGCCGGTGCCTAGTCTCCAGACTCTGTAATTTGCAAAACTTAAGCCTTTCTTCGTAAGAGCAACCCTTTGTTCCATTTACTAATCTTGTTGCCCTTCTCTGTACCCGTTCCAGCAGCTCTACATCCTTCTTGAAATGAGGCCTCCAGACCTGTATACAGCACTCAAGATCTGGCCTAACCATTGCCTTATACAAGGGAATAATCACCTCCTTATCCCTGCTAGAAAAATTCCTGTATATCATTGACAAGACACCATGAGCTACTCTTGCAGCTCGTCTGCACTGCTCAGAGAACTTCATATCTGCCTGCACAATTACCCCCAGGTCCTTTTCATTCTCCACCACTGTCAGTGTAGTACCGCAGAGTTGATACGTTGCTCTGGGGTTACTGTATCCCATATGTAGTACTTTACATTTGTCAATGTTAAACTTCATTTGCCACCTCTCAGCCCATCTGTTCAACCTTTCCAGATCCTGTTGCAGCAGCATAGTGTCAGTAGTGTCCTTAACGACCCTGCCAACCTTTGTATCATCTGCAAACTTGGACATTAAACTTGATATCCCATCATCAATATCATTCATAAACACCGAAAACAACAACGGACCCAACACTGAACCTTGAGGAACTCCACTAATAACATTAGTCCACGTTGAGCAGTGTCCATTGATTACCACTCTCTGTCTTCTGCCACTCAACCATCCCCTTATCCATAGCAGCAATTTGCCTCCAATGCCACACTGCTCCAATTTGTGCAGCAGTCTTCCATGTGCAACAGTATCGAAAGCCTTTCTAAGATCCAAATATATAATATCAAAGTTATTCCCTGCATCCAGTTCTTTTGTGACTACATCATAGTATCCAATCAAATTGGTCAGGCAAGACCTGCCCTTAACAAAACCATGCTGCGTCTGAGCTATAACGGAATTCTTGTCTAGATGATCCTGCAGTGCTTCTTTAACCAGTGCCTCCATTAATTTACCTGGAACAGAAGTTAAACTAACAGGTCTATAATTACTTGTGTCAGCCTTTGATCCTCCTTTGTGAATTGGGGTTACATTTGCACATCTCCAGTCTATGGGTACCTCCCCTGAGTCCAAAGAAGCTCTCATAATTATGGCTAGGGGTTTGCATACTTCCTTTGCTGCCTCCTTTAATATAACTGGATAGATCCCATCCACCCTAGGTGCCTTTTTTATGTTTATCCTCAACAATCTCTCCTCCACTTTCCTCTCAGTTATTACAAAATCATCCAGCTCACTGCCAATGTTTACTTTACCTACATCATTCTCCTTCCTGAATAACTCCTCATGCGTGAATGTAGATGCAAAATACTCGTTTAGATTGTTAGCCACCTGAGCAGGATCCTCAACTGTTGAACCATCAATATCCAGTGGACCAATCTGATTCATCCCTTTCCTTCTCAAGTTCAAGTATGTAAAGAACTCTTCTGTTTTTCTTTGCATCCTTTGCCAATGATTTTTCGTAGTCTGCCTTTGCCTGCCTAATCTCCTTTGTGACTTGGTTACAGACCAACTTATATCTATCATAGGCTTCCATGTCACCCATTAATTTGTATGTATCCCATGCATTTTTCTTCTCTGCCACATGTCTCATTAGTTCATCTGACAACCATTTAGGCCTAAACCTTGAACAATATTTCTTAGTTGGTATGTAAAGCCTGGTAGCCTCCAAGATTAGTTCCTTGAATGCTTCCCATTTTGAGTTTGCTGTTGGTAACATCATCAGTTGGTCCCACTGCACAGAATTTAAATACTGTCTCAGACCATCATAGTCTCCTTTACGAAAACAAAAACCCTTCCCTTTACCTCTGATGGTAGTTACCTCCTTGAGTAAATCCCACTTCAACACACTGTGATCACTGCCACCTATTGGTTCATTTATCTGCAGGTTCTTAATGCATGAAGAATCACTACTGATAATCAGATCAAGAGTATTGCTCCCTCTTGTTGCCTCACGAACATGCTGATGTAGAAAACAATCATCCAATAAATCCACAAAAGCCTTGCTAGTGTTTGAGTGACCAACCCACAAATTCCAGTCAATATCTGGGAAATTAAAATCCCCCATTATAAGACTCTCTGATTTACTGGCCCACTCTATTTCCCTGTACAATATCTTATTATACTCATCAGAGTCATTAGGCCTATAACACACTCCTACTCTCAATTTTGATTTCCCTATGCTTATGTCACACCAAACTGACTCGACACTGCCCTGTCCATCGATGTCGACTGGCTTCACTTCCTTGGACTTTGTGTTTCTTAATTAATAGCATAACCCCTCCTCCCCTCCTGTCCTGTCTATCCTTTCTATACACATTGTATTCCCCAAATTCCAGTTCCGCATTACTTATATCTGTGTGACACCACGTCTCTGATATCCCAACAATATCTGCCTTTGATGTATTGAGCAATACCTCAAATTTATTTACCAAACTCCTAGCATTGGTGTACACGCAGGTATACATGCACCTGTTTCTATTCTTAGCTACCCTAACACAACCCATGTGTTTACTTGTACCGCAATGACTACCAGCAGTCTCTGAAATATCCTGCATCTTGTTTTTCAGACTTCTGCTCATTTCAATAGAAGCAGTGCAAGAATCACTTCCACCTCTGCCAGTGGCTACTGTTAATCTATTAGTCCTTGTATCCCCCCCCAACTAGCAGTTTTCCGACCCACCTAACACTGCCTCGACAGCATCAGCAAAAATTCTTGCACCCTTTCTATTTAAGTGTATCCCATCCCTGTAGAAGCAATCTCTCCTGTTAACAAGTACAGTCCAGGCTGAAAAAAATTCTACCCCTTGAGCCTTGCACAATCCCTCCAGGGCCGAATTGATCGACAAGGCTCTCATCATATACTCCCTCCTATCGTGTCTGGGCAGAATTGCAGACACTTTCAAGTTCAACCCTAATTCACGGCTTTTTTTCCAACAGTGATCTGTACTTGCTAAGTAATTCCGCCGGTCTCCTACTCTTAATATCATTGGTGCCAACGTGTACAACTATATCACCTTTTGTGCCCTTAAAAGATGATATCCGCTCTACAACGTCATCAACCTTTGCCCCTGGCAGACATACCCTGGTCCTATTCCACCTATCCTTTTTACAAAGCATGTTCCCCGTTTCCCTGACAATAGAGTCACCAACAACTACTAGTTCCTGTGGGACCAGCGCATTCTGCCTAGGGGGGCTGCTTCTGTGTTGCCTGATGACCAAGTGCAAGCTCTGGCGTTGATGTGGGCAGCTGAGAGCTTGATGGGCCCCTCAATTTATTTCCTTCGAGGGCATCCACCTGTCCTTCAAGCTCTCATAAAGGCCCATAATAACGCTGAGTTGTCGCCTGATTTCCTTGCACTCCTTACATCGTGCACACACAAAGACATCCCCCTTGGCAGTATCATGTCCCGTACCCGACTGCTCCGCAAACATCAAGCAAACAGTGCATTTTAATAGACTGTGATTCAGAGGGCAACTGTCCCCCTCAGTTCTCCCCTGAGCCACAGCACTCCCATTAGCTTGAGCCTTTTGCTTTGCTGCTCTGGTCAGAGTCATGATTCCGATTTAATTCAATAAAATTCAAAACAAAAATTAAATCCTTAAGTTATATCCCAAAACAGTTATGTTATATATATATTTTTTTCGGTATCTAGTGTTTTCTACGAGTTCCCTTTATACAACTTCCGTATCACGTGTACCACTATAGTTATGTATTAATTATTTGTTACGATTAAATCGTTATATATATTTATAGAGTTAAAAATACAATTTAACTGACAATAAAGTTTATCAAGATTAATAGATTTACTGATTAATTGACAATATTATATTATGCACTATACTACACTAAGCTTATGCTATCGTGTAAAAATGGCGGGAATTCACGAACGGTATTTCTACGGACTCGTAAGTATTGATTAGCTTCCAAATCTCGCTATCTCAATTTAGAATAAACTAAGGATCCTGACTAGGTCTATAATCTACTTATAGAAGATAATTTGATATAACAATTGGTTAATAAATCGACTAAATTTGGTTAAAAAAAAAAAGACTTCTCGTTCAATTTGTGACACGTGGATTTGATACCGATTTGATAATTGTTGAGGATAAACATAAAAAAGGCACCCAGGGTGGATGGGATCTATCCAGTTATATTAAAGGAGGCAGCAAAGGAACTAAGCAAACCCTTAGCCATAATTATGAGAGCTTCTTTGGGCTCAAGGGAGGTACCCATAGACTGGAGATGTGCAAATGTGACCCCAATTCACAAAGGAGGATCAAAGGCTGACACAGGTAATTATAGATCTGTGAGTTTAACTTCTGTTCCAGGAAAATTAATGGAGGCACTGCAGGATCATCTAGACAAGACTTCAGTTATAGCTCAGACACTATAATGCAGTTCCAAAAGAACTGGATGCAGGGAATAACTTTGATATTATATATTTGGACCTTAGAAAGGCTTTTGATACTGTTGCAAATGGAAGACTGCTGCAAAAATTGGAGCAGTGTGGCATTGGAGGCAAATTGCTGCCATGGATAAAGGGATGGTTGAGGGGGGTGAAGATAGAGAGTGGTAATCAATGGACACTGCTCGTCGTGGACTAATGTTATTAGTGGAGTCGCTCAGGATTCAGTGTCGGGTCCATTATTGTTTTCTGTATTTATAAATGATATTGATGACTGAATATCAAGCTTAATGTCCAATTTTCAGACGATACAAAGGTTGGCAGGGTTGTTGAGGACACTACTGATGCTATGCTGCTACAACAGGATCTGGAAAGGTTGAGCAGATGGGCTGAGAGGTGGCAAATGAAGTTTAACATTGACAAATGTAAAGTACTACATATTGGAAACAGCAACCCCAGAGCAATGTATCAACTCTTTGGTACTACACTGACAGTGGTAGAGAATGAAAAGGACCTGGGGGTAATTGTGCACGCAGATATAAAGTTCTCTGAGCAGTGCAGATGGGCTTCAAGAATAGCTCATGGTGTCAATGATATACAGGAATTTTTCTAGCAGGGATAAGGAGGTGATTATTCTCTTGTATAAGGCAATGGTCAGGCCACATCTTGAATACTGTATACAGGTCTGGAGGCTTCTACATCAAGAAGGATGTAGAGCTGCTGGAACGAGTACAGAGAAGGGCAACAAGATTAGTGAATGGGACAAAGGGTTGCTCTTACAAAGAAACGCTTAAGTTTTGCAAATTACAGTGTCTGGAGACTAGGCACCGGCGAGGTGATCTGATAGAGGTGTATAAAGTCTTGAATGGTTTGAGCATGCTCAATGCCAATGGGATTCTTCCTCTTGTTCAGAATAATCACCTGAGAGGGCATAAATTCAAATTGAGGAAAGACAGATGTAGGATAGATGTGCAGAAATTTGCCTTTAGCCAGAGGGTAGTTGGTTGGTGTAACAGACTTCCATCCCTTGTTGTGGAAGTTGATAGCCTAAATAAATTTAAGGCTCAGCTGGACAGGTATTTTGAATAAATGGAGGGGTGAAATGGGAGTGTTTTTTTTTTTTGGCTGATGCTGCATAAGCTTGCTTTCTTGCATCATATTGAGGTAAACTTCTCTTATTCTTTTACAAATATTGATATCAACATAGAATGCATTGAGCATTATAACTCTGGTTCACACTATCAAAGTTACTATATGTCTATAACATCGGTGTAGATACAGCACAGACAACTCTTGAAGAAAAACTACGATCGTAGTGTGAAAAGCATTATTTCATCTGTATCTCATATTGTGCTCATCCTTCACACGAGTTACCATGTATTGCACTATATCGAATAAGTAATGCTTCACTAATAGAGAAGACTACTGTCACTTACTCTCGGTGGGCACCACCACCACCTAGCCAGAACAGTTTCAAAGCTTTTGATCGGTGGGTGCCTTTCACACTATGATTGTAGTTTTTCTTTTAAGAGTTGTCTATGGTGTATCTACACTGATATTATATTGATATAGAATGTTAAACTCTTAAAATATTAGGCGTTGCATTTAGTTTATTTAAATAAATACATTACACATGGAAATCAAGAATGGTACCTCGTGGTCATGTTAGATAAACATAGCGCGTGACCACAATTAAGCAGAGGTTTGTTTTACCACAGTAAAACAAGCTGTTACATATTTTAGCATTTGTTTAGTATTTGTTACATATTATAAGTAACCCGCATCTCTTCTCCCATTGGCTGAATAAATATCATAAGGAGGAAAATTATTTTAATGTACAGAAAGATAATTACTGACAATAATAATAATTAAAGATATTTAAAAATATCTTATGAAAACTATTCTTGATGGTTTTAATAAATTTTATAAACTACAGGATAAGCAATCAGAAAATAATTCTTATATGCCTCCCATACAACCAATAAACAATGCGATTTCTCATCATACAATTTCTTCAAATTGTATATGCTGTGGTTCTTCTAAGTTTCCCCTGCATATATGATTCCTAACAGATATAAAGCATAATTTGTATCCCAGTAATAGAAATGTGCAAAATCTTCATGAGAAGAAGTCCCTGGTAGGCAGAGACCCAGGTGCAGCCAAGTTTGGCTGCAATTGCTTAAAAAATTTAGTATGCAGCACTTCCAAAACCCTCAAAACAGCCATTCAAGCATGCAGCTTATAAGGAACTCTGACCCTATGGTATTACTTCTGCAGTCAGAAACTGCATTGCAGAACTCTTCTGTAATGCAGCTTCTGAGGGTGAATGTCCTTGAAGGAATTAAAATGGGGGACCCATCAAGCTCTCAGTAGCCCAGCTAAATGCCTGAGTCCAAAACTGTGCAGTCAACACAGCAGCAATCTCTAAGTTAGAATGTGCTGGTCCCACAGGAGGTAGTTATTGTCTGTGACTATTATCGGGGAAATGGGAAATATATTGTGCAAGGAGGATGGGTGGAACAGAACTAGGGTATGCCTGCCAGGGGGTGAAAGTAGATGATGTTGTACCTGTTGGCATTAATAACATTAAGAGTAGAAGATCTGAAGATTTACGTAACATTACGTTACAGGACTTACGATGCCTTGAGTTAGGGTTAAATTTCATAACATCTGCAATTCTGCCCAGACACAATATGAGGGAGTACATGATGACAGCTTGTCAATCAGTTCAACCCTGGAGAGACTTTGCAAGGCTCATTGGGCAGAATTTTCATCAACATGATCTGTTCTTGTTAACAGGAAAGGCTGCTTCTATGGGGGAACAGGGAAAGGATAACCTTAAATAGAAAGGATTCAAGAATATTTGCTGATGCTATTAAGACAGTGTTAGGTGGTTTTTGGGGGGGGGGGGGGGGGGCACAGACCGATATATTAACAATAGCTGCAGGCAGAGGTGAAAGTGATTCCTGCACTGCTATTGTAATGTGCAGCAACCTGGAAAGCAAGGTGTTGATTTCAACACCTTGCTTTCCAGTTGCAAGTCATCATGGAACAAATAAATACATGGACTGGGTAACTGGGAGTAAGAACAAGCACATGTATGCTTGGAATGCTAGGAATGCACCAATGCTAGGAATATAGTAAATAAATTTGATGAATTTGAAGTGCTGTCAAGTCATCAGATGCAGACATTGTGAGTATAGCAGATATATGATGTCACTCATACGTAATGGATGCAGAATTTGAATATGGAGAGTACAATGTATACAGACAGGACAGGAGGCGGTATTATGCTCTTAGTTAAGAAGAACATGAAATCTAAGGCAGAGCATCAAGTTCACATGGCAGTGCAGTGTTGAGTCGGTTTGGTGTGATGCAAGTGTAAAACAAAAATGAGTAGGAGGTGTGTTATAGGCTGAATGGCTGTGATGAGTATAATGAACAACTGTACAGAGAAATGGAGTGCCAGTAATAGCAAGGGGCATAGGGCTAACAACTCCACCCCAGAAAAATGTGAAACCTCAAGGAAATAGACGGACTCTCTCAAAAGGATTAAAGAGATTTTTGTAGCTACATGGAATGATCGAAGTTTGTACCAACCAGGAAATTGGAGAAAGCATTGAAGAGATATAACATAAGTGTAGCAGGGTTACAAGGGACAAGGTGGGGAAATATAGACTTCTGTACACCCTAATAAATAGTGGAAGCAGAGACAACATTTTGGGTACAGGCTTCTATGATTAAGAAGGACACTAAAGCACAAATGATGATTTACGGTGTAATTAATGAAAGAATATGTACGTTAAGAGGGGTCTTTTTAACACGTTTATGATAAGTGTACATGCTCCAACAGAAGATGCCTCTTATGAAGCACTGGAAAGAACATTAGACAACACCCCAAGACATGATATTAAACTCATCCTTGGAGATTAATGCCAAAGTAGGGAGAGGGGAAGTACACATACCAACTACAGGAAGAAACAGCTTACACGAAACCAGTAATGAAAATGGGGAAAGGCTTTGCAAGAAACTTCCCACAAAAACTCAAAGAACTCTGATTACGTGTGACACCATTAGGTGTCACAAATAATCAGAGAGATCACATCCTCATTAATACTCATCATGCTATGGATGTAATGGATGTGAAGAATTACGGGAGGGGGGCAGATTGCAACTCAGACCATTTTATGGTATGGCATCATCTGTGAAATAGGCTCTCAAAGTTATACAGCGGGAAAGGAGGTATAACAAAGCAAAGATATCAACAAGATAAGCTTAAACATGCAGATACTAGAGAAAGATTTAGAATGAAAGTCGAGAAACAACTGTAGAAGCACCAACCACAGGATGGCGAGCCCATCAATAAAAAATGAGAAGGTATTAAGGAAGCATTGAGTGTAGCAGCAGAAGAGGTACTTGGAGTGGAACAAAAAAGAGTGAGAAATGATTGGTTCGATCAGGACTGTGAGAAAATCCTGGAAGAATGAAACCAAGCAAGGAATAAAATGTTACAGAGAGGAACTAGAAAGAATACTGAGGATTACAGGGTTAAAAGAGCTGAAGCGAAGTCAGTATGTACACAAAAGAAAAGAATATGACAGTGGGCATATCAGGAAATTCTATAAAGTAGTAGGAAATGTAAAAAAAGGTTTCCAGCTGCATCTTAACCTGTGTAAGAATAAGAAAGGAGAAATAGTGGGGGAGTAGCAGAGATCACAGGTTTAGAAGGAGAATTTTAATTCTCCTTCCAATTTTAATATTAAGTAAGCTTAATAAAGAACAGGCACGCAAAGAAGAAACTGTAGAAGAGAAAGAAGAAACAAATAATGTTGAAGGTTTCTTGGGCCCAACAACAGAAGACGATGCAGTCCAAAAGGCTAAAAATAACAGCACCTGGAGGTTGCTTTGTTATTTTTAGGCAACCCACAAGGTTAAGCAACACAAGATTTTATCCTTCATTCTGACTAGAAGAATATCAAGGCTAGCAGAAGAAATAGTTTGTTAATATCAAAGTGGGTTCTGTGCAGGAGGTCGACCATATTTCCACCTTCAGACAGATCTTGGGGAAGTGTGTTATGAATATAACATAGATCTGCACCATCTCTATTGATTTCAGCAAGGCATATGATAGTGTGGATAGAGTGGAGCTGTTGGAAATGATAGGAAGCCTGGGCACACCAAAAAAAAAAGTTGTAAGGCTGACGAAGATCATGCTGGAAGGAAGCAAGTGTGAGGTTAAGGTACAAGGGAATCTCTCAGAGTCCTCCGAAGTGAGGAGAGGGCTGAGACATGGGGGGCCCTTTGTTGCTGGTCCTTTTTAACTTGGTACTGGACAGGTTATGAGGAAAGTATCAGCCACCACTTAGCCTATGCAAATGATGTAGTGATGACTTCCAGAAACCCACATATTCTGAGGACAGCTTTTGAAGAGTTTGAGAAAGAAGCAGAAAGGGTTGGGTTGAAGGTTAATGAAAATAAAACAAAGTTTATGATTACAAGTAGGAAGGAGAGACAAAGTACCCAACAGATCTGGCAAACAGCGAAGCATAGTTTCAAAAGAACAGAATCTGTCAAATATCTGGGAGCCATGATTCAACATGATAGTAGTAAAACCCCAGAAATTTAGGCTCGTCTTAATGCTGGTGATAGATGCTATTTTTCCTTGCAGAAACACTTTCGATCAAGGCTGCTCTCTAGAAGAACGAAATTAGTGCTATACAAAACAGTGGTACAACCTGTCACGACTTATGCTTAATAAGAAGGATGAAAAATCTTTAAATGTGTGGGAAAGGAAGATATTCAGGAAAATCTTTGAACCGGTAAAAGTCGGGAAGAGGGGAAAATAAGAACAAACTAAGAGCTGAAGGAACTGTATGGAGAACTGGATATAATAGGAGTGATAAAGAGCTCAGACTTAGATGAGCAGGCTACGTTATACGAATGGAGGAATACAGAGGGCCAAGGAAAGCAATGGAAGGGCAACTGGGGGGGGGAAGGAAGAAGAATGAGAGGGAGACCAAGAAGGAGGTGGGTCGAAGACAGAGAATGACCTGCAACAGGAGCAGTGTGACATTGGAGGCAAATTGCTGCTATGGATAAAGGGGTGGTTGAGGGGGAGAAGACAGAGTGGTAATCAATGGACACTGCTCATCGTGGACTAATGTTATTAGTGGAGTCCCTCAGGGCTCAGTGTTGGGTCCATTATTGTTTTCTGTATTTATAAATGATATTGATGATGGTATATCAAGCTTATCCAAGTTTGCAGACGATACAAAGGTTGGCAGGGTTGTCAAGGACACTACTGACACTATGCTGCTGCAACAGGATCTGGAAAGGTTGAGCAGATGGGCTGAGAGGTGGCAAATGAAGTTTAACATTGACAAATGTAAAGTACTACACATGAGAAACAGCAACCCCAGAGCAACGTATCAACTCTGTGGTACTACACTGACAGTGGTAGAGAATGAAAAGGACTTGGGGGTGGTTGTGCAGGCAGATATGAAGTTCTCTGAGCAGTGCAGACGGGCTGCAAGAGTAGCTCATGGAGTATTGTCAATGATATACAGGAATTTTTCCAGCAGGGATAAGGAGGTGATTATTCCATTGTATAAGGCAATGGTCAGGCCACACCTAGAGTACTGCATACAGGTCTGGAGGCCTCATTTCAAGAAAGATGTAGAGCTGCTGGAACGAGTACAGAGAAGGGCAACAAGATTAGTGAATGGAACAAAGGGGTGCTCTTACGAAGAAAGGCTTAAGTTTTGCAAATTACAGTGTCTGGAGACTAGGCACCAGCGAGGTGATCTGATAGAGGTGTATAAAGCCTTGAATGGTTTAAGCATGCTCAATGCTGATGGGATTCTTCCTCTAGCTCAGAAAAATCACCTGAGAGGGCATAAATTCAAATTGAGGAAAGACAGATGTAGGATAGACGTGCGGAAATTTGCCTTTAGCCAGCGGGTGGTTGGTTGGTGGAACAGACTTCCATCCCTTGTGGTGGAGGTTAATAGCCTAAATAAGTTTAAGGCTCAGCTGGACAGGTATTTTGAATGAACAGAGGTGTGAAGTGGAAGTGGATTTTTTTTTTTTTTTTTTTTTTGGCTGATGCTGCATAAGCTTGCTTTCTTGCATCAAATGCCTCTACTAATGCTAATGCTAACAGCTTAGGGTGAGACGTGGCGAAGAATGGCCAGGGAAAGATCATTGAGAAAGCCAATGTTCTACAGGGACCGTGGAGTAAGTAAGCAATAGTAAGGCTTTTAGCCATTTACTGGATGACTATTTTCTACAGCAGCATGAGACAGAGAGAGAGAGAGCGCGAGCATGCAATACTCTTGATGTGATTGTCAGCATTCATACGTTAAAAATTTGCAGATAAAAGAACCACTAGATAAGAGTAATCAGTGTATTACTCAGTGTATTACAATATATTGATGTGAATTTACTTAAAGGTGTAATTACCTTCAAGGAAAGGGTTTTTGCTTTTTTAAAGGAGACTACAATTGTTGCAGACAGTTTTTAAATTCTACGACAACTAATGATGTTATCAAAAACAAATTCTAAATGTGAATCATTCAGAAAAATAATCATAAAAGTACTAGGCTTTTCATACAACTAAAATTAGACCTAAATGAATGTCAGATGATCTACTACCTTTTCTACCATGATGACATGGTAGAAAAGAAAAATGCATATAAATTATCAGATAATACAGAAGCCTATAGATATAAATTAGTCTGTAATCAAGTCACAAAGAAGGTTAGGTAAGCCAAGGCAAATTACGAGAAGTCTCAGGTAGAGATAAGAAAAGCAGCAAACACCTTTTTACTTAAAATAACAATAGAAAGAAGGGGTTAAATCACATCGGTCCACTTGATGTTGATGGTCCTGCTTAGGTTGCTAAGAGGTTGAATAGGTATTTTGCATCTACAGGATTGTTAAAATTAAAGTATCCTTATGTAGAGGGCTCTGAAGTGAGTTCTAAGGCTCATACTG
Source organism: Mastigoproctus giganteus (assembly GCF_048544385.1). Taxonomy (NCBI): domain Eukaryota; kingdom Metazoa; phylum Arthropoda; class Arachnida; order Uropygi; family Thelyphonidae; genus Mastigoproctus; species Mastigoproctus giganteus. Next base: position 152,086,614 of record NC_143587.1, on the reverse strand, counting down.
AAGAGAGAGGGGGGGAAAAAAAAAAAAAAAAATGGTGCCTCCGCAGCCAGGTGGGCAGGAGCAGCAGTGCGTAGCACACACTTCTTGATTAGACCGGGGTTCGAGCCTGTGACCACCAAATACAGAGGATGCGGAAAGGTCAGGGAATGACTACCGCATATCCCCGGAGCAATATGGCCTTAGTTTAGGGGTGGGCAACAGCCGGCCCGCGGGCCACATCCGGCCCGCGACGATGCTGAATCCGGCCCCCTCGGTAAATGCATAAATATAGAAAATCCATACCTGACTACACTCGCCGTAAACGTTCGGCTTAATTCGGTTCAATCGGGAATCGCGGCCAGTACAACAGTAACCAAGTGATTCTACGCAGCGTCAAAGAGTTATTTCCTAATTATTATTGTAGCATCGATCGAACGAAGTTCCTTTGGGCTTGACTTCTTATTGAAAAAAATAACATTATAACATTGGTGCGAGATATTTTATGTTTTATGCCTTTTCTAATTATTACAATTTTTAATTTAATATAATTTATAGCCCATAAAATGAGCCAATTAAAAACAAAAGAAAAATTGATGCCAAATGCCGCATTTTCAATGATAATTGGACATTCAGATATTTTTTTTAAAATATACATTAATAATTTGGTAATTCAAGTAATATAACATTTTTTAGGTTCCGATTTTTTCTTTATTAAATCGTTCAATCTATTCTGGCCCGCATCATGATGCGAAAATTTCATTCGGCCCGCATCATGATGCGAAAATTTCATTCGGCCCGCTGGCGAAAAAAGTTGCCCACCCCTGCCTTAGTTGCTAATGCTCCTAAAACCAAACAACAACTACAACTGAAGAGAAATTTGAACAGGTACAATAAAGAATGCACTTGCCATTTATTGGGAAAAAATAATTATTTACAAAATGTGTCACTATATGGTGCTGTGGCAATACAAATCACTTGAACAGTGCTACAATTGTTCAATGTGTCCTCCATTTTGGTCAACAACAGTTTCCATTCGAAGAACAGCAGAACGTAACATGTCAACTGGAATAGCCAGCACAAGTCTAATGCTGTCCTTCAGATCTTCCAGATCCTCCCCAATATACCTGGTTCTTCAAAAAACCCCACAACCACAAGTCGCAAGGGGTGAGGTCCAGTGATCGGGGTGGCCAAGATGTCTGGAAACAACGGCTGATGACCCGTTCGTCTATAAAGTGTTGCCTTAGCAATCTTTGGACACAGTGGATGTGGGGTAGTGCACCATCTTGCATGAATATGGTATCCCGAAGGCACCCACATTGTTGCAGCTCTGGTATTACGAAATTTGCCAACATTTCATAATATCGCTATCCAGTGACGGAACAGGTGTAAGGTACAGTCGGTGTTACCTGTTTAAAAAAAATATGGCCCAATCATGAATGTGGCCGTAAATCCACACCACACTGTCACCTTTGGAGAATGCAACGGGACCTCTTGGATAACTCGAGAGTTTTCTGTTGCCCAAATGTGACAGTCGTGTGTATTCACTTGTCCATTTAAGCAGAAGTGGCTTCATCACTCCAAAGGATGTTCCATGGCCAAGTGATATCCACTGTCATTCGCGCCAGAAACTGAAGTGCATATGTGAAACGAATATCTGTATCACCATGCTTTAGCTGCTGTAGCATATGCATCTTGTAAGGATAGTACTGCAACACCTGCCATATTACTAGCCTTACAGTGGAATATGGCATGTCCACTTCACGAGAAACAGCTGGCACACTTCTTTAACATGAGAAGAGTCCACTCGTTTTCGACCTGTACCTGGTTGAACACCAAGATGCCCTGTCGCTTCAAATTTCACAATCATTTTGCAGACAGCACAAACAGCCATAGGTCCACGCCTTATGCACTTCTGACGCCAGATTCTCTGATAGCTGCATTGTTGCTGTTCTGATATAGTACAGCTCCACTAATAGTGCCTTTCCTGCAATGTTGGCATTGCTGCTGTAGTGCAGGCAAACATCTACTGTATGATTTTGAGACTGCTTTGCTTTTATACAGTACAGTACAGCTGAGTAGTGGTACTATGGCTGTAACTTACGAGTATGCAAATAACATAAGTTAATTGCATAATCGTAACTAAGATAGTTATGTGCCGTACAATGAAATTTTGTAACTAATTTTTTTTCCAATAAATGGCGAGCGCATTCTTTATTGTACCCGTTGTCCAAATTTCTTTTCAGTACGAGCCTTAGAACTCTCTCCAGAGCCCTCTACATAGGGATACTTTAATTTTAACAATCCTGTATATTCACACAAGGAATTCTTTACGGAGGAGGATGCCACAAGTTTATCAAACTCTGCAGGGAAATGAATAATTTGTGATAACTGAGAGGAAAGTGGAAGACAAATTGTTGAAGTTAAACATAAAAAAAGGCACCTGGGGTGGATGGGATTTCTATTTATATTAAGGGAGGCAGCAAATTATGTAAGCAAATCCTTAGTCATAATTATGAGAGCATCTTTAAATTCAGGGGAGGACTCTGTGGCCTGGAGATGTGTGAATGTATCATTAATTCACAAAGGGGGATCAAAGTGCAATATGAGTAATTACAGACCTGTTAGCTTAACTTCTGTTCCAGGGAAAATAATGGAGTCACTAGTTAAAGGAATAATGTAGGTACCATCTAGACATGAGAGCAGTTATACATCAGTCACAGCATAGGTTTGTTAAGGGGAGATTTTGTCTGATACTATGATGTAGTGATAAAGGAACTTGATGCAAAAAATAATTTTTAAATCATATACTTGGATTTCAGGAAAGCTTTTGATACTGTTACACCTAAATGACTGCTGACACCTAAAAGTTACTGCTATGGATAAAAGTATGGTTTAGTGGGAGAAAACAGAGCGTCGTTATCAAGGGACACTGCCCTTCATGGACAACAATGGGCCCAATGCCAAAGGTTTTGGTGTTGAGCCCATTGTTCTTCTATTTATTAATAATACTGTCAAAGGCATATCATGTTTAATGTCTAAGTCTGCAGCTAATACAAAGGTTGGCAGGGTAGTTAATTATAGTAATTAAAGTATGCTGCAACAAGATCTAGAAAAATTAGGTAGATGGGCTGAGGAATGGCAATTGAGGTTGAAAACTGATAAATGCAAAATACTGCATATGGGTAGCAGTAATCCCAGAGTAATGTATCGACCGTGTGGTATTACTACACTCAGGGTGTAGTACTATACAGTTGATTAATGGAAAGGACTTGAGGGTAATTGCGCAGTCTGATATGAAGTTCTGTGAGCAATGCAAACAGGCTGTCAGGGCAGCTCATGGGGTTTTGCCAGTGATATACAGGAATTTTGTTAGCAGTCATAAGGGAGTCATTATCCCATTGGGTAAGGCAATGGTCAGGCACCACATCTTGAGTACTGCATATAGGTCGGGAGACCTTATTTTAGGATGGATGAAGAGCTGCTGGAATGGATACTGAGAAGGGCAAGTTTGGTGAGGGGAACAAAGGGTTGCTCTCACCAAAGGCTTCAGTTGTTCAATTTGCAGCATCTGGAGTCTAGACACCTGTGAGGTGATCTGTTTAAGGTTTTGAATGGTTTTGCACAAAGTAAATACTGATGGGTTTCTTCCTCTTGCTCAGACTATGCACACAAGGGGACATAAATTCAAACTGAGGAAGGATGGTTGCAGATGGTTGGTGTGGAAGTTTTCCTTCAGGGTGGTTAATTGCTGGAGCAATCTACCATCGATTGTTGTGGAAATGGATAGTTTAAGTTGCTGCTGGATAAGATGCTTATATTTAAGGGTGAAAAACGTAATATCAGAAATAAGGCAAAATTACAGATTACCATTCACCTATTGGCAAACGTGTTTGGCATCATTAAGCTGAGTTCTTAAATGTTTGAAGAAATTGCTGAGTGGTCAAGTGTGATGGTCATGCTCAAGTGACAATGGTTCAAGCAATATAACTACTAAATATGGTGATGTTTCTTGCATTATCTACCTTGTGAGCTCCTCTGACCTTGTCATCCTGAAATTTCTATAAGCAAAAATTTTATGTATCAAGCAAATCAAAAGGTTTGAATGTCATCAAAAATCTATGATGAATGGGTCATAGGCTTAGAAAGCAAGATAAGTTAGGAGAATAAAAAATTTAGCTGTTTGTGGATAACTATACATCTAATTGTACAATTATCACTGTTGAGCATCTGCCACCTAATTGTTGTTATTTGGTTTTTAGAAGCATTAGCAACTAGGGCCATATTGCTCCGGGGATATGCGGTGGTCATTCCCTGACCTTTCCACATACTCCGTATTTGGTGGTCACGGGCTCAAACCCCAGTCTAATCAAGAAGTGTGTGCTATGCACTGCTGTTCCTGCCCACCTGGCTACGGAGGCACCCTGCCACTTAATATGACTAGTTTTTCAACTACCTGATCACGGTGCAATCCAGTGCTTTAAGAACTACCAAAGAATGCTGCTATAAAGAAAATTGTGCTGTGCCTTGAAGAAAAACATGGTGCAAAATCTTACATGCTTCAGACAAATGTGTGTTTCAGCATGAAATGAGGTTAGCAAAAGAAAAGTGATTGGCAACTGCTTCAAACATGCTTCACATGCTTCTTCCTCTGTTAATTGTGAAGAACCGTCCAATAATAACGAAGTAATTTTTGAAGATGTCATTGCAAAGTGGATGCAGACCCTGTGTGTTTCAGGATATGTGCAAATCAAAAGGAACTCATTGCAGATGTAATGGAATTTTAACTTTGTAGTGGTTAAGCAAGATGTTTCACTGAAAGGCGTCCATCAAGAATTAGAACTTGTAGATTTTTCCACAAGTGCAGCTTAACTGCAAAAAGTGAATATGCGTTCACTTTTTGCAGTTAAGTTCATCTAATTCTCTTTCAAAACATCCTCTACTGCTGAAACAGCACAATTCGACATATTAAAGTCTGAAACCAATTTGGCTGTCTGTGATGATGCCTTGATTTACATGTAAGTATACATCAAGGTCAATATGTATATGGTAATTAGTGTACATATATAATTTAGAATTAATCTCACCACACTGTGCAATTAATGCAAAATGTAGAATCATAATTTTCTTGTTTAATACTGTAGTACATGTGAATTAGATTATACCATAGTGTCTTAGTAGAATTACATTAATTATTCAAACTTTTCTTTGTTCTTTTCCTGATTTTATGAACTATCAATATAGCGTCTTTTTGATAACTGTTTTTCTTGTTCTCCTGGCCACCCAAACGATGTTATATTGGGGGGGGGGGGTGATATAAAGGGGTTTGACTGTATTTCTATGAATTAACCTTCTCAAAGACATTTATTATGGAATGAATATTTTCAAATTTAGAATGAATAATCCACATCTCTTTCCAAACAAAACAAAGGGGTATTGTACTATAAATTTTGACTAGGTTAATCTAAGAAGAACATTTAAAAATTATCTAGCTCTACTTCCTCCCCAACATGGTGATTCTGTCTTAAAGTTATTGATTTGATAGTATGATACTCTCCAGAAATTAAAATGAAAACAATTAAAAAATCAAATCTTACATTACAGTAAGAAATAATTAACAATAATTAAAAATCAAGTAAAAAAATTAATTTAACGAAAAAAAAATTGCAAAACGATTTTCCTTCCTGAAGCTGACAATGCTTTTCGACCGTATGTCGTGATCGCAGGAATGAAAATTACTGAATAGGGGTGAGCATAGAACTTAAATAGGGATTATGTCTTCACATAAAGGACCACAAGTCAGAGATTAGATATGGCCGACGAATATTAACAGAATTCTCATGTAATTTAATTTTGATGGTTTCTGCAATTAGTCTCGTATAATTATGTTGGACACTAAGTATTTCGGCCTCATTAAATAAAAAAGTATGTTTTTCATTAACAGCATGAAAGGCTAATTCTGACACTGCTGAACGAGAAGCAAGAACTGAGGCCGCATGTTGATTAACACGAAAATTCAGAGGAATTTGTGTTCCATTCATATCTAGTGAAGAAATGCATCTCATCCCTTTCCTTCTAGTGCTAACATAAACAATCTTCTTTATATATTACTACTTTTCTTTGCACTCTTAGCTGAAGATTCCTCATAATCAGCCTTGGCATGCCTTTCCCCCTTCCCAGAGTATCGTGATTACAAACTATTTTATATTTTCTGTATGACTAACTGCCAATTTATAACCATCCCTTGCATTTTTATTCTCAGCAACTATTTTCATCAGTTCATCTGACTTGCATATTAGGCTGATCTGTGAACAATATCTCATGGTATAAAATAAGTAGCCTCTATATTTTCTCTCTGAACCCTTCATTTGGCATTAAGTTTTAGAAAAAAAAAGTTTAAAATAGCCGAACCTATTATATATTAACATTAATCACACATTAACTATTATACCACATCTGTATTTTGTAACATACACTAGCGCACCTGTGGGCCAATTTGTTAATAAAAATAAGCAGACATTCGTTATTTTTTTATTTTTTTTTTTTTGCAAAAAGAAAAAGACTGAGAAAGTGTTTATTACTAACTACATTAAACCAGTGAGATAGTCAAGGGAGGGATAATTGAGTGAAACAGGTGAATTCTCAGTTGTAAATCCAGAGGGTTGGCAACTATGTATTGCTGTAAAGATAAAATTCATATCTTATTTCACTGGGACTGTTAATGTGAAAGATAAATGGAAAAAATGCACAGGCTAAAAAATATATATTTTTGTAAAGTAAGTCTTTTTACATTAAATTTCTGAAACATTTTGTATACTTCTTGTAGCTGTACCGATCATTCATATCTAAATGGTCAGAGAAAAATGTCCATTACAAAATTAATATACATGATAATACTTTAAAAAATGCAAGCAGGTACTTACACCTCTGTCTGTTGTTTCTGCTCTCTCAATCTTCCACGAAAGATTTTCAATTTCAGCTTCTAACTGGGCTTGCTGATATTCAAACTAAGGATTAAGTAGAAGGAAATCTTGTTACTCATATTCTTATTCTGTTATTGCTGAAATATAAATCCTCCTTAACAATTAAAATTAGCTTACAATAATAATAAAGTGCCATGGTAAAATAATATTCTTGTTTGCAAAGGAATCTTAACATTATAAACAACCCAAGTGAATCCAGTTTTTTTTTTCTTTCTTTCTTTTTTTATTATAAATTTCAAAGATCATATCAGAATTGCAGCAAAGGTATTTGATAGGTACAACAAAAAGAGATGGTTAAGTAAATTTTTTTTTTATGAAAACCCCAAACACGAAAGGTATCAAAACCTATAGTACTTAGTAGCATGCATGGGTTGAAGGATGTGTATGGGGGGAGGGGGGTGCTGGAAACTTTGCTCTAGAGACTAAACATGGGTTTCACCACTTCAAGCCTCCAATAAGCAAAGTGGTGGTATTTCACCAGTTGATGAAAGTCATCTACCACTTTAAATTTTTTGTAAATATTATTTCAATGATTCAATTATTTTAGCATGATTAAAAACACAGAGAGAGAGAGAGAGAGAGAGAGAGAGAGAGAGAGAGAGAGAAAGAAACATGAATAAACTTTTTAGCAAAAAAAAAAAAAAAAAAAAAAAAAAAAACACGTTCTGCTACCTAATGTACCTTGAGTCAAAATTAACTGCAATTGCCCTAAGTGAAAATTAAAAAAAAAATTAAAGATTTTATGTACAAATAGAGAATTTTTTTTAAAATAGATTAAATACTAATTTTAATTAATGAATGGTGTAAATTGAATACAAACTGATAATGATATACACTGTGCAAGAACTTGTATAACCTTTCAACAGCATAACAGTCAACCTATGCCCAGTGGGATAACTATTTACATATATACAACCTCCCAACAAGATGACTTTAAAGCCTGTAGTGTCAGAAATTAACTTCAGCAGTTTGGGAAAACATATATAGTGAAATGGGCTGATAATGTTGATTATTGTTTAATGGGGTGAAAAATGCATTTTTCTGTTTACATTTAGGATATATTTTCTTGTTTTTAGGACAAATAATATGCCAGTTAAGTAGGTGTTATAGGCCCAAAATTTTTTAGAAGTAAAAATTTTATTTAATCCAGAAAGGGTCAGACTTTATATAGATAGTTTCAACAGTAACTATAGGTTATATTACTTACCATGGGGAGTAAAATTTTTTGAAATTCCAGGTTACAGTGTAGTTAATCAATAAGTCTTGTCTGAGCACAATAAAGGGAGGAACCAATTGGGGGGGGGGGGGTAAAACAAGTTTGTTGTTTTAGCATGAATAGAAAGTTATATTTTTTTGATGTTAATAGGGTTGCTATCCCATTCTTGAACAGTATCTTGAACTTATTAAGGCTTTAGGGAATTGCTCTGATGCATCTATTATGTTCTTCCCTAAGCTTAGTAAATTTTTTTTTTTTTATTCTTTTGTACTTTGCCCCCACATGTTGTTGGTTAGTTGTAGGTGAAATCCTGCCATTAAACCTTCTGTTTAGCCCATAAGGGTAGAGTGATTTATAGTGCAGTATGAACAAGTCTTCTATGATTTATCTTTTTGTTGTTTTCTTCTATAGTTAATGTATAGTAAAATTGTGTCTGGAAGTGCATTAGTTCAATCTCATTGGTGAATTTATCTGTATCTTTTTTTATTTTACTGCTGGCAAGCCTTTCTCCATATTTTTTAATCTGTGTAGATTTAATCTTAAATGCAATTCCATGCTTGTTTATCCAACATATTATACTCTACAATCCTTGCAACTTATGATATATATATCATTTTGTATATGGCAAAAAACTGGAATGTTATCCTCTGTAGTGTCATGTATATTGTGCATGTATGGACATGTCATACATAGTTTACTTTTGCATTTACTAAATTTTAATTTACCCTGCTGTTTAAGACAGGCTATAAAATCTGTTATATATGGGAAGGTTTTACTTCCATTGATATCAGTTCTTCAAATTGCAGCATCTGGAGACTGGGCACCTGCAGGGCAATCTGACTGAAGTGTTTAAGGCCTTGAATGGATTGAGTAAGCCGAATATGAATGACATTCTTCCTCTTGCTGATTCTACACATGAGGGGGCATAAATTTAAGTTGAGGAAGGATGGTTGCAGGATAGATGTGTGGACGATTGCCTTCAGCCTTGCACCATTTGCCACTACTACTAACATCAGGTATAATTGCAATCATTTGTTGGTTGGGGCAAAAATTGCACCTCAGGCTTATCCTAGCCTGAGGTGCAATTTTTTTCACAAGACATCATTACTTATCATTGCGTATGGTGTGTTAATTATTGAAAGGATAGAATTTAAGCCATAAGGCTTACTAATATCTTTAACGCATCCTGTTCATTGGCAATGAATATATGGGTAAAATTTCTTAATTACTTTAATAATTCAAAACTCACATTTAAAATTCAAAATTTAATTCAACAATTTTTAATTTCATCCTAGCAGCTATTAGCAGGACATGAGTACATACTGCATGATTTATAGTTTATTATATATTTTTTATAATTACAATGAAATAATCCTATTTGTTACAGATTGTTAGTAAGCTGCTATTGATATGTGATGTTAATGCTATTGTTACAGTTAACAATTAAACATTATATGCACATGATTTGACTTTCTATATATGCGTTGTATCCTATATAATTTATTATGGATCCGATTTCAAGGAGTGAATGTGGGTATAATATGGTGCATTTCAAGCATTTTTAGCCTAATGGTGCTGACTAACAAATTTTAGTGTTGTTAATAGCAATGCATATATTTAAAAGACATTAATCTTCAATGTTAATTATATACAAATTTAGACACTTAAATCTAAACTATCTAGAATTAGCAAAAGAAAAAATAGAAAGAGAAAATTCATTCATTCACATGACCATCTAGTCTGCTACTCATCAGAAGCTTTGAATGGATATATATTAAATATGAATAAGTAAATAATGAGTAGACTGCATAAAATCTAGTCGTTTTATTGACTTAATTGTTATACAAAATTATTTTCTATAAGTAGCTTTATAGTTCTAGCCAAGTTCCGTGGTTTTTTTGAATTTCGATAGCGATTTTGAAAGTTAATACTTAGTGGCAGTAGATTTTACATTCGTAACTTACTGCCATTGTTATACAATATGAAATAGTTTAAGGTTAACGTAAATCTAGATAGCGAAAAACATAGCACTGTATTATAAATCTGTTAGATTAGTATAGTATTATCAATTAATCAGTAAAATGTATTAATCTTATTAAAGTTCATTGTTAATTAAATTATACTTAACGGAATCATGACCCAGACTAGAGCAGCAAAGCAGCGTACACAAAATAGCCAGAGTGCTGTGGCTCATGATAGAACTGAAGGGGGCGATTCTCCAATGCATCACAGTCTAAAACAATGCTTGAAATGTGAAATGTTTGCAGACCTGTCTAGAACAGGACATGATCAAGCCAAGGAGGATGTCTTTGTGTGTGCTAGATGCCTAGAGTGTCAATAAATTAGGTGCCAACTAAGCGTTCTGATGGGCATTTATGAGAGATTGAGGTGTAGGGTAAATGCCCTCGAAGAAATTAATGAGGGGCCCATCAAGCTCTCAGAGGCCCAACTCAATGCCAGAGCTCACTCCTGTGCATCAGGCAACACAGCAGCAATCTCCAAGGCAGAATACGCTTGTCCCACCACAGGAACTAGTTATGTCAGTGACTATTGTCAGGGAGACAAGGAATATATTGTGCAAAAAGGAGGAGGTATGTCAGGGGCAAAAGTTGATAACGTTGTGGCAGATATCATCTTTTAAGGGCTCAAAAGGTGATATCGTTGTACACATTGACACTAATGACTAAGAGTAAGAGATATGCACATTTACTTAACAAGTACAGGTCAATACTGGAAAAAAGTTCAGAGTTAAGAGTTAAATTCAAAAGTGTCTGCAATTCTGCCCAGAGGAGGGAGTATATGATGAGTCTTGTCAATCAATTCGGCCCTGCAGAGATTGTGCAAGGCGCGAGGGGTAGAATTTTTTTCAGCGTAGTGTTTGCTAACAGGAGAGATGGCTTCTACAGGAATAGGATACACTTAAATAGAAAAGGTGCAAGAATATTTGCTGATGTTATCGAGGCAATGTTAGGTGGGATGGAAAACTGCTAGATTGGGGAGGGGGAATTCACAAACTAAAAGATTAACAGTGGCTGCAGGCAGAGACGAAAGTGATTCTTGCACTGCTTTATTTTAATGAGCAGAAGCCTAGAGAGCAAGTTGCTGGGGACTTCAAGAACTGCCGAGAGTCATCATGGAACAAGTAAATACATGGGATGTGTTAAGGTAACTAAGAGTAAGAACAAGTGCATGTATACTGGCATGTAAATAATGCTAGAAGTATAGTAAATAAAATTGATGAATTTGAAGTGCTGATCAGAACATTAAAGGCAGATATTGTTGAGATATCAGAGATATGGTGTCACACAGATATAAGTAGTGCAGAATTAGAATTTGTGTAGTACAATGTGTAGAGAAAGGACAGTCAGGGTAGGAAGGGAGGAGGGGTTATGCTGTTAGTGAAGAAACACAAATCTAAGTAAGTGCATCCAGTTGACACGGATTGACAGTGCAATGTTGAGTCTGTTTGGTGTGAAATAAACACAGGGAAAGAGAAAATGAGAGTAGGAGTATGTTATAGGCTTAATGACTCTGAAGAATGAACAACTGTGAAAAGAAATAGAATGGGTCAGCAAATCACAATGTCCTGTAATGGGGGATTTTACCTTTCCAGATATTGACTGGAATTTGTGGGTTGGTCAATCCCATGCTAGCAAGACTTTTGTGGATTTACTGGAGGATTGTTTTCTACAGCAACATATTTGAGAGGCAACCAGAGGGAGTAATACCCTTGATCTGATTATCAGCAGTGATTATTGATGCATTTAGAATTTTCAGATGAAGGAACAACTAGGTGACAGTGATCACAGTGTACTGATGTGGGATTAACTTAGATGTAACTACTGTCAAGGGTAAAAGGAATGGTTTTTGTTTTCATAAAGGTGACTACAGTAGTCTCAGACAGTTTTTAAATTCTATACAGTGGGATCAACTGATGACGTTACCAACAGTGAATTAGAAATGGGAAGTCTTCAAATACTTAATCTTGGATGCTCCTAGGCTTTTCATACCAACTAAGAAATATTGTTCAAGGTTCAGGCCTAAATGGATGTCGGATGAATTATTGAGGCTCGTGGCAGAGAAGAAAAATGCATGAGATGCATATAAATTATAAGGCGACACAGAAGCCTATGGCAGATATAAGATAGTGTGTAACCAAGTCACAAAGGAGGTTAGGCAGGCGAAGGCAGATTACAAGAAATCTTTGACAAAGGACGCAAAGAAAAACAGCAAAGAGTTCTTTACTTATGTAAACTACAGAAGGAAAGGGATGAATCAGATTGGTCCACTTAAAATAGATGGTTCGACTATTGACAATCCTTCTCAAGTAGCTGATAAACAGAATGAGTATTTTGCATCTACATTCACACATGAGGAGTTATTCAAGGAGAGGAATTCCAGAAGTTTATCAAACTCTAAAAAGGAGATAAGTGATTTTGTAATAACTGAGAGCAAAGTGGAGGAGAATTGTTAAAGGTAAACATAAGGAAGGTCTCTGGGGCGAATGGGATTTATCTAGTTATATTAAACGTGGAAGTAAGCAAACCCTCAGCCATAATTAAGAAAGCTTCCTTGTACTCAGGGGAGGTCCCCATGGACTGGAGATGTCCAAATGTGCCTTCAATTCACAAAGGGTGACAAATAATTATAGACCTGTTAGTTTAACTGTTGTTCCAGAGAAAATAATGGAGTCAATGGTTAAAGAGGTGATACAGGATTACCTAGACAAGACAGCAGTAATAGCTCAGTCACAGAATAGCTTTTTTTAAGGGGAAGTCTTGTCTGACCAATTTGATTGAATACTATGATGTGGTCACAAAGGACCTGGATGCAAAAAATAATTTTGGTATCATATACTTGGATTTCAGTAAAGCTTTTGATACTGTTGCAATAACTGGAATTGTTGGAAGACTGCTGTACAAATTGGAGTGGTATGGCACTACGAGCAAGTTATGGTAATGGATAAAGGGATGGTTGAGTGGGAGACGGCAGAGAGTGGTAATAAATGGACACTGCTCTATGTAGACTAATTTTATTAGTGGGGTCCCACCAGGGTTTGGTGCTGGCCCCACTGTTGTTTTGTGCATTTATCGATGAAGGTATATCAGGTTTTATGTCCAAGTTTGCAGATGATACAAAGGTTGGCAGGGTTGTTAATGACAGTAAATACAGTATGCTACTGCAACAGGATTTAGTAAAGTAAGGCAGATTTGCTGAGAAGTGGCAACTGAAGTTTAACATTGACAAATGCGAAGTATTCCATATGGGTAGCAGTAACTCAAGAGAAATGTACTAACTGTGTGGTACTACACTTAGGAAGGTGGAGAAAGACCTGGGGTAATTGTGCAGTCAGATATGAAGTTCTCTGAGCAATGCAGACAGGCTGCCAGAGCAGGTCATGAAGTTTTGTTAATGATATATAGGAATTTTGCTAGCAGATTCAAGGTGATTGGCAATGGTTAGGCCACACCTTGAGTACTATGTACCGTACCCAAGGTGTGGAGGCCTCATTTTAGGAAGGATGTAGAGTTGCTAGAACAATGTATAGAGAAGGCAACAAAAGATTGGTAAGAGGAACAAAGGCTTAAGTTCTACAAGTTTCAACATCTGGAGACTAGGCACCTACGAAATGATTTTATCGAGGTGTATAAGACCTTGAATGGTTTGAGGAAGCTCAATGCTGATGGGATACTTCTGCTTGCTCAAATTAAATACCTGAGGGAGCAAAGATTCAAATTGAATAAAGACAGTTGTAGAATACATGTGCAGAAGTTTGCTTTAGCCAGCAGGTGGTTGATTGCTGCGACAGACTTCCATCTGATGTTGTGGAAGTTGATAGCTTAAATAAATTTAAGGCTGAACTAGATAAACATTTGGACGGGTGAAATGGGAAGGTTTTTTTTTTTTTTCCCTTTTTTGGCTAATGCTGTATAAACTTGCTTTCTTGCATCATATGTCTGAACTAATGCTAACCTGTAAAGAAAATTGTGAAAACCACGATGAAATTAGCATGAAAAAAAAAATATATATACAGAAACTAATATTGCTGGAATATAACTTTAACAGAGATTATAATAATAATACCATTTTGAAATAATTACACTCAAACACTAGCCAAGTGGTTAAAATTTTACTAGAAAAAAAAATAAGATATAAAATAAAATAAATATGATACAAATATCAGTTAAACTAGACTATTTACAATAAATACAATAAAATAGGTTAAAACAATTAAAAACAATGCTAAAATCGTTAAAATATACTAAAATACCGAAGCTTTCGGAGACCACTGCCTCCTTCCTCAACAGTGTACTATTACTGGTACGACACATCCTTAAGTAACAAACTGGCACTCAAACAAGTGATTCACCAGGTACAACCACCGATTCCTCAAACAACCTATTGAATTTATTAATTTGTCTGTGCTTGTAAATGTCCGCAACCCTGGTTGCTTTATTTGTCACTAACCTCAAAATCAGTGCACAATGCACCGAGGTTAGATTACTGCTAATATATTCTAACATCAATCCAATACGTCTTCTAATACTTGTTAGAATTTCTAATACTCGTTATGCAACTTGGAAATCCAAATAAGGATATTGGTAACGTCATTCATAACTTAAGTGGTAAACAGTTTACTAAAGAACAGAAGAAGTATTGAGCCTGAGTCGAAAGTTTGCTGTAGTACCTGATAAGCCTCCCATTGCAGAGATAGCCATGGGAGTAGAGAAAGCTATTAACAAGTTACGTGATCCAGGCTGATGAAATACGAGTTAGGATTGCTATGATCTTGAGGCGGGCCAGGACGGCACACTCTAATCTTAGCCATAGGCATGAAAGAGCACTGAGACAGCTTAGACAAGATGATGATATTATAATGTTACCTGCTGACAAAGGTAGATCTACAGTTATACTGAACGAAGAAGATTATTGTAGAAAAGCCCTAGATCTTTTACAGGATACCAACGTATATAAGGTTACCTGACGAAATCCGTTAGCTAGTTTGGAAAGACAAGTTAATTGTATTATACAGAGTTGGCATAAGGCAGGTAAAATATCTAAAGACGTTTACTGGACTTTACATGCCTCAGGATGCCGAATACCCCAGTTCTATGGCCTCCCAAAGACACATAAAGTGGGTGTTCCACTGAGACCAATAGTATCCTTTGTGGGCAGTCCTATCTATGCCTTATCAGGATTTCTAGCCAGAATTATTTCTCCTATAGTGGGATGCTCTAGTTTGGTAATTAAGGACAGCAAGGAATTTGTAAATTTTATAAGAAATCAGTTTATAAGGGAAGATGAACTCATGATCTCCTTTGATGTGGTATCTTTGTTCAAGTGTATCCCCATTGGACATGGGGTGCATTGTGTAAAATTAGCTTTAGAACAGGATGATACCTTAAGTGCCAGATGTCTATTAAGCATCGATGATATCTGTAAAGGTGTGGAGTTCTGCCTCACTAGCACTACCATGATTTTTCAAAATGTTATGTATAAACAGGTCCATGGCACGGCTATGGGTTCCCCCATTAGCACTATTGTGGCTAATCTAGCCATGGAGGAACTAGAAACCAGGATTTTTCACCAGTTGGATTTCCCCATACACGAGTGGAAGCGATACGTAGATGATACATTTACCATTATAAAAAAGGGGAAGGATGGGTTGGGTTTTTTGGTTTTATTGGCGCATCAGCTACTAAGGCTATAATGCGCCAAGACCACAAAAAGGGGAAGGAAGGTGAAGTGCTCAACTTGCTTAATAGCTTCTCCCCATTTATACAATTTACCTCGGAGGTGGAAACAGCTGGGACCCTTCCGTTTCTAGGTGTCCTGGTTAGTAGAGATGGTCTTAGATTAAAGACAACAGTATATAGAAAGCCGATGTGCCGCAGCCAATATATTCATTATAGCTCGGCACAGGCTTATCAACATAAGAACAGTGTAGCCAGGGTGTTACTGAATAGGGTAATGCCCTCTTGTATAGGGTGTGGACCCACTGTAGTACCCCCGAGGATAGAGAAATGGAAATATGTAGGGTCACATGTGGACATGTGTTTTTGTAAAGGGCGGCTCCTAGAACGTGAGTTCAACTCCGCCTCGTAACTCTGTGAAGAACAGTATCACTACAAATGGGCCAGATGTGTGTGACGTCGGTTTGTGTGTATTATGTGTGTGTTCTGTTGTTATGTTCTGACCGCTTGGCTACCCAGAAGCATCAGTCACCTGGACAGATGATTCTGGGTACTCGTCCACACTGTGTCCACTATGTAGGGTCACGGCAGACCTCAGTAACCCCCAGAGGGTCTTGGACAAATATATTAATAGGGTTGAGCCCAATCGTAGGGAGTCGCCTGCCCCTGTGGCCACTGCATACATCCCTTACTATCCGGGCCTTTCTGAACGTGTTGTACGGTCATTACGGGAGTGTCAGACCTGCTGTGTGCAACTTCTGGGACGGAGGTTGCACACAGTGGTGTTGCAAGTTAAAGACCCCGTAACCCAAGACTCTACTAGTAGTGTGGTCTATGAGATCAAGTGCCCGGATTGTGAGGAGTGTTGTGTGTGGGAGACGGGGCGACGTTTTAAAAGACCGTCTGGGGAAGCACACGACCGCTATAAAGACTGTTAACTATGGGAGGTCTGCTATGTCAGACCGTGCCCATGGGTTCTGGGAACACAAGTGGCTCGAGAGCTTACGAATCGGTGCACCTAGTCATAATACTATCAACAGGGACAGTGGTATGCGTTCACACCCCCTGTTTGAGACGGTTGTCCTCAGACGTGATGATCGATTTTGTATGGCACGCTCCCGAGCCACTTCCGTTTCCAGTGCGCAAGTGGGAAATGCCGACTATGTGCCTTGTGAATCCTGTGTTTGAGTGCCATGAGCCTGTTACTTAAGGATGTGTCGTGCCAGTAATAGTACACTGTTGAGGAAGGAGACAGTGGTCTCTGAAAGCTTCGGTATTTTAGTATATTTTAACAATTTTAGCATTGTTTTTAATTGTTTTAACCTATTTTATTGTATTTATGTAATAGTCTAGTTTAACTGATATATGTATCATATTTATTTTATTTTTTATATCATATTTTTTTTTCTAGTAAAATTTTAACCACTTGGCTGGTGTTTGAGTGTAATTATTGCAATATGGAATTACCCAGCCCCATAGGCCTTTTTGAAGATATAATAATACCAACAGATGTAATAATAATAATTATTAATAATATGGAATAATAATAACAATAAAAGTGGTATATACAGTTCACCTTGAATGCATAAATACCATTAAAAAAATACTCCATGAGGAGAATTTCAAGTTGGATGAATAATGAAGTTGCTTGATTACTCGAGCAGAAAAAGATGGCATGGAAAAGTTAGCCTGGCAAAGACAGATGAGTTGTTTGTTGATTGTTTTTTGGTTTTTAGGAGCATTAGCAACTAAGGCCATATTGCTCTGGAGATATGCGGTGGCCATTCCCTGACCTTTCCGCATCCTCCGTATTTGGTGGTCACGGGCTCAAACCCAGGTCTAATCAAGAAGCGTGTGCTACGCACTGCCACTCCTGCCCACCTGGCTACGAATGCGCCACAGATTATGAGAAATCGCTGGCAAAGAGAGCAAAGTGTGGGGATAAAGAATTCTTCACATATATAATTGCCAAGAAGAGGACAAATCAGATTGGACCCTTATGTAATGGGAGCGGAATAGTATTAGATCCCCAGCTGACGTTGCAGATGAACTCAACAGTTACTTTGCATTGATATTTACAGTAGAAAAACCCTTTATGTCAAAGGGAAATTATGGGAGTAAAGTTGAAAAATATGTAATTAATGATATTGAAATTTCACATGATTATTTAATGAATAAAAATCAGCCTACAGGTGAGTAAGGCTCCTGGGGTTCGATGGCACATACCTTATAATTTTAACGAAGGCAGCAAGCAAGTGCCTTGAACCATTAAGGCTAATTATGAGAGAATCACTAGACTCGGGGGGAGAGAGAGAGAGAGAGAGAGAGAGAGAGAGAGAGAGAGAGAGAGAGATTCTGTTGGATTGGAAAAGTGCCAGTGTATCACCAATACATAAAGATGGTTCTAAGAGTATAGTGGGAAATTACCGACTGGTCAGTCTAACTTCAGTAGTAGGGAAAACCATGGAGGCAATGATCACGGGTGGAATCCAGGATCATTTAGATAAAAACAGATTTCTGAAGGATAAACAGCATTGTTTTGCAAAGGGAAAATCATGTTTAAGAAATCTGGTTAGCTATTCTGCCAGGATCACTCAGGAGCTAGATTTAGGGAACAATTTCGACATTTATTTTGATTTCAGCAAAGCATTTGACTCGGTCCCACATGAGCCATTATAAGCTGGAACAAGTTGGAACAATGGGAAAATCCTTAGATGGATAGCAGGATGGCTTCAGGGCAGGAGGCAGAGGGTTGTGATAAATGGTTATTCTTCAGATTGGATTAATGTAAGAAGTGGGGTTCCCCAAGGATCACTATTGAGACCACTGTTATTTTTGATTATCTTAAATGACATTGATGAAGGGACAGAGGGCACAATGTCTAAACTTGCATGTGATGTAAAGATCGGCAGAGTAGTTAATGATCACCACCAAGCAGAGCTTCAGAGTGACCTAGATAGACTTCAGGGATGGTCAGAAAAGTGGCAGCTATGCTTTAATTCAGCAAAAGGTCTTACACCCAGGGAACAGCAACCCCAAAATAACTTATACACTTGGTGGAGTTGAACTAAAGTCAGTAGTGACAGAAAGGGACTTGGGAGTTACGATACAATCAGACATGAAGTTCTCCAAGCATTGTAGACAGGTTGCAAGGAAGGCTCATGGTGTTCTATTGATGATTTACTGAACCTCATAATCCCATTATATAAGGCTATTGTTAAACCACACTCGGAATACTCTGATCAAGTGTGGAGACTGCACCTAAAAATAAGACTAGGCATATTTTTGTAGGTTGCACAGCTTGGAAACGAGGCACCTTAGAGGAGCCTTGTTTGAGGTGTTTACTCTGAGAGACAAAAGTAAAATGAATGAGGATGAAATTTTCACAGTTATAAACAAATGATTCTAGAACTAGGGACCACAATTTCAAGTTATGGGAGGAGATGTTTAGACTGTATTGCAGGAGGTTTTATTTTATCCAGCAGGTTATAAATTACTGGAATAAGTTACCTCTGGGAGGAGTGAAATGCATAGGTTTGTCTATTTCCTTTTCTCTTATTTTTATTTTATTTAATTATTATTATTTTACTTTTTTTTTTTGGCTGGTGCAGCATAAGCATTAGGCTCCTTGGCAACATATGGCCATTACTAATAACAATAATAATGCCTATTAAAACTAAAAAATCCAATATCACTAAACTAGATTTTGTCACAAATAATAATGCTAATTATTAATTTTGCTAGCTACAGAGACGTCTGGACAAGAACCCTGAGCAAGCAATGGTCTACACCATGGGTGCTCAAACCATGTCCTGCAGGCCACTTGTGGCCCTCCAGACCCTTAATTGTGGCCCGCAAACAACGAAGTTTCCAAAATATATATATTTATATATATATATATAAAATAGCGCAAAATGGAGTGCAGCAACTCCTACGCAACCTATCAGTTAAGCAGGAAAGCTCAGCTTCTCAATGAGCACGCACAGGTGGTGCTGCTACATTTTTGCATACTTTCCAGTTCTAGTGTTTGCCAGAAAAGTATTCTCGAGTCTCTGGACCTTTCTAGAAACTGTCAACGTATATATATATATATATATATATATATAAAATTGCGCTTGCATGGATTTTAGTTATTCAGTTAGAATTTGATCTCGTGATGCACTCTTTCCTAACTTTCAATTATTAACAACTAATATTAATAATTCTTTAATTTTTATTGTTGTTTGAGCATTGTAAAAATAAAACTAAGTGAATTTAATCATTTAGTGAAGTTTTAATTACCTTTGTTATATAAAAACGTAACAACGGTAAAAAGAGGGCCTAATAAATTCAAAATGGCAGGTACATGTTTAGAGTGTTTAGAGTAAAGTTGTTCGCTATTTCAATGAAAAATGAACTGATTTATATTTATTTATGGAAACTGATGGAAAGCCTGTTTGTTTAATATGTCAGTAATCAATATCTGCTGTCAAGGAATACAAGTTCGTCAGTCTCCAGGGTCGGGGTATGCTAGTTTGTTATTTGGTTTTTAGGAGCATTAGCAACTAAGGACATATTGCTCCGGAGATATGCGGTGGTCATTCCCTGACCTTTCTGCATCCTCTGTATTTGATGGTCACGGGCTCGAACCCTGGTCTAATCAAGAAGCGTGTGCTACGCACTGCTGCTCCTGCCCACCTGGCTACGGAAGCACCGGGTCAGGTATGCACAGACAAACTGAATCTTCTCAAAAAATCATTAAAATCGCAACTCAGTTTTTAAGAAAGCATTGGAGGATGCTGAGAGTTATGTCAAAGCTAGTTATATCACTGCTCAAAAAAATTGACAAAAGACTGAAACCATTTTCTGGAGAATTTGTGAAGGAGTGAATTGTATCAACAGCTGAAGTTGTGCCCAAACAAAGCCAATGCCTTCAAAAAGATAAGCTTGTCTCGAATGACTGTTTTTTTTTTTTTTATGTAAACCCCAAACGAGAGGTATTACAACCTATAGTACTTAGTACCGTGCTTGGGTCGGAGGTTGAGAAGATGAAAGAAGATATTTGTTCACATTGGACTTGAACTTCTGTAGACTGTAATTTTCGGGAAATACGTATGAAGGAAGGTTGTTCCAGAAAATGGCAGTTGAATGAATAAACGAGGAAGATGAAAAGTTGGTTCTGTGAGTTTGAAGTTTGACAGTAAATAGATGTTGGCTGGTGGCGGCATGTGTTCGGACTGTTTTGAAAGAGAGAGAGAGCGAGAATTATAGAAGCAAATTCAGAAGAACAGAGCCCATGGAAGTATCTGTAGAAGAGGTATGCAGCAGAAACAGTATTTCTATGAGACAGAGAGTGGAGAGACTCTGTCAGAGATGAATCATTAATTAACCTAACTGCCCTCTTCTGAATGGAATCAAGAAGCCTGAGAGAGGTTTTGGGGGCACCACCCCAGATGTGGGAACAATACTCCATGGCAGGGCGGATTTGCGATTTATACAGAATGAGCAGCTGTTTGGAAGAAAAGTAACGCCGAGAGCGAAAGAGAAAACCAAGTTTTTTAGATGCAGAGGAAGCAATATTTGTAATGTGCTTGTGCCAAGAGAGATTAGAAGTCAGGGTAATCCCCAAATGAGATATATCATTTTGCCTAGAAATCGGAGTGTCACTAAAGATAAGCATAGGAGCAGAAGAATCCTTTTTGCGAGATATAAGACAAGACTGAGTTTTAGAAGGGTTGAAATCAACTAAGTTGTCTTTGCCCCACTGGAGCAAATGGTTGAAGCTGATTGAGCAGGACAAGGTTTCTCAAAATGGAAAGTGGAATGCAATGTGCTATCATCGGCAAAATTATGGATAGGATTTCCAGTCAATTGAAGAAGGTCATTAATATACAAGAGGAAAAGAGTGGGGGAAAGAGCTGAACCTTGGGGGACACCGGCATTAGTGGAAAAGTTAGAAGACAGAGAGCCATCTACCATCACCCTCAGTGAGCGATCAGAGAGAAAACTGGATAACCAATTACTAAAAACAGTTGGCAAACCATAAGATGGAAGCTTGTTTAGAAGACCATTATGCTAAACACGATCAAAAGCCTTTGAGATGTCAAGAGCAACTACTTGTGTTTCACCAAACCTTTCCATTGAATTAGTCCATAAATAGGTAACATAAGCCAGAACATCACCAGTGGATCGACACTGACGGAATCCATACTGGCGATCGTTGATCAGACGGAAGGTTTCTAGGAAGCTTAAGAATTGGTGGTTAATTGATTTCTCCATTATTTTAGAAAGAGCAGAAGTAACTGCAATGGGATGATAATTGGATGGGAGGGATTTATCACCCTTTTTAGGAACTGGCTGGATATGAGCAAATTTCCAAACAGAAGGAAAAACACCTTTGAATAAGAAAGTGAAAAGCGGCGGCAAAGAATAGGAGTAAGTTCAGTAGCACAAGTTTTGAAAACAAGTGTAGAAATACCATCGGGACCTGGAGCTTTCTTAGCATCAAGATTCAAAGTCCTTTTGATGGAAGACCACAGGAGCCAATTGAATGGAGCATGTTGGGAATGGTGGGAGGTGTTTTACCAAGATCATTAATATATGAGTTGGAAGAAAAATGGAATGCTAGCAGGTCAGCTTTATCCTTGGCTGAAGTGACAACAGAACCATCTGGTTTGGCCAGAGGTGGGAGCAGAGATGGGCAAAAGTTGCAGCCAATAGCTTTGGCAAGGGACCAGAATGCTTGGCTACCATTAGGGCAAGAAGCAAGTTTTCTACTCTTAGCCTGTGCAAACTCTAGTTTGGACTGATTAATAACTGCTTTACAATTGTTGCGAGCTTTAGTGTAGGCAGAAAATGAAACTGAAGAATTAGAAACAAGCCAATTACGATGTGCAACATTCTTCTCTTGAACAGGCTTAGCACATTTATTGGAAAACCTAGGTTTAGATAAAGGACGAGATTTTAAAGTGGAGTGTGGGATAAAGGTTTGTTTGTTTGTTGTTGGGTTTTATTGGCGCATTAGCAACTGTGGGATAAAGGATTCCATTCCTGCAAGAATAATTTCACTTACACGATCTGAGCAAACGTTGACATCAGAAGTTTTGAAACAGTAATCCGACCAAGGAAACGAAATCTCACAGATCATCCAATTTTGCATTCTTGTAATGCCAAACAACACGAGGTTGGGAATAGCCATGAGATAAAGGCTCCATTGGAGAAGAGACAATCACCAAGTTGCGATCTGAAGTGCCTAAAGGACCTCTCACTTCGACCATGTACTTAGAAGAGTTCTTTGTGAGAAAAAGATCAAGTGTTGACTGTATGATTAGGATTGTCCGGTATTTTTGTAGGTAAATGAACAATCTGTGAAAGGTCATTAGTAATTGCAAAAGCCTCAGCATCTCGACCAGCTGGGTCGGTGTGACTAGAAAACAGAAGCTCGCTGGAGTTGTGAACAATAAAATCACCAAGGAAAATTATCTCACTGTTAGGAAAGTTAACTAGAGAAAGTCAATTTGCAAAGAGAGGAAGTCAAAAAGCTCCAAGTGATTAGTGGAGTTGGGAGAATGGTAGAGACAACAAATGAATTTTACACAATGAGGTAGAGAGAGATTTTAAGCCAGAGAAGATCAGAGAGTAGATTCCAAATTGCCAAGTCTCTGACAGGGAATATCAGAACGGACATATGCACAAGTACCACCTTTGAGGCAAAAGGAATCATACAGCGAGTAATTTGGGCATCTGAGGTGAGCAGTAGTTGAATCAACCGATAACTGAGATTCTGTCAGAAAAAGTTCATGGGGTTTGGCAGACTGCAAGTGGAAATGGGCATCCATTAAGACCACGTATATTTGAGAAATGAATTAGGAAGTGCTTGGGAGGTTTAGATCTTTTCACAGATAAGCTTGCTCTATTAGTTTGACAATTCATGGTGTATTCAATAGTGAGAAAAAGTGGATGGAACATGCTGTATGAAGTAATGAAATTTTTGGATATGGCGTACACATAGTAAGAATATACCCAGATCCTTGACATAACGTGGCCTCGCCAATGCTCCCCGCATACACACTACTCGGACTCCGTCCAGTCACTATCTGGCAGAGTACAGGTAGCAAGATTATACACTAGCTGATCCGGAAGCCTCCTAGAGAGTTACCATTAGGTTCGGTCCGGTGTACTAATTAGCGCGCCGGCCTGAGAACACCGTTTTAGAGATGTACCCTCAAAATGTAAGGAATATTGGATCTCGCCACGATGTTCATCATAACCTGAAAAGTCATCAATCATACTGCATGATGGAGACTAAGGTCTCCATCATGCAGTATGATTGATGCCTTGCCCTGTTCAATCAGCTTCAACTTCTCGAAAATCTGCTACCAATTCTTTAAATGACAATCTTCAGGTAATTCTCCAGTGGGACAAAGAGAACTTAGTTGATTTCAACCCTTCTAAAAAACTCTTTCTTTGCGAGATATAAGACATCTCGCAAAAAAGGATTCTTCTGCTCCTATGCTTATCTTTAGTGACACTCCAATTTCTAGGCAAAATGATATATCTCTTTTGGGGATTACCCTGTCTTCTAATCTCTCTTGGCACAAGCACATTACAAATATTACTTCCTCTGCATCTAAAAAACTTGGTTTTCTCTTTCGCTCTCAACGTTACTTTTCTTCCATACAGCTGCTCACTCTGTATAAATCGCAAATCCAACCTGGCATGGAATATTGTTCCCACATCTGGGGTGGTGCCCCCAAAACCTCTCTCAGGCTTCTTGATTCCATTCAGAAGAGGGCAGTTAGGTTAATTAATGATTCATCTCTAACACAGTCTCTCCACTCGCTGTCTAATAGATGTACTGTTTCTGCTGCACGCCTTTTCTACAGATACTTCCACGGGCACTGTTCTTCTGAATTGGCTTCTATAATTCCCGCTCTCTCTCTCTCTTTCAAAACAGTCCGAACATGTGCTGCCACCAGTCAACATCCATTTACTGTCCAACTACAAACTCACAGAACCAACTTTTCATCTTCCTCGTTTGTTCATTCAACTGCCGTTTTCTGGAACAACCTTCCTTCATACGTATTTCCTGAAAATTACAGTGTACGGAAGTTCAAGTTCAATGTCAACGAATATCTTCTTTCGTCTTCTCAACGTCCAACCCAAGCACGGTACTAAGTACTATAGGTTGTAATACTTCTCATGTTTGGGGTTTACATAAAAAAAAAAAAAAAACCAAGAGGAGTTATTCAATGAGGGGAGTGCCTGAAGTTCATCAAATGCTAACAGAGAGCTAAGTGATTTTGTAATAACTGAGAGCAAAGTGGAGGAGAAATTGTTGAAGTTAAACATAAGGAAGGCACCTGGGGTGGATGGAATCTATCCAGTTATATTAAAGGAGGCAGCAATAGAAATAAGCAAACCCTTAGCCATAATTATGAGAGCTTCCTTGGACTCAGGGAAGGTCCCCATGGAGGACTTGAACTCAGGGGAGGTGTGCAAATGTATCACCAATTCACAAAGGAGGTTTAAAAGGTGACAAGTAATTACAGACCTGTTAGTTTAACTTGTGTTCCGGGGAAAATAATGGAATCACTAGTTAAAGCAGCATTGCAGGATCATCTAAACAAGACTGCAGTAATAGTTAAGACACGGCATGGATTTGTTAAAGGGAGGTCTTGTCTGACCATTTGATTGCTTACTATGACGTGGTCACAAAGGAACTGAATGCCAAAAATAATTTTGATATCATATACTTGGATTTCAGGAAAGCTTTTGATACTGTTGCACATGGAAGACTGCTGTACAAATTGGAGAGGTATGGTATCAAGGGTAAGCTGCTACAAAGGATAAAGGGATGGTTGAGTGGGAGACAACAGAGAGTGGTAATCAACGGACACTGCTCTTCGTGGACAAATGTTATTAGTGGAGTTTCCCAGTGTTCGGTGTTGGACCCATTGTTGTTTTGTATATTTATCAATGATATTGATGAAGGTATATATCAGGTTTAATGTCCAAGTTTGCAGATGATACAAAGGTTGGCAGGGTTGTTAACGACAGTAATGACATTATACTACTCCATCCTCCAACTGGATCTAGATAAGTTGGGAAAATGGGCTGAGAAGTGGCAACTGGAGTTTAACATTGACAAATGCAAAGTACTGCATATGGGTAGCAATAACTGAAGAGAAACATACAACTGGGTGGTACTACACTGAGGGAAGTGGTAAAGACCTGGTGGTAATTGTGCAGCCAAATATGAAGTTCGCTGAGCAGTGTAGACAGATTGCCAGGGCAGGTCACGGAGTCTTGTCAATGATATATAGGAATTTTGTTAGCAGGGCCAGGGAGGTGATAATCCTGTTATACAAGGCAATGGTCAGGCCACACCTAGAGTACTGTGTACAGGTCCGGAGGGCTCATTTTAGGAAGGATGTAGAATTGATAGAACGAGTACAAAGAAGGGCAACAAGATTGGTGAGGGGAACAAATGGGTGCTCTTACCAAGAAAGGCTTAAGTTCTGCAAATTGCAGCACCTGGACAGTAGGCACCTGCGAGGTGATCTGATTGAGGTGTATAAGGCGTTGAATGGGTTAAGCAAGCGGAATGCTGATGGGATTCTTTGTCTTGCTCAAACTAAGAACCTGAGGGGGCACAGTTTCAAATTGAGGTAAGACAGTTGTAGAATAGATGTGCGGAAATTTTCCTTTAGCCAGCGGGTAGCTGATTGGTGGAATAGGCTTCCATTTTTTTTGTTGTGGAAGCTAATAGCCTAAATAAATTTAAGGTTGAGCTGGACAGGCATTTGGAACGAATGGACGGATGAAATGGGAAGGTTTTTTTTTTTTTTGGCTGATGCTGCATAAGCTTGCTTTCTTGCATTGTATGCCTCTACTAATGCTAAAACTTTAAAGAATAAGGCACATCAAAAGTTCTGTTAAAAACGTCTACAAATTGAGTATTCCATAAATTTTTTATTTGTAGTGGCTTATTTATGTAGTGGTGAATTTTCTTTTAATGTGAAGTTTTTATACATTATGTTTATTACACTCATGTGAAACTTTTGTTTCACATACATAAATATTAAATGTATCATTTCTCTGAACGAAACTGAGGGAATATGGATACCAGGATTGTGCCTCAATCCTGATATCCAAGATTAAGTGCTTCAAGCAGTCTAATTTCTTCAGGAATGCTGTCAAAGTTTTATTTAAAAAAATGGCTCACTTGTCTAGATTTGGCTGTCAAGAGCATTTCTAATGTTCACCAGGAAGAAGACTAAACTCAGTATTTTATTTTTCTCTCCTGGCTGATTATCCTCTCAAATTCAAGACTGCTATAGGAAACTGTTAAAATGCCACACACACGATTTGGATAACTTGTTATTTTTCATTGTCAGTTCCCCAACCTAAGAAAGGTAGTTCATCAATTCTTTTTCCTTTCATATTAGCATCAGTTATAGCATAGGTTCTCACAATGGCATTGAAAAAAAAAAAAAAAAAAAAACCAATGCTGAAAAATAGCTATTACTCGTCCACAAAAAAATTTCAAATTTGAAAATGATGCACTGCCATGCGAACTGATGAAATTTGTGAAACCTCTGCATTTATAAGAACATCATTTCTCAATAGGAATTTGGCACCATGCAGCAAAAAAGTACTTCCTCACTTAACAAAAGAACAGAGCCTTCTGTCTTGTTACTCTCCATACAACCCTGGCAGAAGAAATAATTGTCACTAACTCAGATCATCTCTCTGGTTTAATCTACTAGTCATCACTTTCTAAAACAGAAATAGAAGATTTTAAAAAACTTCTGATACAATAAATTACACATAGCATTCTTCAACATAGGTAGGGATTATAACCTCGGTACATGCCAGTATGTGAGGAACAGTGGATTGGAAAATTTGGCTTCTTTTAAAACTTCTCTTGGATCATAAAGTGAGCTTAGATGTGAGCCAGTATCACTCATTAGTATTTTAGTATTAAATCAGCTCACACCAACCATAAGAATAAGTATTTACTGTAACTAAAATATTTATTTACATATTAAAATAAAATAAATATTTACAAAAACTACTATTATATTAAATATACATGTAAAAACATTAAAACTGTGATAAAATCCTTGAGATAAAATACACTAAAATAAACCGGATTAAAAGCGATAAAAACGATAAAAATCTCTGGAGCTTTCGGAAGCTTGAGCTCCCTTCCTCAGCAGTAACAAAACTTCCTGCAGCACGTCCATATATATAACAGGCTCACGGTACCTATACATGTGGTGCAGTCGGCGTATGGTCTGAACTGGAAGCGGAAATAGCTCGGGAACGTGTTAAGCAAAACCGTTCATCCGTACTTAGGATAATAGTTTCAAACAGAGGATGCATACGCATACCTCTGTCCCTATTCATAATATTGTGGTCGGATGAACAGATTCGTAGGCTCTCGAGCCATTTACGGTTCCAGAACCCATGCACTCGATCCATGATAACCGCATCCTCTGGGGAAATTTGATGCTGCTTCTCCCAAAAATGTTTGGCCACAGCAGACTTATTGTAATCAGCGGTTTTTATAGCATTTGCATGCTCTCCCAGACGATCCTTGAGCCGTCGTTTTGTCTCGCCCACATAACACTCCCCACAATCCGGGCATTTTATCCTGTATACTACTCCACTACTCAGGTCCTTTGCTATTGGGTCTTTTACCTGAGACAACACTGTGTGCAACCTCTGCCCGGGGAGCTGCACACAGCGTGTTTTATAGCCCCGCAAAATTCTAGCGAGATGCTCAGTAACGCCCGGATAGTAAGGAATGTATGCGGTAGCGACAGGAACAAACGGTTCCTGACGGTTAGACTCTATTCCTCTACTAAATCTGTCTATGATTCTCTGGGGGTATCCGCATTTTCTAAGGTCTGCTGTGACCCGTCTAATTTCACATTCTTTGTCCTCAGAGGTGGTGCAGTGTGACCCTGCTCTATCTAGTAGAGCTTTCACTACACTATTCTTATGCTGCCCAGCTTGTGCTGAACTATAATGGGTGTACTGGCCTCTGCACATAGGTTTTTTAAACACAGAAGTTTTTAGCCTAGGGCCTACCCTAGAGACCAGTACATCCAAGAAAGGAAGGGTACCTCCTGTTTCCACCTCTGAGGTAAATTGTATAAATTGGGAGAAGCTATTAAGCCAATGGAGTGCATCATCCTCTCTCCCCTTCTGGACCACGGTAAAGGTATCATCAACATACCTTTTCCATTTCTTTATGGGAAACTGACATCCACTAAAAACCCTGTCCTCTAACTCCTCCATGGCCAGATTGGCCACGATGGCGCTAATAGGAGATCCCATGGGTGTACCGTGAACCTGTTTGTACATAACACCTTGGTACTCCATAGTGGTGCTGGCCAGACAAAGTTCCACCCCCGAACAAATATCCTCTACGTTTAAAGGCGATCTACTACCCAAAGAGACATCATTACTCAAAGATCTTCTAACACAATATATTCCATGTTTAATTGGAATGCATGTGAATAGTGACACCACATCAAAAGAAATCATGCTGTCGTTTTCATTTACAGTCAAATCTTTCACAAAATTCACAAATTCTTTACTGTCTTTTATGACATAGTTGGACTGGCCCACTATAGGCGAAATCAATTTAGCCAAATACCCTGACAAAGCATATGTGGGGCTTCCTATAAATGATACAATAGGTCTGAGTGGGACTTCTGTCTTATGAGTTTTTGGAAGTCCATAAAACCTCGGGAGTTGACATCCAGTAGCATGTAAGAACCAAAAGGTCTCCCTGGAAATCTTCTCTGCCTTTAACCAATCCTGTACCAGTTTATTAATGCGCCGCTCTAGGCCAACCAACGGGTTTCTCTGAGTAACTTTATATGTATTATTGTTCTGTAAAAGGTCCATTGCTTTTTTGTGATAGTCTTCTTTGTTTAGGACAACCGTCGATCTGCCCTTGTCCGCAGGTAAAACCACAATTCCATCATCTCTTCTCAGTTCATTCAAGGCTTTTCTCTGACTAAAGTTAAGATTCGGAGATACTTTCTTTACCTGGCTCAAAATAACGGCAGTTTAACCCGGATCTCATTAGCTAGGGCCTCCGGTAGCTTGCTGATGGCCCGTTCAATACCCATTGCTATCTCCGCAATGGGAGGTACAAGCGTAAACTTAGGACCTAAATTTAATAGGTATGTACCAAATAGGTATGTACTTGGATGTTATTAGTAGTAGTGTATCTTCTAGACATTTGGCTCTCGTTAGAAGATTAGTTTTGGATAAAGTTATTAGGATAGCAGACACCTATAGACAGAGGCAGATTATGAAGTTTAATAGGTTGTTGGGAGAAGGTACAATACAACGTAGCGATAGAAGTACTCATTTTGTTTACAACTTGAGTAATAGGCAACTTATGGAAGAGCAAGAGGGAGTTTTAAATTTAGGTCCTAAGTTTACGCTTGTACCTCCCAAACCTCCCATTGCGGAGATAGCAATGGGTATTGAACGGGCCATCAGCAAGCTACCGGAGGCCCTAGCTAATGAGATCCGGGTTAAATCTGCCGTTATTTTGAGCCAGGTAAAGAAAGTATCTCCGAATCTTAACTTTAGTCAAAGAAAAGCCTTGAATGAACTGAGAAGAGACGATGGAATTGTGGTTTTACCTGCGGACAAGGGCAGATCGACGGTTGTCCTAAACAAAGAAGACTATCACAAAAAAGCAACGGACCTTTTACAGAACAATAATACATATAAAGTTACTCAGAGAAACCCGTTGGTTGGCCTAGAGCGGCGCATTAATAAACTGGTACAGGATTGGTTAAAGGCAGAGAAGATTTCCAGGGAGACCTTTTGGTTCTTACATGCTTTTGGTTCTGGATGTCAACTCCCGAGGTTTTATGGACTTCCAAAAACTCATAAGACAGAAGTCCCACTCAGACCTATTGTATCATTTATAGGAAGCCCCACATATGCTTTGTCAGGGTATTTGGCTAAATTGATTTCGCCTATAGTGGGCCAGTCCAACTATGTCATAAAAGACAGTAAAGAATTTGTGAATTTTGTGAAAGATTTGACTGTAAATGAAAACGACAGCATGATTTCTTTTGATGTGGTGTCACTATTCACATGCATTCCAATTAAACATGGAATATATTGTGTTAGAAGATCTTTGAGTAATGATGTCTCTTTGGGTAGTAGATCGCCTTTAAACGTAGAGGATATTTGTTCGGGTGTGGAACTTTGTCTGGCCAGCACCACTATGGTGTACAAAGGTGTTATGTACAAACAGGTTCACGGTACAGCCATGGGATCTCCTATTAGCGCCATCGTGGCCAATCTGGCCATGGAGGAGTTAGAGGACAGGGTTTTTAGTGGATGTCAGTTTCCCATAAAGAAATGGAAAAGGTATGTTGATGATACCTTTACCGTGGTCCAGAAGGGGAGAGAGGATGATGCACTCCATTGGCTTAATAGCTTCTCCCAATTTATACAATTTACCTCAGAGGTGGAAACAGGAGGTACCCTTCCTTTCTTGGATGTACTGGTCTCTAGGGTAGGCCCTAGGCTAAAAACGTCTGTGTTTAAAAAACCTATGTGCAGAGGCCAGTACACCCATTATAGTTCAGCACAAGCTAGGCAGCATAAGAATAGTGTAGTGAAAGCTCTACTAGATAGAGCAGGGTCACACTGCACCACCTCTGAGGACAAAGAATGTGAAATTAGACGGGTCACAGCAGACCTTAGAAAATGCGGATACTCCCAGAGAATCATAGACAGATTTAGTAGAGGAATAGAGTCTAACCGTCAGGAACCGTTTGTTCCTGTCGCTACCGCATACATTCCTTACTATCCGGGCGTTACTGAGCATCTCGCTAGAATTTTGCGGGGCTATAAAACACGCTGTGTGCAGCTCCCCGGGCAGAGGTTGCACACAGTGTTGTCTCAGGTAAAAGACCCAATAGCAAAGGACCTGAGTAGTGGAGTATGGCCGGATTGTGGGGAGTGTTATGTGGGGAGTGTTATGTGGGCGAGACAAAACGACGGTTCAAGGATCGTCTGGGGGAGCATGCAAATGCTATAAAAACCGCTGATTACAATAAGTCTGCTGTGGCCAAACATTTTTGGGAGAAGCAGCATCAAATTTCCCCAGAGGATGCGGTTATCATGGATCGAGTGCATGGGTTCTGGAACCGTAAATGGCTCGAGAGCCTACGAATCTGTTCATCCGACCACAATATTATGAATAGGGACAGAGGTATGCGTATGCATCCTCTGTTTGAAACTATTATCCTAAGTACGGATGAACGGTTTTGCTTAACACGTTCCCAAGCTATGTCCGCTTCCAGTTCAGACCATGCGCCGACTGCACCACATGTATAGGTACCGTGAGCCTGTTATATATATGGACGTGCTGCAGGAAGTTTTGTTACTGCTGAGGAAGGGAGCGCAAGCTTCCGAAAGCTCCAGAGATTTTTATCGTTTTTATCGCTTTTAATCCGGTTTATTTTAGTGTATTTTATCTCAAGGATTTTATCACAGTTTTAATGTTTTTACATGTATATTTAATATAATAGTAGTTTTTGTAAATATTTATTTTATTTTAATATGTAAATAAATATTTTAGTTACAGTAAATACTTATTCTTATGGTTGGTGTGAGCTGATTTAATACTAAAATATGAATTTTCCCAACCTCAGAGGCCTTTTTCAGGATATCACTCATTAGTATTTATATAGCTTTTTTTTTTCACAACTTCTTTAAAGAGACTTGTCAAAGGATGCTGCTGCTGTTCTGTCATTTAACCAAACACAGCCAATGTGCATACAAATGCTTTGAAATCTTTTTTACTTTGGTAGTATATATCATTTGAAATAATTTAATTCTATCATTTCTTTTAGTACTTCTTTCTAGATGATAGTAAATTTCCACCAAATATTCATCCACTTTGGCAGAAAGGCTTGAAGCACATCCTCCTCCTTTCAGAGAAAACTAATAAGATGAGAGGACATACCACTTATTACCATCAAGTGGATGTCCAATTTTCTCTTTCAAAACCCTTTCTATTCCAGTTTTAAAAAAGTGTCTGGAACTTATTAATAATAAGTTCCAGACATTTAAGGAGGGGGGGCAGCAAGGAAACCTTGAGAAAATGTGAAGATTGTGAAGATTGGGTGTCTCCTATGCAAAGTCTAGTGAGTATAACTTCTTATTAGGAATTTATCCTGTATGGTCTAGCAGTGAATCGGGAATACTACAAATCAATTTTATGATGATTGCCTGATGTTAGTTAGAGAAAAGGTAACAAAAGTGAGGAAACTGGCACTTGCATCATTATGATGCATGACTTCCTTTCTATTCAAAAATTTCTTGCAAAGAGCGACATCACAACTCAGTTGTTTTGTAAAAGTTAATATTACTTTGTACAACCTAAAGGCAATATCTGACCATGCTGTATCATGTAACATTTGCAATATAAATATATATCACATCAAGAAAACTCATCTTTACAACCTGTAACTTGATAAAATAAATTTTGTTGCTTGGTGACACTGTCACCAAGCAACACAAGTTTCATGTCACCAAGAAACAACAAAACTAAAGCACCTATAACTACAATTTGATAAGATCATGTTTCTTTAACCTGATAAATGTGTTCTACAGAAATCCTCTGAAATAGTTTTTACTTGCTTTATGAATACTGGTATATTTCTTCCAACTGACAAAAATGGTATTCCATTTGAGGCTTTTCGCATCTGAATACATATTTACATATTACAATAACTCAACTATTACATTTCAATTTGGAAATAGCCAGAAACTTTCTAATTATATACATAACACCATAACATACCAGTTCCTTTCGTGGCCCTGGTTCCATGTAGTAGGCATACGGGTAAGTATATTGGAGGGTGTACCGACACTGAAAAACAATATGCATATTTAAGTACATAATTTAAGCAATTTTTTATTCTTAATGTTTATATAATTTTTATAATATTTAAACTTTTTTATAATTTTTAAAGCTTTAATGCATTTTTATTCTATACTCCTCTGACTTCATTTTGGTATCAACTTTTTTTGTATATGGCCATGTTTGAAATTATGGTGAGGAATTTCCTTTTGTACCCATATTTTGTGGGTGCAGATTTAAAGTATCAGATATAAATATGGTGAAATACCTTGCAAGTATGGCAAATCAAAATCATACTTTAAAAAATACGGTAAAAAGTATTATTTTGTGTAATTATTGCATTATTTTAAGTACAATAATTAATTTTAATATGTAAACTATTACCAATTTTATATGGCTTTGGTTAAACAATGCAGCATTCATCCTTATGGGGCATATTCTACAAAATTTAATATTTCTGCATTTATGTATCTAAAGTCAGTCATTGAGTGTTATTGTTGTGTTATTTGGTTTTTAGGAGCATTATCAACTAAGGCCATATTGCTCCAGGGATATGCGGTGATCGTTCTCTGACCTTTCCGCATCCTCTGTATTTGGTGGTCATGGGCTCGAACCCCGGTCTAATCAAGAAGCATGTGTTACGAACTACTGCTCCTGCCCA
Organism: Mastigoproctus giganteus; assembly: GCF_048544385.1. NCBI lineage: Eukaryota > Metazoa > Arthropoda > Arachnida > Uropygi > Thelyphonidae > Mastigoproctus > Mastigoproctus giganteus. The sequence continues at coordinate 152,052,179 of NC_143587.1, read as the reverse complement.
CCTGGCTACAGAGGCGCCATCATTTAGCAAACAATCATAAATTATTAGTACAGGTAACCCTCGTATAACACAATAGTTTGGTTCCTACAAAATCTTGTGTAATGCAAAACCATGTTATATGGGACTAAGAACCAGTACTAAAAGAGGGGTTACATTCCAAAATCTAACAAAAATACGGCATTTTTTTTTTATAACTATCGGAAACTTAATTTTTATAGTAGTAATAACTTAATATTTTAATTTTATTTTTATAATAGTAGTAACTTAAATAGTATTAACTGAAGATATGTCTTACCTTACAAACTGTGATACTTATATGTGAGATAATACACATTCATTTAATTTTCTTCCTCTTCATCGTTGCTAAGCACAATCTCTTTTGCAGCATCTAGATTTTGTGTACCTTCTGCTCTCTTTAAAAGTCATGAACTGAACTCTTCGAAGTCACAATTATTTTTTATGGTTTCAAACAGGCACAAGCTCAATAGCACAGAACCGAACCCAAGGATCTCCCAACAAAATACAGTGGACTCCCGCTTTAAATGATGCGTGAAAATCAGAAGAATATTTTCCAGTTAGCAAAATAAAAATAAATTAATGCTTACGTACATAGCTTAATTAACACATACTGTAATATGTATATACTAATTGGTACTATTGGTACTATAGAAAAATGCAAAAAGATCGAGTTTACTACCCATTTATAATTGATTACACTAACAGAAAAGCCCAATAAACAGGAACTGCAAATTGTTTTTATTGTTTTATGGTAGTGACCTCCAGAATTGTGCTTTGGAAAAATAGCACGAAGGCGATAACAACTAGCGAGCTAACAGCAGGGATTCACAAAAAAAGGAATGGAAACGTTGAAAATTACATTAACATAATAGCAGGGTTTTCCCAGCACAAAAGCTCAAAAATACCATGTTATGCGGAATTTCCAGCAATTCTCAAACCGTGTTGTAGAAGTACCATGTTATATGGGGGTTGCCTGTATTATACTACTTCTGTTATAATTTTTTTTTTTTTTTAATGTGAACTAATTTATTTATATATTGTACTGAATGAGCTGGCGCCTCTGTAGCCAGGTGAGAAGGAGCAGCAGTGCGTAGCACACAATTTTTTTTTAATCCGGGGTTCGAACCCATCACCACCAAATATGGAGGATGTGGAAAGGTCACCGCATATTCCCGGAGCAATATGGCCTTAGTTGCTAATGCTCCTAAAAACCAAATAACAAACAAAAACAAATAAAACTGAATGAGCCAAAGCATTTGTTTTACCATAACTGTAGCACTTATGTAATGGTACTCAAGTGGCCAAATTGTAATTTACAATTATTAACAACAATTAAATCAGAATTAGTATGATTACTATCATGTTACCAGTAACATTGACCAAAAGGTAAAGTTAGCAATCTTGGGGCTATGCGGCAGTCACATATCAACTATTAACGAGTTGAAATAAAATAACAAAATGCACACATAGCAATGGATAAAAAAACATATGTAGATTAATCACATTGGTCTGCATAGATTTTGATGTTTCCCAAATTCATCATGTTTCTGTGTGTACTTGTAATTTTTGTTATAAAAATCCAAACTATTTTAACCAACCACATACAATGTTTTATTTTTACAAATGGTAAGAAGTGGTTTCTACAGTATACAATCCATGTATACATGATATGCATACTACTGCCTTTGTAACTCACAGTTATAGATGTGCCCAGATGTGTTTCGACATGTACAGGTTTGTAAGTCAGGCAGCTATATAAATCTGTGAAGTGTTTCTTCCACATTCAGTTGTTTTCTGGCCCAGCCATGCTAATTAGTATCTGTTTCTAACATGATGTTCATATTCTGTCTTTGACAATGGTAATAAATGTGAATTTGAAATATATTTGTTATACTTGCAGTACCTTATATTATGGTGAAGGCAGGATATAACATCATTTGTTAAAAAACGTATATGCTGCATATTTTGAAATTAAATTAGGTGACCAAGATAAAATTTACCCCCCCCTCTAAAGTGTACTGTACACATGTAGATGTAATTTGTAAATTGATGCTTTCTGAATTCATTAAGGAAAATGAAAAGTCGCCAGGGGGAAACTTAGAGTGGCTATAGACCAACTCATTCTGGCAGATATTATAGATATATATAGCATAACTATGCCTGCCAACCCCCACCCCCTCATTCAAGTGGAAATTTGCTTTCAGCTAAAGGGGAATTGACTGTTGGAGAAAACATCCTTCTGGTGTTTTTCAAGTAAGTTTGAATAAATTTAAGGGAGAATTAGACAAATTATTAAAGAGGAAGGGCAGGGGATGCCAATTTGTTTTTTTTCTTTCTTCTGTATATGCTTGTTTCCTTGCAACTACTAATATTCATCCTGAATATTAGTAGTTGCAAGAACGTATTGAGCATACAGCTCTGGTTCATACTATCAAATTAAGAAATTATATTGTGCACTACCTTATTGTAGGCATTCTTTATTAAAATTACCCCATAAACAAAAGTTACACAGATTTAGCATTGAAGGAGACAAGGCGAAGTTATGAAAAATGTTCGACCTGTGGCACAATTTTTAGTAAATAAACTGCAGTAAAAAAAAAAAACTTTTTCCTGGATCAGACAGACTATGGGTTACTTCAGTGTGGACTTTTCTAATAGAGTCAGAATAGAGAAAGGTGGGTACCCAAACAATCCCCTTGCAATTAAAAGGTTATAGCATTTAGATGGCTAATTTCATCAATAAAACAATGTCAGCTTAAAAACTGCATTTAGTGTTTCAAATGTATATACAAAATTCTAGGGTTAAAAAAAAAGTCATAAATATGTATTAATTCTGAATGATGGCTCATACTGCTGCCATGTGTTTTGCACACTACTGTGAAATAGTATATATTTTTCCCAAACATCTACTGAATATTCAAAATCTTTCTTCTAGAAAACATACTTTTATTCCAGAATTGGCTACAACGCCCAAATGCAAAATAAATCCCTGCATAAACATCACCATGACTGTGCCACAGGTCAAACATTTTTCATAACTTCGCCTTGTCTCCTTCAATGCTAAATCTGTATAACTTTTGTTTATGGGGTAATTTAATAAAGAATGCCTACAATAAGGTAGTGCACAATATAATTTCTTAATTTGATAGTATGAACCAGAGCTGTATATTGATATCAATATTGAACCATATGTTGAACAGTGGCACAAACAGCTGAACAGATTCTTTAAAGATAACGAATTTAAAATTGTGGCCAGGCCAATATGGAAACTACACAATATATCGAAAAATCGTTCAGTCCTTTCCTCGTTCGCAACACAAATAAATGACCTGGTATACATTTCTTGCGGTGATTGCAACTCGTCATACCAAGGCTCTACGCGTTTTCTGCTGAATTTTCGTGTTAATCAACAAGCGGCTTCAGTTCGTGCTTCTCGTTCAGCAGCATCAGAATTAGCCTTTCATGCTGTTAACGAAAAACACTATTTAACGAGGCCAAAATACTTAGTGTCCAATGTAATTATACCAGACATTAATTGCAGAAATGTCGAAATTAACTTACATGAGAATTCTGTTAATGTTCGCCAGCCCTTTCTAATCTCTGATTTGTGGGCTTTTACAAGCATGCACAAAGACAATCCCTATTTAAGTTTCATGCTCACCCCTATTCAGTAATTTTCGTTCCTGTGATCACAACATATGGTCGAAAGCGTTGTCTGCTGCAGGAAGGAAAATCTTTGGCAAGTTTTTCGTTAAATTTCTTTTAATTAATTTATTTAATTTTCAATTGCGTTAGATTGATTTTTAATTTTTTTACTGTAATGTAAGATTTTAGATTTTTTCATTTTAATTGCTGGAGAGCATCATACGGAAGTGTTCTATGTATTATATTGAGGTAAACTGCTCTTATTATTTTACAAATTTCTTAATTTGTAATAATGTTTAATTTTTTTAATTGGCTGTCTCCTTGTAATTTTTGGCTAAAAATGTAAAACAATAGTGATTCTAAGGCATACAAATTCACTTACTTTTGCTAATAATGCAGCAGCATTTAGAAGATATTGCCAGTCTATCCACGTTCCTTCATTTGCCATTACTTTCTGCTGAATTCTATCTTTGATTTTTTGCAATGTTTGCTCCTCTAACCTTAAGCTTTTTGCATGGTTTTCCCACTGCAAAAAAAAAAAAAATAAAAAAAAAAAAATATATATATGTATAAAACAGTAAACACACAATGCTCAGTTAATGTAAAATGTGTACCTGCTTGTTGGTTTGTTTGTTATTTGGTTTCTAGGAGCATTAGCAACTAAGGCCATATTGCTCCAGGGATATGCGGTGGTCATTCTCTGACCTTTCCGCATCCTCCGTATTTGGTGGGCACGGGCTCGAACCCCGGTCTAATCAAGAAGCGTGTGCTACGCACTGCTGCTCTTGCCCACCTGGCTACAGAGGCGCCATGTGTACCTGCAAAAAACCAATACACTAACTGAATGGTAATCAAACATTGCCTATATAAACTCAGACAACTTGCCTAGATACATTCCCAAACAACTATGAATATATTTTTTAATGACATACAAATAAATACGGTTACTGAATACACATTCAATAAACTAGTACTATTTGAAAAATCCATTCAAATAAAACTTACAAGTTGGTTTCACTATAAAGATCTTATAACAAGTAGTGAAGGTTAAATGGCTATAATAAGTAGTAAGGTTACAGAATGCTTGGCATTTTAATTTGTTATATAATGTTTGCATTTCCTGTGACATTTTGACTTGGAGATTTGATCAGTGGCATCCTGACATTATGTAATTGAAAATGAAAAAATTATGTGTTGAAGATTTTGGTGTTTTGACCTGTTCAGCATTTCAATGAGTTTGCATTACATATAAGTCTTCACAGGTACCATAATACACAAGACAATTACAACGTAAAACTTACAACATAAAAATATATACAAGACTAAAATTGTATGTGCATGTGTTGCACGCATCTAAAATAAATAATGATAAAGTAGATTTAAGAGCAGAAATGCTGTCATATAGAATACAAACTTTAATTATTTGCATATACACTATGCTTACAAACATATATATATTTGACTTATTTGCATATAAAGGAACCACTGGGTGACAGTGATCACAATGTACTGATGTGGGATTTAGTTAAAGATGTAACTACCATCAAGAGTAAAGGGAAGGGTTTTTGCTTTTGTAAAGGTGACTACAGGGGTAGTAGTAGTGGCATGTGATGCAAGAAAGCAAGTGTATGAGCTTATGCAGCATCAGCCAAAAAAAAAAAAAAAAAATCACACCATTCCCTCCAAATGCCTGTCCAGGTTCCTCCTTAAATTTATTCAACCTAGCAACTTCCACAACAGATGGAAGTTTGTTCCAGCAATTAACCATCCGCTGACTAAAGGCAAATTTCCGCACATCTATTCTACATCTGTCCTTTCTTAATTTGAATTTATGCCCCCTTAGGTCTGTAATCTGAACAAATGGAAGGATCCCATCAGAATTCAGCGTGTCCAACCCATTCAAGGCCTTATACACTTTAATCAGATCACTGCGCAGGTGCCTAGTCTCCAGCCACTGCAATTTGCAGAATTTAAGCCTCTCTTGGTAAGAAGATCCCTTCATTCCCCTCACCAATCTTGTTGCCCTTCTCTGTACACGCTCAAGTAAATCTACATCCTTCCTAAAATGAGGCCTCCAGACCTGTACGCAGTACTCAAGGCGTGGCCTGACCATTGCCTTATACAGAGGGACAATCACCTCCTTTTCCCTGCTAGCAAAATTCCTATATATCATTGACAAAACCCCATGACCTGCCCTGGCAGCCTGTCTGCATTGCTCAGAAAACTTCATATCTGACTGCACAATTACTCCCAGGTCTTTTTCATTTTCTACCACCTTAAGTGTAGTACCACACAGTTGGTACGTATCTCTGGGGTTACTTCTACCCATATGCAGTACTTTGCATTTGTCAAGGCTAAATTTCAGTTGCCACTTCTTAGCCTATCTGCCCAAATTATCTAGATCCTGTTGCAGTAGCACACTGCCATTACTGTCATTAACAACCCTGCGAACCTTTGTATCATCTGCAAACTTCGACATTTAGCCTGATATACCTTCATCAATATCATTGATAAATATACAAAACATCAGTGGACTCAATACCAAACCCTGTGGACTCCACTAATAACATTAGTCCACGAAGAGCAGCACCCATTTATTACCACCCTCTGTCTTCTCCCACTTAACCATCCTTTTATCCATTGTAGCAACTTACCCTTAATACCATTCTGCTCCAATTTGTACAATAGTCTTCCATGTGCAACAGTGTCAAAAGCTTTCCTGAAATCCAAATATATGATATCAAATAAGTTTTTGCATCCAGTTCCTTTGTAACCACATCATAAATTCCTATCAAATTTGTCAGACAAGACTTTCCCTTAACAAACCCATGCTGTGTCTGAATTATTGCTGCAGTCTTGTCTAGATGATCCTGCAATGCATCTTTAACCAGTGCTTCCATTATTTTACCCTGAACAGAAGTTAAACTTACTGGTCTGTAATTACTCGTGTCACAATTTGATCCCCCTTTGTGAATTGGGGATACATTTGCACATCTCCCAGTCCGTGGGAAACTCCTCTGAGTCCAAGGATGCTCTCATAATTATGGCTAAGGGTTTGCTTAGTTGGTTTGCTGCCTCCTTTAATATAAATGGAAAAATCCCATCCAACCCAGGTGCTTTTCTTAGGTTTAACTTCAACAATTTCTCCTCCACTTTGCTCTCAGTTATTACAAAATCATTAAGTATCCTGCTACAATTTGATAACCTTCTTGCATTTTCAAACCTTAATAACTTCTCATGTGTGAATGTAGATGCTAAATACTCATTCAGTTTGTTTGCTATCTGAGCAGGATCATCAACAGTCGAACCATCGATGTCAAGTGGACCAATCAGATTCATCCCATTCCTTTTAGAATTTATATAAGTAAAGAAATCCTTGCTGTTTTTCTTAGCATCTTTTGCCAAGGATTTCTCGTAATCTGCCTTCGCCTACCAAACCTAATTGTGACCTGATTACACACTAGCTTATATCTGCCATAGGCTTCTGAGTCGCTTGATAATTTATATGCATCCCATGCATTTTTCTTCTTTTTACGAGTCTCATTAGTTCATTAGATAACCATTTAGGCCTAAACCCTGAACAATATTTCTTAATAGGTATGAAACGTTTAGTAGCATCCATGATTAATTCCTTGAATGCTTCCCACTTAGAATTTACTGTTGGTAACATCGCCAGTTGTTCCCACTATACAGAATTTAAAAACTTTCTGAGACCACTGTACTCACCTTTACAGAAGCAAAAACCCTTTTCTTTACCCCTGATGGTAATTAAATCTTTAAGTAAATCCCACATCAGTACACTGTGATCATTGCCACCTAGTGGTTCCTTTATCCTTTTTTTTTTTTTTTTTTTATGAGAACCCCAAACACGAGAGGTATTGGAACCTATAGTACTTAGTACCGTGCTTGGGTTGGAGGTTGAAAAGACGAAAGAAGATATTTGTTGACATTGGACTTGAACTTCTGTAGATTGTAATTTTCAGGAAATACGTATGAAGGAAGGTTGTTCCAGAAAACGGCAGTTGAATGAATAAATGAGGAAGATGAAAAGTTGGTTCTGCGGGTTTGAAGCTGGACAGTAAATGGATGTTGGCTGGTGGCGGAACGTGTTCGGACAGTTTTGAAAGAGAGAGCGGGAATCATAGAAGCCAATTCAGAAGAACAGTGCCCATGGAAGTATCTGTAGAAGAGGCATGCAGCAGAAACAGTACGTCTATGAGAAAGCGAGTGGAGAGACTCTGTTAGAGATGAATCATTAATTAACCTAACTGCCCTCTTCTGAATGGAATCAAGAAGCCTGAGAGAGGTTTTGGGGGCACCACCCCAGATGTGGGAACAATATTCCATGGCAGGGCGGATTTGCGATTTATACAGAGTGAGCAGCTGTTTGGAAGAAAAGTAACGCCGAGAGCGAAAGAGAAAACCAAGTTTTTTAGATGCAGAGGAAGCAATATTTGTAATGTGCTTGTGCCAAGAGAGAGATTAGAAGTCACGGTAATCCCCAAAAGAGATATATCATTTTGCCTAGAAATCGGAGTGTCACTAAAGATAAGCATAGGACCAGAAGAATCCTTTTTGTGAGATATAAGACAAGACTGAGTTTTAGAAAGGTTGAAATCAACTAAGTTGTCTTTGCCCCACTGGAGAATTACCTGAAGATCGGCATTTAAGGAATTGGCAGCAGATTTTCGAGACCTTGACGCTGATTGAGCAGGACAAGGTTTCTCAAAATGGAAAGTTGAATGCAATGTGCTATCATCGGCAAAACTATGGATACGATTTCCAGTCAATGGAAGAAGGTCATTGATATACAAAAGGAAAAGAGTGGGGGAAAGAACTGAACCTTGGGGGACACCGGCATTAGTGGAGAAGTTAGAAGACAGAGAGCCATCTACCATCACCCTCAGTGAGCGATCAGAGAGAAAACTGGAAAACCAATTACTAAAAACAGTTGGCAAACCATAAGATGGAAGCTTGTTTAGAAGACCTTTATGCCAAACACGATCAAAAGCCTTTGAGATGTCAAGAGCAACTACTTGTGTTTCACCGAACCTTTCCATTGAATTAGTCCATAAATGGGTAACATAAGCCAGAATATCACCAGTGGATCGACACTGACGGAATCCATACTGGCGATCGTTGATCAGACGGAAGGTTTCTAGGTAGTTTAAGAGTTGCCGGTTAATTGATTTCTCCATTACTTTAGAAAGAGTAGAAGTAATTGCAATGGGACGATAATTGGATGGGAGGGATTTGTCACTCTTTTTAGGAACTGGCTGGATATGAGCAAATTTCCAAGCAGAAGGAAAAACACCTTTGGAATAAGAAAGTGAAAAAAGGCGGCAAAGAATAGGAGTAAGTTCAGGGGCACAGGTTTTGAGAACAAGTGGAGAAATACCATCAGGACCTGGAGCTTTCTTAGCATCAAGATTCATCAAAATCCTTCTGATATCCTTTTGACGGAAGACCACAGAACGCATTGAATGGAGCGTGTTAGGAATGGTGGGAGGTGTTTTACCAAGATCATTAATACATGAGCTGGAAGAAAAATGGGATGCTAGCAGGTCAGCTTTATCCTTGGCTGAAGTGACAACAGAACCATCTGGTTTGGACAGAGGTGGGAGCAGAGATGGGCAAAAGTTGCGGCCAATAGCTTTGGCAAGAGACCAGAATGCTCGGCTACCATTAGGGCAAGAAGCAAGTTTTCTACTCTTAGCCTGTTCAAACTCTAGTTTGGGCTGATTAATAACTGGACTGATTAATCTGCAAATTCTTAATACACGAATGATCACTGCTGATAACCAGATCAAGAGTATTACTCTCTCTGGTTGCCTCTTGAACATGCTGCTTCAGAAAACAATCATCCAATAAATTCACAAAAGTCTGACTAGTGTGTGAGTGACCAACCCACAAGTTCCAGTCAATATCTGGGAAGTAAAAATCCCCCATTATAAGGCATTCTGATTTACTAGCCCACTATTTCTCTGTACAATTGTCCATTGTACTCATTCGAGTCATTAGGCCTATAACACACTCCTACTCTTATTTTTGCTTTCACAGTGCTCATGTCACACCAAACTGACTCAACAGTGCACTTCTTTTGATTTTATGTTTTTCTTAATTAACAGCATAACACATCGTCCCTTTCTATCCTTTCTGTACACATTGTACTCCCCAAATTCCAGTTCTGCATTCCTTATATCTGTGTGACACCACGTCTCTGCTATCCCAACAATATCCGCCTTTGACCAACACTTCAAATTCATCAAATTCATTTACTATAATTCTAGCATTGGTATACATGCAAGAATACATGCTCATATTCCTAGTTACCCCAATACATCCCATATACCCACCTATTTCATGATGACTGCCATTCGTCCCAGAAACCCCCAACACTCCTCGCTCCAGGTCGCTACTTATTCTAATAGAAGTTGTGCAAGAATCACCTTCACCTCTGCCAGCGGCTACTGTTAAACTATTAGTCCTTGTAGCCTCCCAAGCTAGCAGTTTTCCGACCCACCTAACACTGCCTTGATAGAATCAGCAAATATTCTTGCACCCTTTCTATTTAAGTGTATCCCATCCCTGTAGAAACAGTTGCTCCTGTTAACAAATACAGACTAGGCTGAAAAAAAATTCTATCCCTTGAGCCTTGCACAATCTTTCCAGGGCCGAATTGATCGATAAGGCTCTCATCATATACTCCCTTCTATCGTGTCTGGGCAGAATTGCACACTTTCAAATTCAACCCTAATTCACAGCTTTTTTTCAGCTACTCTGCCGGTCTCCTACTCTTAATATCATTAATGCCAACGTGTACAACTATATCACCTTTTGTGCCCTTAAAAGACGATATCTGCTCTACAATATCATCAACCTTTGCCCCTGGCAGACATACCCTGGTCCTGTTCCACCTATCCTTTTTATAAAGCATGTTCCCCATTTCCCTGACAATAGTGTCACCAACAACTACTAGTTCCTGAGGTACCAGCGCATTCTGCCTTGTGGGTTGCCGCTGTGTTGCATGATGACCAAGTGCAAGCTCTGGCGTTGATGTGGGCAGCTGAGAGCTTGATGGGCCCCTCAATTTAGATCCTTCCAGGGCATCCACCCTCTCATATAGGCCCATAACAACGCTGAGTTGTCGCCTGATTTCCTTACACTCCTTACATCGCGCACACACACAAAGACATCCCCAATGGCAATATCATGTTCCGTTCCAGAGAGTTCGGCAAACTTTCACAAGTTGCACATTTTTTTTAAGCTGTGATGAGTTGGAGAATCGACCCCCCTCAGTTCTCCCCAGAGTCACAGCACTCCTGCCACTTTGTGGCCGTTGCTTTGCTGCTCTATTTTGGGGCATGCTATTTTAAATTAATAAGATCAATAAATTAATTAAATGTCAAACCTATGCTATCTAATAGAAACAGTGAAGCGTATTGCTGTTTCTATAATTATACGTTAGAGCTACCTAGTTACCTCAATTAAAAATTTGAATTCCCTACCACTATATACAAAAACAATAACTGCAAGATTCGAACGAAATAACAGTTTTACGTATATTAAGTAGTAATCCACAAAAACTCTTTATCTAAATTAAAATAAAAATGACCAGCGTAACTATAAGACTACGTATTAAGTACAATATACAATAACAATTACGTAAATAAAAAGGCAAACACATCGCTTTTTCGGAGCCTGTAACTCACAGCTGTCATTTTTAAAGAGAGTCAGCGCCCTCGACTCTCTTTAAAACTGTCCTCGGGTCTCAGTTTTTAAATTCTATACAGTGGAATCAAATGATAATGTTACCAACGTTGCATTCTAAGTAGGAAGCCTTCAGGGACTTAAATTTGGAGGCTACTAGGCTTTTCATTCCAACTAAGAAATGCCCTTCAAGGTTTAGTGGATGTAAGATGAATTAATGAGGCTCGTGACAGAGAAGATAAATGTATGGGATGCATATAAATTATCAGGCGACACAGAAGCCTATGGCAGATATAAGCTATTATGTAATCAAGTCACAAATGATGTCAGGCAGGCAGGCGAAGGCAGATTACGAGAAATCTTTGGCTAAGGATGCAAAGAAAAACAGCAAAGACTTCTTTACTTATGTGAACTCTGGAAGGAAAGGGATGAATCAGATTGAACCACTTACCATAGATGGGTTGACTATTGATGATCATGCTCAGATAGCTGATAAACTGAATGAGTATTTTGCATCTACATTTACACATGAGGTGTTATTCAATTTAAGAAGTTTATCAAACTCTACCAGCGAGCTAAGTGAATTTGTAATGTAATAACTGAGAGCAAAGTGGAGGACAAATTGAGGAAGTTAAACTTAAAGAAGGCAACTGGGGTGGACAGGACAGGTTATATTAAAGGAGGCAGCAAAGGAAATAAGCAAACCCTTAGCTTTAATTATGACAGCTTCCTTGGACTCAGGGGAGGTTCCCTATGGAGGTGTGCAAATATATCACCAATTCACAAAGGGGGTTCAAAAGGTGAACAATTAACATACACCTGTTAGTTTAACTTGTGTTCTGGGTAAAATAATGGAGTCACTGGTTAAAGAAGCATTGCAGGATCATCTAGATAAGACTGCAGTGATACTTAAGATGCAGCATGGGTTTGTTAAGGAGAAATCTTGTCTGACAAATTTGATTGGATACTATGATGTGGTCACAAAGGAAAGCTTTTGATATTGTTGCACATGGAAGACTGCTGTACAAATTGGAGCAGTATGGCATTAAGGGTAAGTTGCTATAATGGATACAGGGATGGTTGAGTGGGGGAAGACAGAGTGGTAATCAATGGACACTGCTGTTCGTGGACGAACGTTATTAGTGGAGTTCCCCAGGGTTCGATGCTGGGTCCATTATTATTTTGTGTATTCATCAATGATATTGATGAAGGTATATCAGGCTTAATGTCCAAGTTTGCAGATGATACAAAGGTTGGCAAGGTTGTTAACGAAAGTAAAGACAGTATGCTACTCCAACTGGATTCTAGATAAGTTGGGCAAATGGGCTGAGAAGTGGCAGCTGAAGTTTAACATTGACAAATGAAAGTACTACATATGGGTAGCAATAACCCAAGAGAAACGTACCAACTATGTGTACTACACTCAGGGATGTGGATAGTGAAAAAGGCCTGGGGGGGGGGGTAATTGTGCAGTCAAATATGAAGTTTGCTGAGCAGTGCAGATGGGCTGCCAGGGCAGGTCATGGAGTCTTGTCAATGATATATAGGAATTTTGCTAGCAGAGACAAGGAAGTGATTATCCTGTTGTACAAGACAATAGTCAGGCCACACCTTGAGTACTGCGTAAAGGTCTGGAGGCCTCATTTTAGGAAGGCTATAGATTTGCTAGAATGAGTACAAAGAAGGGCAAAAAGATTTTTGAGAGGATTAAAGGGGTGCTCTTACCAAGAAAGGTTTAAGTTGTGCAAATTGCAGCGCCTGGAGTGTAGGCACCTGCGAGGTGATCTGATTGAGGCATATAAGGCCTTGAATGGGTTGAACAAGCTGAATGCTGATGGGATTCTTCCTCTTGCTCAGATTAAGAATCTGAGGGGGGGCATAGATCCAAATTCAGGAAAGACAGTTGTAGAATAGATGTGCGGAAATTTGCCTTTAACCAGCGGGTAGTTGAATTGTGGAAAAGACTTCCATCTTTTCTTGTGGACGTTGATAGCCTAAATAAATTTAAGTCTGAGCTGGGCAAGCATTTGGAATGATTGGAGGAGTGAAACGAGATGGTTTTTTTTTTTTTTTGGCTAGCAGAGACAAGGAAGTGATTATCCCGTTGTACAAGGCAATAGTCAGGCTGCATAATCTTGCATTGTATGTCTACTAATGCTGATGCACACTGAATGACCAGTTTGTTGCCGACCGTGCTAGCTTCTTTCTCAACTGTTGAGAAAGAAGGCAGAAGCCTTTGAAAGCTTCAGTTACTTTAGCGCTTTTAATCTAGTATATTTTATTGCATTTTAATTCAGTATTTTATTATCATTTTATTTGTACATTCACTGTAAACTACATTTGTTTTATTCTATCTTAATTCAGTATTTTATTATCAGTAACATTTTATTTGTATAATCACATTTAATTTTGTTTGATCTATTGTAAATTTATTGTAAATTTAAATATAAAGCTTTTTAAGATGTTGGTTTACGTTTTTACTTTAATGGTTGGTGAGAAACGCTAAAAATCATAGTTTAAACTTCAGTTGCCACTTCTCAGCCCATATACCCAACTTTTATAGATCCTGTTGCAGTAGCATACTGTCTTTACTGTTGTTGACAGCGCCTCCATAGCCAGGTGGGCAGGAGCAGCAGTGCGTAGCACATGCTTATTGATTAGACCGGGGTTCGAGCCCGTGAGCCACCAAATACGGAGGATGCGGAAAGGTCATGGAATGACCACCGCATATCCCCAGAGCAATATGGCCTTAGTTGCTAATGCTCCTAAAAACCAAATAACAACGACAACTGTCGTTAACAACCCTGCCAACCTTTGTATCATCTGCAAACTTGGACATTAATCCTGATATACCTTTATCAATATCACTGATGAATACACAAAACAACAATAGGCCCAGCACCGAACCGTGGGGAACTCCACTAATAACATTTGTCCATGAAGAGCAGTGTCCATTGCTTACCACTCTCTGTCATCTCCCACTCAACCATCCCTTATCCATTGCAGCAACTTGTCCTTAATGCCTTACCACTCCAATTTGTACAGCAATCTTCCATGTGCTTTTCCTAGAATGGGAAAAGGGAATAGTATGAACAGTATCAAAAGCTTTCCTGAAATCCAAGTATATATGGTATCAAAATTATTTTTTGTATACAGTTCCTTTGTGACCACATCGTAGTATCCAATCAGATTGGTCATATTAATGAGGATATCATCATCCAAGGGAAGCCATCAAAGCCTGCAGATGATCTGCAGGTTGGAAGGGTGAATAACAATCTGAGCCTGGCCACACTGATTCAAAAAGACTTGGGTTAGTTGCATATACCAGCCCATGTTGCTTCAAAAGACCTAGATTAGTTGAACATGTGGTCCAAAAAATGGAAACTAAATTTTAATACTTCTAAATGTAAGATTATGCCTTTGGGGTATAAAAATATTGGAATCTGTATAAGCTGCCTGGGGGATTAAATGTAATTAAAGGTGAAAAAGATGTGGATGTTGTGATTCAATATGACATGAAATTTTCCAGGCAGTATAAAAGATAGCTAGGAAGGCACAGCATCCCTTCTATGATTTATAGGACCTTTGCTATTAGTTGAACACTGGAATAAGTTTCCTCTGCTCATGGTGGAGGCAGTAAGCAGGAATAAATTCAGGGGAATTGTTTATCTTGTTAGAATGGAAAAAGGGAATAGTATGAATATTCTCTTTTATTTTATATATTTATTTTATTTTTTTGCAAATGCAGAGAAAGTCTACTTCCTTGCATCATTTGGCCTTACTAATACTAACAACAGCCCCAACTGAAGAGGCTTTATAACCTTACATTAATTTCTTCAGAAAAGTGATGGGGGTGAAACACCTGCACTACTACAGAAGATACTCAGCATAACAATGTGCACACCATTAGATTTCAAGATAAGCATCATGCAGTAATATTACTTCAGTCATACTGTCTTAACTATCTATAATTCACAGTTTGAATTTTAATATTCCAAGGATATCACAAATTTGCTCAGTATAAGTTTGGAATCTCTCTCTCCATCCTCTTCCAAACATTGTTTCTCTAATGAACGGTTTGCTTGAAAAGAATCTTAAAGGAGGGCTCTCAATTCAATTTTAGCTAAATGTCACATACAATAATGGACAAAAAATTGCAGCACAAAATAATTATTTAGAATGTTTATTAATTAACTCTACAACAGAAACAGTTATAATATGGTGCCTGAAAATATAACAATAAAACATGTTCAAAAAAATGCTCAAAAGGTATGACTTATGATGCCGTACAGTGGGAGCACCCCTAAGAGCAACAGCAAAGATGACATGTACAGATATCTTGACAGAGTAAACTGTCAGAGGTAATCATACAAAGCAAAGGATTCAAGCATGGCAGTGAATTAAGTAGAAAGTGGGATGAGCAATGTTTTCATGAAACAGTACTGGTCCTCTCATTATTCTTGCTTTGTAGGGCTAAAGGATAATGGGAGAACCAGTACGGCAACAATTTTAAATAAAGGGCAAACAGAAAGCTGAGACACATTTCTATGACAGCCTTTTCTTTGGGAATTACTGGTCCCTATCAGATAGCAGGTGATCTTTATTTCAAATTCTTTTATAAAATACTGAAAAAAGTTATTCAATGCAGGTTGTCATGCAGTAGGCAAAGTTAAAACTTTGAAATTACAAAACAGCATTTGCTACTTTGATATTGTCAATATAGGATTGTCAATACCCACTATCTTATGGGGTGGGGGGGGAAGGAAGATAAACAACAATGTTCCAAATGTTTAAAAATACTGCGATGTGCAATAAAGGCAAAATTCGTTCTGGCATGATCAAATCAAATAATTTAAATGGCGGGAGGACAAAAATGCAATCCTATTCTTCATAACAGAATCAAAGCAAAGAAGGCTTTGTGCTATCACTGCTTTTAAAGAATGGCCAACTTGAAACATATTAGAAAAAATGTTTATTATGTAATATCCTGGACTTAAAAAATAATAATAATAAAAAAAATTAGGCATTAGGTACATAATGAGTTGCTGACACTCTAGTCTGAGACTAATAGTCACTGATAATGAATATCACTGATAACTCACTATAACTTGCTGTTCATCCAATTCAGCTTTTGATTTACGTAATTTGTGACGCTCATGTGGCCATACCGTTGGCACATACTCAGTCGCTCTAGAAGACACGGATGTTGGGTATTGTAATAAATATAAAGCTGCCTCTTGTGAACTCATCTCCACAGAATTCAATACATCTACACTTAATTCTTATGTTAGATCAGTTATATCCATATCAGGATATTCTTCTTGTAGCTCTAATTTTCCTTTGCAGGTTGCTTATTCCTCTGTTAGTTTTATTCACAAATTCAACTACATATGAATTAGACTTAAGCACTCCTAAAATACAAGGATTGTAATTATTCACAAATTTCTCTTCTATCTTGCATTTAAGAAATACACATGGTCGTTTGATACCAGCCCTCAAAATATTTAGATATTCTTCTTCTGATTGGCATTGATCTGATTTAAGGAATTCTTCGAAATTAACATGATTATCCAATTCTAACGAGTTGTGCATTTTGTGATAAGCTAATCTTCGACTGTCATCTGTGGCCATCGGTATCAATATACAAGTTTACGACATTGGCCAAAAAGGTGCTTCGTATCGACATTCACATCGGTTTGCATTATTATTTTTATCAGGCAAAAGTATGTTTATGTTGCTGTAAATTTGAATAATCTGAAGTTTTCTCTATAGAACATAATGCATCTATCATTTGGATTGCTTCTTCCATCCCACCTTCTTTTTCTTATACTGGTGCAAAGGGTACATTGTTCATCCATAATAATATATATGCATGTGGACTTCCTCGATGTTGAAATTCAATGCGTTTAAAGAAATTCACAAGATATTTCCCAAAAGAACTATAGGTTTTCGATTTTAAAATTTTGAGTATAATCTCAACAATTTTATTAAAGTATATGGCACACACTGCGGGGTCTTCATTTATTAATGTAGCTCTTTCCATGTAAGGTAGATCCATAACTTCATTAGTTGTAATTTCTCGTTTATATCTGAATTTGTGAAACATATATAGTAATACAGGCCATGTTGGTTCACAAGCACTTAACATCAAGAACATTGTAGGTTTTCCTAATTGACGAATCATGGCAAACACATCTCGTTTATGTTGACTCTAATAATATGCTGAATTGGGAATTGTTTTAGAAATGCCAAGTTAGACTAACGACTTGTTTATAAATCTTTCGATTTCAATATAGAACGGAGTAATGTTAGCTGTTATTCTTACTGATTTAAATGCAATTTGCAAATGTTGGGGAGTTACTCCACAACGATAAGATCTACGAATTTCACTCGATGCCATCATAAAGGGAGTAATTTTCAATCCATTTTTAAATTTTCGTGCATGTCCCAAATATATAGCTGGAAAAGATAGTTCTTCTGTATGTACATTAAATATGAAATTTGTTGGAGATGATTTCTGACCCAGTGCTATACATAAATATTTATCTTCAGACCATAATAACATTTGTTGTTGAATTAACAATAGTTCATCATCATTATTGACAGGTTCCACAATTTCATCTGAATGTTACTGTTCACTATCATCATTTGTCCCCAAGAAATCACTCACTTTGGTGCCGTAGAATTTATACAAAGGTGAATTTATCGAATACCGTAATATTTTTACTATTTTCTTCTGCGCACATCCTTGTAGATGTGATTTATGTGTGAGTCTTCATTTTATATGTACAGTAATGGCATAATCGTCATCTAATTCTCTAGGTAATTGATGAACCATTGTATTTACGTTAACTGGTACATTTATTACATTTAGTACAATGATCCCATATTGTCCATGATGCAAACGAATTCGCATAAAACGTAATCGTGGTGATATCAAATGCTCAGTTACAACATCCAGTGGCGGCAAATGAGTAGGATAGGTTGGATATATAAATCCATTTGACGTGGCTATAGTTGGTATCCATCCCTCTTTTAATGAAGTATGACATGTATTACACATCATGAAAGTACTCACTTCTTGTAAATTACATTCATTTTGAAGTAATTCATATGAAGTTGTTGGAAATGGTTTCAAATCTAATTGAAACCATAAACGATCACAAATATTACAACTAAATCCAAATGGGTTTTTGTACACTAGTTTTTCAAACTCACTGTCAGCTCGTGTAGACACTATAGGGATGTAATCAACAATCTCATTATTAGCCATTTTTAAATTCGCTTTTTTTCGTACACGATATTCCTTCATTTGTTGCGCTGGAGTTTTAGATTCCTGGTAAGTATCAGGCATAGTAGAACTCTGTGTTTGAATTTCATTATGATTCAGAATAGTTTGAATTTCTAATTTCCTTTTCATCCGTTCACAATATTCCTTCATTATTTCAGCTAGAGGTTTTTTGGGTGCAGTTTGACAACTCCTAGGCATAATGAAACACTCTTGTTGAATTATCTGGATTCACATTTCTGTCCAACTTCCCTTTCTTTCTTTCACGATATTCCTTTGAACACTGGGCTGTAGATTTTGGCACAATCACTTGACTATTAGTCCTTATGCTGATATAATGGTATAACATAGCGCATTATTGCTCAATTTACTTGTGTCACTTGTACATTTCTTACCTCGCTGCATGTTGCGTACAATTGAGTTTTCTCAGGGGCATGTGTTGTACTTGTTGCGTGCAGTGACATAACAAGTACAACACATGCGGGTTTCGTGACGATTTCTAGGTAACGTAACGCTTTTTTCCAAATAACGCTGGTAAAAAAGTTTTAACATCAATAGTAAAAAAAAGTAACAATTAATTTTAAAATTGAGCAAGAGTTTTGCAAGGTACAAATAAAATTTTACTATTCTATTTCATCATAAAAAATAATTGTGTTTTATGTGACCACAACTACAAAGTGCACTGAAATCTTAAATTTTTATGCAAAATCATCTTGTCAAGAGATACTGCAGTATGTGAAAAAGGCAAATTTTGTTCTGTCATGAACAGATAGTTTAAATGATGGGAAGACAAGAAATTACTCCTACTTTTCATAACGGAATCAATGCAAAGAAAGTCTAGTGCTGTCACTATGTTTAAAGAATGGCCACTGGGATGCTTTTATGTAACTATGTTCCGCAGGGTTGGGATCAGGTCTGTTAACAATTATCTAAATATAGTATCATGCTATTGTTTAGTTGCAAAAACTTGACTTAGAATAAATCACATTTAAGTGATTTATTCTAAGTCAAGAATTATCATCCTGCTAAAAAATTTCAGAATGCTGATTTAATACAAAAAAAAAATAAATAAATAAATGGAGGATACAGTGCAAAGGTATCTTGAAAAATGAAGTTATCCAACTTCATCCAAGCAACTCCTTATAACAGAAAACAAAGCCCCAAAACAAATACAGTAAAATTTCAACCAGCTGGCATCTGATGTTCCACAAAATACAAATACCTAAACAGTCTGCTGTCCACCAATGTTGCTTTCATATGTTGGTTTACAATTACAGGAAGCCAAATGGATTGTTTTCCAAAAAGTTTGTAAGTTTCAGAAAGCATTTCCTCAAAAAACCAATTTAACAATTGTTGAACATTACCAATACTGTCCATGTGGGTAGACTTCCATACAGAGTTACAGGCGTTCATTCTCATATAAGACAGTAGGGTGAGTGCAGATGTATATCAATACTGTTTAGTTCTCATCTGGAGAGGAGAATTTATTGGGAGATAAGGGGATGCTGTAATAGAAATTCACAATGGCTATTCTCATTTCTATTACCTCTAAGTTGTTTGTAACACTATTTGCTTTGCTGGTATCTTTGTATTCACAAATCTAGGCTGTTCTGAGGAATAAAGGGGAGGAGGCTACCTGCTGTTAAGGATAGGTGTACCTAATAAAGTAGCCAACGAACTGTACAGAATCAACTAAGCAAATTTTTTGAAATCAAAGATTTCAGAGCTTCTTTGAGATCCCTTTTCAAGATTATAGAAATAAAAGAAAAGGAAAGAATTGTTTAATTCTATGATTATACCCTAAGAATGACATTCATAATTAAATTCCATTACACTAAATTAAATGAAATTAAATTAAATAATTATGTCTGAAGGCAGGGTACCTTTACAAAAGACTAGAATCACATTTCTTACCTGAAATGCTATACTACTTTGATGTTGTTACTGTTGAGATCTGCCCTTGTACTTTTATGCTGTTTAGAATAAGGACAAACAAAATGAGCCCAGAGGATTTGGTGGTTCAAAATACTCGGGAATACTATTTATTGTGTAAATGGTTGCTTTTTAAGTGCATCAGCAGCTTAAATGATGCAATGATGATGCAATATGCCATATTGCATCATTATGTATTATGTCTTTGTAGGTGTGTTTGTGGACCAATTTTCATGCTGTGCAAGCTGAAGAACCTGAAATAACTGTCTGAGGTTCGGCTGTACTCTTCAACCTCTTGGAAGGACTGTGATTATTATTCTTCAAAGAGGTCTTTGAAGTACTCAAATGGACTGTGGTCAAAGAGGCCTTTAGAAATTCCTCCAGTCTCTGACAGGGCTGAACCCAGACTTGATTAAACAAGTGACAAAATCATACTGTTACAGAGGATGGAAAGGGTTACATTATTAAAGAAACTCTACAGTGCGACTCTGATGAAGAAATGTAAAACTTTTGGTACTGTTTTATGAATTTGAAATAACTGTTAATGTAAGTATATCTGCATTCATTATTTCTAAAAAATGTAGTTATCCTTCACCACTAGCTAAAAAAAAAAAAAGACAACTGAAGTTATTTTTAGCAAAAACAACCATAATAAAACTGCTTCAGCTTTTCATTTCCTATGAAATTAAGCTTTTGATTATCTGTGAAAATAATTGTACCTCCACTTCAATCACATTTTACATGACATTTTTATTAGAAAACCTTGAAATGAATTTCCTCTTATGTTAATATAAATAAATTTTAATATAACTGACATTTCGATGCTAACTATGAATTATATCATTAGGAGAAAAAAAAATTACAGAAAATACTTACCCTTTCAAAATAGAAGAGATACTTTTTTAGTGCTTCTCTGGCTTGAGCATGAGCTGATTCATTGGCAATATTAGGATTTTCTTTATACCTACTACATTCATAATATTCGCTACCATGTGTTTTCCAGTCTAAAAATTAAAAAAGCTCCATTTTATTATATTAACGATAAAAAGGTAGGTATGCACAAATACATTCACTCATCATGAAACACACACACAACTCATCAGATGGTATGCACAATGATAACAAAAGCAGTAGTGTGCTATTGCAATATTTAATGCAATTATTTAAGTTTTTTTGAGAAAAAATTCAAAAATTGAAATTTTTTCAGACAAAAAAAAAATTCTACTAAAGAATTAGTCACATCCATTTTCTAGTTTAAAAAATTCAGCACTATGCATATAAATATTTCTGTTTTTGTGCGTGTACACACACACACGACAAAACATTATGACCACCTACCTCATATGATGCTGGTCCTCCCCGTGCAGCCAAAACAGCTCGTACCCAGCAAGGCATGGATGCTACATGATTTCTAAATGTGTCTTGTGATATCTGGTACTAACACGGTAACCAGCAGATCCTTTAACTCCTGTAAGGTCTGTGGTTGAGACACCACAGATTGGAGTTGCTGTTCCAACACAAACCACAGAGGCTTGATGGGATTGATGTCTGGGGAATTTGGAGGCCAGGGCCTCCAAATTCTTCCTCATGTTCTGCGAACCAGTCTCGAACAGTCTGGGCGGTGTGGCATGGCACATTATCCTGCTGAAAGGAGGCACCGCCAGAGGGGATCCCCAGGTAAATGACACATGTACCCGGCCTTCTTCCAATCACTTAAGGTCCAGTTTCGATGCTCGCGTGCCCATTGTAGGCACTGTCGCCGATGAACCGTGGTTACATGGGCACTCAGAGTGGCCTGCAGCTACGCAGTTCCATTTTCAGCAGGGTTTGATGTACCGAGTGTTGTGACACATTACTCCTGTCACCAGCATTCCAATTACCGGTGAGTTGTGCCACAGTCACCCTTCTGTTGCCACGTACCATCTGGGAGAGCCTTTGCTCACCTCGAGCATCGATGAGCCGTGGTCATCCAACACCTCGCCAGTGGTTTGTGGGTTTCCCCCTCCTTGGACCACTTTCGATAGGTACTAACCATGGTTGACCGTGCGCATCCCACCAGCCGTGCCATTTCGGATATGCTCTGACCCAGTCGTCTGGCCATTACAATTTGGCCTTTGTCAAACTTGCTTAATTCCGTTGCCTTTCCCATCTGAAGAACAAGAGTAACACGGATCAACGGAGCTCAGTATCAGGTGTTTTTTATACCGTGTCCTGACCTGTGCACGCACTGTAGTTCACCTGCAGTTGCTTCGATTTGCATAACGACTCTCTGGTCATAATGTTTTGGCTTATTGGTGCTCGTTTGTTTGTTATTAGGAGCATTAGCAACTAAGGCCATATTGCTCTGGGATATGCGGTGGTCATTCCCTGACCTTTCCGCATCCTCCGTATTTGGTGGTCACAGGCTTGAACCCCGGTCTAATCAAGAAGTGTGCTACGCACTGCTGCTCCTGCCCACCTGGCTATGGAGGCACCGGCTCATTGGTGTATATTGGTGTATTCATAATGTGCATTCTCACTACTTGCAGTCTATTGTTTTTTTTTTTTGTTAGGTTATATATACAGACACTTCCCAGCTTACGCAATACTTGACTTACGGAAATTTGACTTTACATAAGTTTTTTTCCGGCCGGTGCAAACTTAAAAAAAAAAAAATTGCGGAAACGTATTTTGCATCCTGTAGGAATAAATCGAGGTATCGTGAAAACATTGTAATGCGAACCCAATAACACTGTTTTTTGTTGTAATTCGTTCCAAGACCTCGGAAGTTGAAATTTTCGCTATGTAACTAAGCTATTTATCTCTCTAAAAGGTCATTTTTATAACAGAAATTCCATTGCAATACACTTTCATCATTATCATATGTTCCGTTATAACAATCAATTTTGAACGCCTTTGTGATATTTTCTAAAACACATTTCTGGAGGTCACGACCAAAAAACAAAAACAATTTGCACTTTCCGGTTTATTGGGCTTTTCTGTTAGCACAATCTATTATAAACAAGTAGTAAACTATCTTATTGCATTTGCAATAATACCGATAAGTGGAATTCTGTGGATTTTACGTTACGGTATTATGGTGAAATCTGATATCTTCAATCATATTAAAAACAAATTTTCAGAATCTTCTCTTCATTCCTATTTACTTATTACAATGGTGAAGGGAAAGGGAACAACTGAAAGTGCAAGTGCTGGCAGTGCTAGGAAATGAAACAAAATAGATTTAGAAATAAAGATGATTAATTAAGAAGTATGAAGCAGGACAAAGCTTTTCATCTATTACACTGGAATTAGGTCTTGCTGCTTCAACAGTTAATACTATTTTAAGGAACAATGCAAGTATAATAGAACATGTTAAAGGATCAATGCATTTAAGATCAACAGTGATCACAAAACAGTGTTCAGGTGCTACATCGAAGATGGAAAAGCTATTAATAATATGGATGGAAAATCAGATTCAGAAGCGAGTGCCCCTGAGTCCAACAGCCATTCAAGCAAAAGCAAGGAGTCTTTATGAAGATATTAAGGATAAATACAGCGAACCCCAAGCCAAGTTTGTGGCAAGCAACAGGTGGTTTAATAAGTTCAAGCATCGCGTTGGTTTCCAAAACATTAAAGTATGCGGTGAAGTCGCCAGTGCTAATACTGCAACTGCAGAGAAATTGTGTTTTGTTGGTAAAAACCCCTTCTAAATCTCCACAGCTCTCAACTTCCGCAACAGTGTGTGTATCAACTGAAGAGTTATTCTGGCAACAAGGGTCGAAGGTAAAACTTGCTGATGTTATGCCTGTCTCCTCACTCTTTTTGTAATTTTATAATTTTTCCTGCACAGGAGATAAAAAAATTCAATAAATAATTCTAATTACACGTTCATCGAACATTTCTTTTTTGCTTCAATCAAATTCAGCGTGCATAGTTGCGAGTGCTGCATAAGCATTTAGGGAAATTCCGACTTACGTTGAGTTCCTCGGAACGTAACCCTTACGTAAGTCGGGGAGTGGCTGTACACTATACGTATATTTCCCCCCCCTCACTCATTCATCTTTTTTCTCACAGATGGGGAGGATACAATGGTGTGTAATGTAAATTTAAATACTAATGCATAATAATTAAGCTAAATAAGTAAGAATATAAAAGATTTAAACTAGGATTAGTGTGTGCTTAACTGAAACATTTATGGTTTGTATTCTTTTTCTCACACACTTTCTCTTTCATTCTTCTGGCTTTCACATTTCATTTGTTTGACTCTTTACTTTCTACACTACACTCTCTGGGCACCTCAACTTATTGTTATTCTTCAGTTGTAGTGCAGGCCTACCTGCAAGTTTTTGCAGGTCAGGGGGGGAGAATGCAGTGATTGTTTGTTTTGTTAGTAAATGTTTGTTAGTATATATATATCTATTCTTTTCCTTTCTATTATATAAGCTGGTTAAGCTTGCATTATGTCAGTGGTGTGGCTCTGATCAAGAGTGCTGTCTGTTCTATAAATTATTTCTCGCTGCATAAGGACCACCGCCATGCAAATCTTCTGCATTGGTTGATCTATCGGAGAATGGAAGGGTGGTTTGGTTCTTCGATATTTCCGCCTTTTCGATGATTTGTATGACAATTGAAATGCAGCGATTCCATGACCATTATTGGCCTCGTGGTTCTCTGTCGATATGGGGCATAATGGTCAGTCTATCATTTTGATATTTTAGTTTTTGTAGTTTCTTTAACCCCTTTTTGGTGATATTTCACGTCTTTTGGAACTGGTACCTTCGAGGGGGGTACCGCTAAATCATATATAATTGGCATTATTTTAAATTTACATCGTTTTTATTAATTGGGTTTAATGACTAAATTATACAGGGGATTATCGACTACCTTTTTGTCTTATTATCTACTTTCCCTTCCCTGTTCGTTTATTTTATATTATTTTACGTTTCGTTTCGCTCTGCATTTTTGCCGTACTACTGGCTGATGTTTTTTATTTTAAATATCATATTTATTTTAATTATCAGATATATATATATATATATATAAAGTTATTATTAGCTTTCTGTATTTTTTCAGCCAATTACATTTGCTCTTCCACTCATTCCCATTCAGCATAACACTCATTCACTCTCTCTTTTCCTCATGCTGGGTCACTCTTTCTTTCACCAAAATGGACATTTATTCCCTTTTACCATAATTCCTAATTCTCTCTTTCACTCAGTGCCCAGCCTATTCATTCTGTCTTTCATTGCATTCCCTTGCTACTAGCTTACCAATATTTTTCAGCTAATCTGCTTCCCTGGCTGCCTGCACACCTCCCTCCCCTATATGGTTCCTTATTTGGTGAGGGATCTCAGGTTCCTACACATGGCAGGGTAGTCCTGGTGGTTACCCAGGTCAATCTGGTTTTGTCATGGGTTGCACATGCCAAATTCTGATGGGATTCTTCCGCTTGCTCAGATTACAACCTGAGGGGCCATAAATTCAAATCGAGGAAAGACAGTTACAGAATAGATGTGCAGAAATTTGCTTTTAGTCA
Source organism: Mastigoproctus giganteus (assembly GCF_048544385.1). Classification (NCBI taxonomy): domain Eukaryota; kingdom Metazoa; phylum Arthropoda; class Arachnida; order Uropygi; family Thelyphonidae; genus Mastigoproctus; species Mastigoproctus giganteus. Next base: position 152,026,068 of record NC_143587.1, on the reverse strand, counting down.
GCGGGTGATTAATTGCTGGAACAGGACAAACATTTAGAGGGAATGGATGTGTGAAATTGGTTTTTTTTGGGCTGATGCTACATAAGCTCATACACTTGCTTTTTTTCATCACATGCCTCCATTATTATTACTACTACTACATTCCGTATAAACATATTAGTGTTTGAATATCATCCCTTCCTCTTGGCTCTCTGATAGTCTTTTCTGGCTTTCATCATTGTTTTCTTCAAAGTGGCACATTACTAGTCACATGTGGTTTCTATTTCTTTTCTTTTTTTGGAATAGCAGTGTTGCATGCGTTGATGATTAAGGATTAAATTTCATCTGCTTGTTGTTATGTGTTAAGTTCATGCAGTCTTTCGGTAACATGTGGAGACTGAAGAGAACCAGACAATCATCAAATATTGGCCACTTAGTCTCGTACTTTGTAAAATCTGAAATATTTCTTTCCTGGAATGTAGAAGGGGTAATTAAAAAAGACATGGAGTTATGGTCACTGTTTGACCAACAGATGTGAACCTGCCGATTTGAGATTCTATTTTGCGTATTTGTGTTTGAAAGGGCTACATAAACGTACATGGGTATTACATAAGTGGATGTTGTATTGCCAGTTCTTCAAACAATTGCCTCTTGTTGTTTGTTTGGGGTCCTGTTGTATTCCATTATTATTAAGTCATTTTCTATAATGAGTTCTTCACACAACTCTCCCTTGTTGTTTGTTTGGGGCTGTTCTACAGAGTAGAGGAGGCATTTGCATCTGTAGCAATTAAGATGCTTTTACCTACAAGTTTATGTAATGTTTCATCCAAGTGCAGCAGGAAAGGTTCAATTTGTTGATGTGGCTGACTACATTGCATGTACCGTTGTGCCCCCCATATCTGCTGATTCATTACCACAGGGGAAAAAAAATGAAAAAAACTTAACACGTACTACTCACGTGTCCAATACAAGTACTTCCCTTTATTTTTTACAATGTCGCATATGGTTTGGTCACCAACATTTTAATGATTCTTTAGAGATTTAACCGATGCACCATTTTCAAACTTTGAAAAATTTCAAGTTTTTGTTTAATTTGAAAGCACAACTATTGCGTTTGCCCATCATTTTCGCAATTGCTAAACAAAAAAAAAAAAAAAAAAAAAAATAGTTACTATAAAAAAAAAAAAATTCTGACATCCTGACATAAATAACAAAACAAAATTTGTCCTTTTGCGTTGCGACGGAACACAACAATCGATGCAATGAACTAAATCAAACTAAACATTTGGTCTCTTTTTTTGTTTTGAGTGGTAGATGTGAAGACACCTGGAGTTGCAAGATAATAGATACACTAATCTCCCAACGACGACTTATAACACTGGTTTTTGTCACTTATTTACAACTTGCAAAATATCTGTTTATACCTATTCTATATCCAGAATTTAAAACAAATACACCAACTGTTTAACTATAATGGTTTAATACTAAAAATTATAAAATGTACCAAACGATACTACACTGTAAAATAATATATGCAAAAAACTGATTTACAAAATAAAATATACGATGAAACTTTAATATACAATAAAATATAAATAAAATATTTAAAATACAATTGTATTTTAAATATTTTATTTTATTTTTATTTATATTTTATTCTATATTAAAGTTTCATCGTATATTTTATTTTGTAAATCAGTTTTACAGTGTAGTATCGTTTGGTACATTTTATAATTTTTAGTATTAAACCATTATAGTTAAACGGTTGGTGTATTTGTTTTAAATTCTGGATATGTATTCAACCTTAGAGGCCTTTTTGAAGATATACCTATTCTAGTTATTACATGAATTTTATGATTTCTGGATTTTTTTTTTTTTTTTTTTTTCATTTAGTCTTGGAGTGTCCTGGTTAATCCAATCCTGGTAAATCAAGAGGCTGCTATACTTTATTATTACCGTATTTAATGTTGGTAATGTCTCACTGTGTGTTTAAATATCAATTAAACTTTATTATATGTATGTATGTACAAGAAAATCACGTTATATATGGAGTCAGCAGGTGTTCACTTATATCCGTGGTTTCAGCCATCCATGGTAGGTCTTGGAACGTATCCCCCACGGATACGGGGGGGGGGGTCTTACTGTATAATGAAATTAGATATAATTGACTAAATGCTTTCTCCAAGCAGGCACAAGCAGCTTGTGGTGTACAAGGTCCAGTGATCTTTGTAACAGTGATGCTAGAGTCAGCCACTATAACTGCAGCGCGACATCTGACAACAGTGTTTCTACTGTGACCGGTAACTACAGTTTGTGACTGTACAAGAAGTCTGCCTTTAGCTAGCGAGTGGTTGATTGGTGGAACAGGCTTCCATCTTTCATTGTGGAAGCTAATAGCCTAAATAAATTTAAGGCTGAGCTGGACAGGCATTTGGAATGAATGGAGGGGTGAAGTGGTGTGAGGTTTTTTTTTTTTTTTTTTTTAAGGCTGATGCTGCATAAGCTTGCTTTCTTGCATCGTATGCTTCTACTAATGCTACCACTGTACACCCATAAAGTGTTGTCTTCCCGTTTACAGTACTTTGCCGAGTGCCTGTGACCCATCTTGTAGCAATGACTAAGTCCTTTACATTGTGAACTGATCAACCCAGGAATAATTTATTATTCCGACTTATTAATACTAGTCTAATTCCCACAGAGGCTTCTACAATCCAGTTTGAGTAATTTTTATTTTTAGTTTTTGTTCACAAACCTTAACTTTGTGGCTTCTTTAAACTCTCAAATTAATAGTCAATTTTTAAGATTCTTTTGATACATGTCCTCTAAAATATTTTAAGGTTTCAGATCCTTTGAAACTATATTATCATGGTGGGTCCTATCTTCATAGAAAGATTTACCTTTAACTTTAATTCCTGAAATTTATTACTTTGTTTTAATTTCTCCAAGTCATTTGCAGATGCTGTCTCTATGATAACACCTTCTCACTAATTTTTCTAATTGATTTTATTCTTACTTGTTTTAGAATCTAGTCCAAAGTTTAGAAATTACCTCTTGTTTAAACTCTTCACTGGACTTTGCTCAGAAGAGTTTACTATAATCACATTATTAGACTATTTTTGAAAGAAGACCTAGCCCTATCATTTATGCTATTATTTATCCTGGAGCTACTGGGTTACTGTAGTAACTCAATAGCTCCAGGATAAATAACAGATGCTACTATATGAGCATACTCATAGGGTCTACTGGCAGGTCTTAGAAGATCATGCGCCACCTGCAATGTTGCATTTTTTCCTGGACAGAAATGGGATCTTCCAAGACAATAGCCCTGTGTCATTGGGCCAACACTCTGCACAAGTGGTTCAAGGAACACAGTGAAGATATCACAGATTTTGACTAGCCTCCAAATTTGCCTGACCCCAATCCAATCAAACAGCTGCGGGATGTTTTGGAATGAGAAGTGAGGTAGATGGACATGCAACCGTCATCTATTCCAACACTGTGGAAAGCCTTGCAGGCAGCGTGGCTGCAGATCACTGCGGATGTTTTCAGACATCTCTAGTGGAATGAATGCCTAGGTGAATAGCAGCAGTTATCTGTGCGAAGGGTGGCCCAACTGTTCGCATGGTGGTATTAGGTAAGTGGTCATAATTCAGTGATCATTCAGAGAGAGAGAGAGAGAGAGAGAGAGAGAGACACGTGCACACACACACACACACACACACGCACACACTGTTCGCACGGTGGTATTAGGTAAGTGGTCATAATTCAGTGAGAGAGAGAGTGCGTGTGTATCTGTGTGTGTGCGTGCGTGCGTGTGCGTGTGTGTGAGAGAGAGAGAGAGAGTAGTATTAGCAGTGGCAAAATGATACAAAGAAGGAATGCAAGCTCATACAAGACTGGTTAGGGAGGGGGATCCATTTCATTTGCCCATCTCTGCAAGTAACATGTCTAATACTGCAATATACTAAAAAAGGGGAAATACTACCACAATGCAGATTAAATGCAAAATCTGAAAATAAAATAGTCATTAATGGAGAGATAGTGATAGCACTTGGAATTGAGCTCTTTAAAATCATTAAATTTGTCCATCCATGTAGTCAACCTAAAGTAATCAATATTGCTTTTAATCAGATAAACTCACCCATTAGATGAATCTGTTATCTCTTAAAAACTAGAGGCACTGCTGTGACTATTTTTGCAACTAGTTTGTCCCTAATAGGGACAAACTGCTATCTGGTGATGGAACTATTTTCAAAACTGGAAATCGCTGGATAGTAACTACAGTAAGTGCCAGTTATAGTGATCATTGGTTATTAGAACCAGCCGCTTTGGAGAATCAAATTTCAAAGAACAGATTCAAATCAATAGAATACATTACACTTTTATCATTTATTAGAATCACATCTTTGATTATAAGAATCAATTTTGAACGTCTCTGTGATATTTTCTAAAGTACATTTCTAGAAGTCACAACCATAAAACAAAAATAATTTCCAATTTTCGGTTCATTGGGCCTTTTTGTTTGTACAATCTGTTATAAATGGGTAGTTGCTACAGCTTTAACAGATGAAGAAATTGTCCAGTCTGTTACTGATAATTTCGCCAATGAGGAGGAGGAAAATGAAGTTGAACCTGAATGAATTCCAGTTACAAAACGACAAATTCACGAAGCTATAGCCATCCAGAGGAGAGTGTTGGAAGAAACTGGTGCAAGTGATCGTGAATATAGACTGTTATACAATACAGTAAACCCCCACTATTCGCGGTCGCTGATTTAATATAAAATGAAACCTGAAAAAATGTGAATTTTAAAGCGGGGTGAACATTTTCCACCATAAAAAAAAAAAACAGATGGGCTTGGCTAAAATTATCTTTCCAGGTCAAAACAGCGCTCAGCGGGTGGGGGAGAGGGGGGTGAAAAAATCGCGAGCGTGGATGTTTCTCGCTAATAACCTGCTTACTACTAATCATCTAAAACCAGCAATCGCAAGAATAACCCCATGGAGCTGCGGATCTTCCCATGATGAAGAGAACCACAGCCATAGCTAACAGACCAACAATGGACCTGACCAGTGTTCATAGCTGAGGAAAAATATGGCTACCAATGACAGAGAAGACCAACGAAGATAGAGAAACTCCAAGTTGCTGCCTCAACGGAGCCATATTGGCTCTATGCTCTGCACTCTCTTGTGCAGTGCAATTCTTTTACTCCCACACCCGGCAGGGGAGGGAGGTGACGGCTTGCTGTCGCCTCTCTTCCCTGCCGCACCATTTCTTCCCTCTGGTGGGGCATGGGCATGCCTCACTGAAAAATTGGGGGTCATCTACCCTATCGACCCTCTTCTTCCTATTTCACCCCCCCCAGCCTTCATTCTCCCCTCCCAGCACTTTTTCTTGCACAGCGTATAGCCCTACACGTCCAAATTTAAAATACACCAAAAAATTCCGCCCAACCTTTTAGGCACTTCAGAAACAGGCTTTCAGCGTCAAACCCCATATTAGTGCTTTAATGTAAGTGATTTAAAATCAACCGCGGTCGTTCCAATTTTATTTTAGGTCCTAGCCACTAAAATCCCAGGAAAGTAAGTGGCAGGACCTGCCAGAGTACAATTGACTCAATGGTAACACCCGGCTAGCCTCCACGTGGCGAGGTATGGGCAACGTCTGGTCCCATTAGGGGCCTGGCGGCCAATAAGCCGGATAAACAATGGGCACAACATATAACACTACTCATGACCCACACACTTCTAAATCTCTGGCTTTGACAGGGTACTGTCACCAATACATAGAACATTCGCGGAGATGGGAGAAATCCCAGGAGCCGCTAGACCCTCAATATACCTCATACCTCATAATCCTTGTTCAGTATGTGTTATGCGCTTGTCATGGAAGGTTTCGTCATTTGCTTTTAATTTATATGCTTACAAAAGTGATAAATTTACCGTTTTGGAGTGTAAAACAGACTTTTTTGAGTGTGTTAACGGAAGAAAGTGACTTTATTGTGGACAAGTTCTTTCTAACCCGTACAAAAATATGGCTACGAATAACAAGGGAAATGTGAAAAGATCAAAGGTGATGACATTAGCGAATAAAATTGAGTTATTAGACAAAATTTCTAATGGTGAAAGTGTCTCCTCAGTGGCAAAACATTATAAAATCAATGAGTCAACAGTACGATCAATCAAGAAATCGGAAGAAAAAATCCACCATAGTGTCCGTGAAAACGCGCTAATTGCTTCAAAAATTTGCTCTGTAACTCGTGATGTTAAATCAGAAAAAATGGAAAAAGCTTTAAATCTGTGGATAGAAGACTGAACTCAAAATAAAATTCCGTTAAATTCACTCATCATTCGTGAAAAGGCAAAACTCCTTTATCAACACTAGCGAAACTGGTGATAGTACTGGCGGGATAAGTTTTTTTAGCTAGCAAAGGTGCCGGTTTGAAAGATTTGTTTGAAATTTCTAATAAATATTACATTTAATATTAAATTGTTTCTTATTTTCATTTTGATGCCATATGCATGCATTTCACTATGTACTGTCTATGTACATAGTCATATTATGAAGGTACGTATAATACATACATAGACAAAATTTTAGACTAGTTTTTCATACTTTATATAAAATATTTTTTATATAAAACACTTTATATAAAATATTTCATACTTTGGAACGGAACCCCTTTATTACTATGGGAGCCATAACTCAGTATTCGCGTTTTTGGTATTCGCGGCATTTCTCAGGAACGTTTACTGTATAAAAAAAAAAAATCTATAAATAGACTTTGTAGTGATAATTTAAAGCAATCTAAAAAAAGTGCCTATTTAAAATTATAATCATATAGTAAAATCTCATTAATAAAAACTCAGTTTATACAAAGCACATACCATTCCCCTACGAAAGTATAGGCTTTTCTAAGTAAATATATTCGTTTATTACAAAATTCGGTTAATATGTATTACAAAGTTCTTTTTCAACCAGTGAGAAATAAATATTGCCATTTTGTATGTTTAATACAAATCTTGGCAGAGCGATCCGATTATTGCCCCCAGCCACCTGGCTCCCTACTTCCCGAAGGATGGAACTGACTTGTTAGAAATTAGTTTCGTGTAAACAAAAGCAGTTTATGGTAGCTGCAACATCAAGTGCACTCTGAAAAACATCTTTCTAAAGGATGAATTGTTAAATTAACAAAAAAATAAAAAAATTTTCTAAGCTGTTTACATGCACTCCCTCGCTATCCATAGGAATAAGGTCAGTTGCAATTGTTACCCCAGTTCAAAGAGTCTTTTGCTATCGTATACAGCAATCTATTTTTTGTGCCATTTTATCTGAGCTGTCTTTTTCAGAACTTGTCTTTAAATTAATTTAAAATTTGTTTATATTAAATCTTATCTAGCAGTGTTATGGCGAAAAAACGTAGACGGACAGAATTAAGCCTGGAAATTAAACTAAAAATTATACAAGAGGCTGATAGGATGGTAAGAAGCAAAACGGATATTGCAAAGGGATACAACATCCCTTTACCTACTTCATTTACAGCCGACCGGGCTAGCCGAGTGGGTAAAGTACCTGCCCGGCAACCCAAAGGTCGCGGGTTCAATTCCCGCTTCGGGCTTGGATCAAAGTACTGCAAAAACCTTGGGAGGTGCAATATGGCCACAGAAGCCGATGCGCCAACAGCTACCAAATCAAAAAAAAAAAAAAAAAACTTCATTTACAATACTGAAAAACCGAAAAAGACTTGAAGAAGTGCATGACACTGGAGCAGTGATAAACAGGAAACGAATTTGTGGTGCAAAACATGAGGAGCTTGAAAAAAACTGAATGGTATCAACAAATGTTTGCATCTAATTTGCCAATAGCAGGTCCGATTTTGCAAGAAAATGCAAATTATCTAGCTCAGCAACATGGGATTAGCGACTTCAAATGCAGCAGTGGCTGGCTTCAAAGATTTAAAGACAGGAATAACTTGGTTTTGCAAAATTTTTGCGGTGAGTTTGGTTTAGCTGACAAAGAAAGGGCTACAGACTGGTTGTGTTCTGTACGGTCCATCCTTGAAAAATATGAGGCAAAGGTTATTTTTAATTTTGACGAAACAGTTTTTAACATTGGTAAGTTTTCCAAGCCAAGATGTTTTAAAGCAGTTAACCAACTTCACTGTGATTATAAGGCCAATAGAAGTGCTTGGCTTATGGTCAATTTTTTCAATCTTGGTTATCAAAATTGGACAGAAGAATGGCTCCAGAAAAAAAGGAACATTTCGATGATTCTAGACTGTTGTACAGCACATTCTGGCATGGTGCCGTGAAGGGTATTGTAGGGTCGTGGTACCTGCACGTACCAGTGAACTTTACAATAAAGATCTTATTTATTCTGCCGAGACACAAGTTGACAAATATAAGGCTGTTGTTTTTACCCCAATACCACCAGTTTAATGCAACCACTGGATTAAGGCATTATTTATAACTTCAAGAGAGCATATAGAGCCCACCTGATAAGGTACTTGATCCGCAACATAGAAGGAGGGAACAATTTGCAGCCAAATTGGAATGTCTTGGATGCTATCTGTAATCTTTTATTGCTTGGGAAAATATTACATCACGTGTAATAATCAACTGCTTCAGAAAGAATGGCTTTGGAGAGAATATCATCGAAAAACATGGTCCAGCAATGAAAGTGATAGCAACAGTGAGGAATGAAGGAATTTGAAGGAACATATGGATTTTGTTGGCGAATTTGAAGAGTTTGTGAAGGTGGATGATGAAAAATTTTAGCAATGAGTAAGTTGCTACCACTGCAACGCCATCACCAGAAGAGCTGCTGGGTACCAAATAAAACAATGTTTTTGTTACCAGCGACAGCAAAAAAGCACGCACGCACACTGCCATCTAAAAAAGATGCCCAAAATGAATTGAACATAATAGAGAATGTGTTGGCCTGCAGTAACGTTGATAAAGAAACAACTATTGCATTTGATAACATATGTGCTGTAGTTAAAAATGCATATAGAACAAAAACTGTGCAAATAACATTGGATTCTTTCTTTAAATTAGATTAATTTATTAAAAAATTAAGTTTGTATGTCTACTTTTATATTAAGATTGTAATTCTTTTTACTGTGATACCAAAATATTATATATATCAAAATGTATACTGTAGAATATTTTCATTTCTGTTAATATTGCTTTTCTCTTAGTTTATCTTACAAATAAAATAAAATCTTTAAAAAAAAAAGTTATTCCTATTACTGTATTGTTAGACAAGGCTTTTGTTTTTATTTTATTAATTTATTTTTGATATTATTGTTATATTTATTATTATTCTTAGATATATAGTATGTACCAAAAAAAAAAAAAAAAAGCAGTAAAAGTGACACTTTGTGGGACCTCGTTACAAACCTTGTTATTATAAAGTGTTATGTTTAATTAATATGTATATTAATTAATTAGCTACGTATGTAAATATAAATTTATTTTTATTTTGCTAACCTGTGGATAATATTCTTGCGATTTTCATGCATCATTTAATCGGTAATAAACTTTTGGTAATAAAGTGAAAATTTGTACTTTATATCTTTATTTTTATAGCCTGTGGATAATATTTGTTGATTTTCATTTAACAAAGCCATGTTTGTGTAGCCTTTAGAATTCCATTTCTCTAGATGTCCAAGTATTCTCTTTATCACTGGATCCACGATTTTAACTACAACTGAAGTCAGACTGACTTATCTGTAGTAACCCACTACACTTTTAGAAATATCCTGTGGTATATATAGGTGATATATTGACAATTCTTGAATGTTGGGGAATTTTGAGTAGAATGATGTACTCTTAATTATCCTTAATGATTCATGCACTCTCTTGCTGCCTTCTTCAAAATTACTGATACTGAAATCACAACCATCTGTGATTTCAGTATCGCTAATTCCATACTACTCAGTCTAATTCACCGAGACATCATTTTTTTTACACTCATTATGCAAGGGTCCAGGCTGGTTTATTTTCTTCTTTACACACACACACACACACACACACACACACACACACACACACACACACACACACACACACACACACAAAACTTGTCCCTGTTCTTTGCTCTCTTAGTAAGAGTTTTTTAAAATCTTAACCCTGAAGGCAGCATGATTTATCATCTTTGCATTTCCATCACACCTCAAGTGACAGCTTACAAGAAAACATTTTAGCAATGAGATTAATAAGTAGTGCAACATGATGCCAGAGTCATGACATAACTCTCCAACAGGGTTTTGAAAATTTTATCAAATGTAGGGATAAACATTTGATTGTCCATGGTGATTAGGTTGAGAAACAGATCTCATCTTATCTCTTTGTAACTACATTATTGGAGATGCACTTTTAAATTTACTCACTCGGCCTTAATCAAAAGTCTAAATTTAAATCTTTCAATTAAAAAAAAAAAGTTTTTAGTTGACATTCTAATGTGAAAACTGCAAAGAGCATAATTACTGTCTCTGTTTTAGGCAAGTAATGGAAAAATTTGCAAAAATGGTCAAATGTTCTCCTCACACAATCAAATAGTTCTATATACACGAAAGGAACTAGTTTCAAAAAAATCAGAATACTGAAAATGTATTCCACCTACTGCATGATACTGATATTCCCCACTTAATTTGCCTTGCTGTTGATAAAGCCATATACTACTACCAAAACAGGATCCTGACTGTGAAAGGTGTGTGTGTGTGTGTGTGTTTAAAAGCTGTTTCAAGAATGTTTCAAATAATCTGTTTATAGATTATGTCTTTAAATCTGCCAGTACATTTCTCTTCTAACAGGGGACAGTTTTAATAGATATAAGTAAAAATAACCATTGAAAACTAAAAGGACATTGTGCCTGTCAGCCATTTGATGTGAACTTACAAAAGCTGAAATTCTCTGGGATTCAGAACCAGGAGTTGATTAAATTAAGTGATATATGAATAGATGTAAAGGTAGTCAATAGTGATATATGAATATCACTTTTCAAATTTCAATGAAGAAACTCACTGCAGAGCCCAATGCCTCAGAACAGAAAACTCACTTCTCAAAGGGTTAAGCCATGAGCTATTTTTAAATGTTTGCCTGAACACTATGATAAATATTTAGCTGCACGTAACAGTTTAGAGATTTCCAAATTAAATTTTTTAACAGCTGTACCTGTTTGTTGGGCGGTTTCTATGAAAGTTTAAAAAAATGTGTTTTTATGAAAATTTAAAAACGTGCTGAAAGATATGGAATTGCAGGAAGGGTTAATTTTTTTGTGAGGTAAAGTACTTCAGCACTGCAAAAGTTCATTGCAGGTCAAGGGACTTTGCTAAATACTGAAATAAAAACTTTTTCAAAAGATGTATTTTGTTATTCATTCTACCAATTCTTTGAATCACACTTATAATGGTGTGTTTTGCTTCCTCTCTAATTCTTCCTTACAATAAAATAATACTCATCACTAATTTTTGAATGTCTCATATATGGAAAAGCAAACAGAAAACAAGAAAAACACTGTCACTCACCTCCTAAACACATCCAACAAAAGTCATATTTGCAACTATAACATTGCTATAAATAGAAGAAAAGTCATAGGTTACAAAAGTAGATTTTAATCATTTTTAATTGTGAAATATTCATTGTTTCAAAAAGTTCATTGTTTCCTATTAGCTTCTGATTTATTTCTAGTATTTTAACAAATGATTCTACCAAATATTACTATATTTATTTTCAGAATTTATATTAAGTGGTGAAACTCAATTATTGAATAAAAGTACAAAATTTCTGCAATTTCTTGATAGCCATTACTGTTCATTTGATGATTATGCTTAAAAACTTTAAATCAACTTAACATAAAAGTAATAGAAACAGTAACAAATTAGTGCTGGTTTATAGAATCCTTGAAACTGTATATATACAAGGTGTCCATCTTCAAGGAATATGATGGATGCTTTGTAGTAAATCTCTCATGTTTCATTGCTTACCTTAGTATATTTTGATATGGATACCCTTGGTGACATGGAGCATATCAGCATCTTAGACATAGATAATCAATTCTGGTGACTACAGTTCAATACAGCCATCACTGGGATTGAAATTCCTTTTTGCACTGTCCAAGATTCAGCAGGGTGTCCACATAGGTAAGCAACAAAACAGAGATTTACTACAAATTACAGCAAACAATGTATCTATAGTTTGCATTCATTTGTCTACGGCAAGGGTGGCCAACTTAATTGTTGATATGCGATCAACTTTTTTTCTTCAAAATGTGCCGCGATCTACATTCTCAAGAAGTTCATTGCACATGGTTAAAAAAGTTAATCAACACATATTGAAAAATGTTTATAAATTTTAAAATTAAATACAATTCAGAATTCTTATTTTAAATTCATACGTATTTAAATTTTTAATTTATGTGACGTTTGTTTCTTAATGTCATCTGCCAAGTGGGGATATACTGTTTAAACCGAGGGACTCACATCTGGTGAGTATGGGCTTGGCACACCCAGTGTCCCAAGTTGGATATCATCATTCTTCTCTTTTTTGGTGATTCCCTTCTACTTCTCTTCTCTCTCTCTCTCTCTCTCTCTCTCTCTCTCTCTCTCTCTCTCTCTCTCTCTCGGTAATTCAGAAATTTTTTTTTTCGACTGGTGCAGTATAAGCCTCAAGGCTTCCTTGCACCATATGGCTAATAATAATAAGGCCAACCATAAAGAATCTTCTGTATGCAAGTCTGTATGAGTTGAGCAACTCTTCATCTTTGTTTGTTTCAAATACGAAAAGTCCGATTCACATAGATATGTGGTACCAAAACAGGAATTTAAAAGTTCACTGCATTTTTTTTACAGTATTTTTCTTGGCAAACATATTTCCAAAAGTCTTTTTCTGATGATCTGGCTTTTAGGAATATATTTTTTCGCAATGTAATAATTTCATTTTCAAGTAATATTTTCTCCATGTGAAAAATCTCAGCGATTTTTTCTGCAATTTGTTTCATATCTAAGTCAACCTTAAATAGACAAGAAATGTATTGAACAATGTCTTCAATTGCTTTAAAATCACCCACAACTTTCTCACTATTAAATTCAAAAACAGGATATTTTTGCAAATGATGGAATTTTTTTTTCTTTGACATCCTTGGCCATTGCCAAAAAATTGATATTTATATGCAGATATACTATTAATCAAGTCACCCACATTTTTGTTTTTTCCTTGTAATTCCAAATTCAGATCACTTAATTTACTGGTAAAATCTGCCAAAAAAGCCAGATCACACAACCACACCATATCTTGCAGCTACTGATAATCATCTCCCCTTTGATCGACAAATTTTTAAATTTCATTCAGCAAATTTCGAAATCTGTATAAACTTACTCCGACCCAGCCATATGTGTAATATCAGTTCTGGTTCATTTTCATCGAGGTGCATTTTGAACAGTCCTTTTAAGAGATTGTCCTCTGATGGAATTCATGATTTTGAAAGCTATGTCCATAATACTTTTAGTATTTAATCTTTTGCTCACTAACACTTTTTGGTGGATGATACAGTGGTAACTCAAAAAATCTGGGAATTCATCATCCTTTTGGCACAATGAGGTGAATCCATTAAGGTGGCCTGTCATTGCTTTAGCTCCATCTGTTATTGATACAAGCTTAAATAGTGGTAATTTAATTTTCGATAAAATTTTTGAATGCGTTAAAAATATCAAGATCTCTAGTTCTTTCTTTTAACGAAATGATACCCAGCAGTTCTTCTCTAGTGGCAGAATCATTGAAAAACATATGTATAACAACGAGCAATTGAGTTATATCACTGCAGATTCATCCAGTTGTAAAGAAAAGGACACACAATTAGCATATGAGCACGCAATTGTTCGCTCACATTTTACCATTTTTTCTATGCGTCGCATCACAGTATTTCAAGATAATTGCAGATCTTGAAGGGCACTTTTAATTCCATTTTTGTTTTTAAAATTTTCAAAAATAGAATCTGTTATTTCTAAAAATGCGTCTTTGATGAATTGACCATCAGAAAGTGGTTTGCACTTTTTTGCAAGATTTGACTCACTTTAAATGATGCTACAGTTACTGATTTAAATTGTAAATTATGTGTCACGAAGAAATTTTGTTGTGCGAATAATCTGGATTTAAGTTCTTTTAATTTATTTTTTCTAAGGTCACTATTAGGCGAAAAATCCGATTGGTATTTATCATGGAGCGCTTTGAAGTGCCTTTCTAAATTTACTTTTTTGGGTATAGTCACGGAAGCATTGCAAATCAAACATTTTTCTTTTATCATTACAAAAAAGTATTCTAGTTCCCACTCTTAATGAAAATGATGTTTTACTCTTTTTCGTAGTATTCATTTTAAATCAAAAGGTATTAAATTAACGTATAAGTACTGTCCGGTTATTAATATTAAGTAAGTTAAATAAGAATTTGACACATACGCTATGCTCTCCTCAACGTAACTGCATGAATTTTCGCTAGACAAGCCTAGCAGCTGTGCAGCAACAAGAATGGTCATGTGGTTCAATGGATTTGTAATAAGCATATGCAATGGGGCGCATAATAATAACATAGATTTTGACTAACCTATTTTTTATATATATTTAAAATTCGTCGTGATCGACCGAAAATAAAGCCACGATCGACTGGTAGATCGCGATAGACTTGCTGGCCACCCCTGGTCTATGGCATCATAAAAAAACTCTGGGCACCCTGTATGCCTTATAGAAATTCAAATGTAAATAAAATGTGAATGGTTTAAAAAAATAAACATTTTAATTTGAATAGTTGCAATTTTATTAAACTAAATAAGCACAATATACAAAGTGTTGCAATAACGTTCCTGAACTGGTGCTGTTGCAGTCATGTGCTACGAGTTTGAAAATAAATCGAAGTGGTATGTTGTAGGTCAAACTTCCTCCAACAGATCGTGGTACAGAGATTGTCCAATAGGCTGATAGGATGCAAGTAAGAAGCAGTTTCAATTTGCAAATGGGCAATGAATGAATATCGAATTTTGCTTTAAACTGAGAAACTCGCAACAGAAACGTATGAAATGTTAAAAATTGTTTATGGAGATGAAACGTTAAGTCAAACTAGCACGTTTGAAAGGTGTAAGTGGTTCAAAGACTGACATGAGGATGTTCATGGTGACCCAGGAAGTTGGTGTTCCCAACCTCTCAAAATGAGGTCCGAGTTGCAAAAGTTCAGGGAAACTGTGGCAAAAGATTATCGTTTGATCCTCAGGATGGTGGTTGTTGAGTTGGAAATGAATAAGAAGATGATTCACATTTTGCATGAAGATTTAGGGGAAAAGGAAGGTCTGTGAAAAATTTGTGCTGCACAGCCTCACAGATGAGCAGAAGCAAAGTCACAGCCATATTTTCATTGGAGATATATGTTGGGTGTGTTTCAGTATCACCCAGAGACAAAGCATCAGAGCATGTAGTGGACTTTAAATTCAATACCAAGGCCCAAAAAGCTTCATTTACAGAAGTCAAGGATCAAGATGATGATCACGTTTTTCAACAAACAGGATATGATTTACAAGGAATTTGTACCTGAAGGGTCTTTCATCAATGCCACATTCTATGTACAGCTGCTTCATACTAATGCACATTTCTCAGTTAAGTCGCAACTTCCAAGGCAGTTGGTTGTGTTGCACATCAATGTCTCCACCCATTCTGCACTTGTTGCGAAGACTTTTCTGATGAAACGTGGCACTTACAGATCAACCGTCTACCCTACTCTCCTGATCTAGCATTTCCTCTTTCCCAAAGTGAAAATGGCCCTCAAAGGAAAGAGATTTCAGGATGTTGAGATCATAAAGAAAAAAATGTAACCACCAAACTGAACATCATCTCTTTAGATACCTCCACTGACTCTTTTCAGAAACTTTTAAAATGGTGTAATAACTGGTGTAATAATTTTCACCAGTTTGGGAACTGCTTCACCTTGTATACACATTATAAGAAAAACATTTATGCACCATATTACACACATCTTGGAGAGGAAGGGGGGTAACTTAGGTCACTATGTTGCATGCTGAAATTTAGTTTAAATCAATGTTTCCCAACATTGTTTTACGAGAACCATTATTTATTTAAATAAGTTCTGCTTCTAACCTACAGTAATATTAACTTCTGTTTTATTTTACATAGTTATCCACTTTACAATCTACTTAACAATCAATAATAAATAAAAAGCCAACATATATACTACAAAACTAAATATATTATTCATTCATACAGAGATTATTTTTGAAACATTATTTATAATAAATACAGAATCAAATGAAATTTAATGAAACATGTATTCATACATGCAGTACAATTAAGAAAAAAATCTTTTCATAAATTTTCATGTAATTAATACATAGGTATTAATTACATGAAATTAATACCTATGTAATTAATACATAGGTATTAATTACATTAGGCATGTGTTTTTTAGGCTCACAGCAAACAGATTTTCATGAAATTTTATATTTTTATCTTGAAAATATTTGTTGAGCCATCTCATTTTATTAAAATGACCAACAGAAATTAAGGATTGTCTTATATTCTCTAGAAAACTGAGTTATCTTTGTAACTCAATTTTTTCCATTTCTCAATTCAAATATATGAACGCTTCTTGATTAAAGTTATAGAAGATATCAGACACATTATTTCATCACTGAATGCATCTGAAATGTAACTCAATGCATACACTGGCTATGAACGTAACTTCCAAAAATAATCATTCCTGATTTATACGTGGATGTTCTCTTTCTAAAACAAACACATTTTATGCCCAAGTGAACTTTGAAACTGCATCGTTTAAATGAGACTTACAAAGCACTAACAGGCTGCTAGAAAAGTTCATGGGGACTGTTATCAGTGATATACAGAAACATTGCCACAAGGAACAAAAAGGTGATTATCTCATTTATAAACAAATGATCACATCTTAAATACTGCATGCAGCTTTGGAAACCTCATTTTATGAAAGTTGTGAATCTACTGGAAATGGTGCAAAGAAAAGCAACAAAATGAGTTGAGGATACAAAAAGGGTATTTTTAATCAATATTTTTAATTTGAATCAAGCTCTCTAAATATGCATGCATGTGCATTGACCTAAAAGTGTTTGAGCCTTTAAAACAGGGTTGAGTAAACTTAATGCTGACAGCATCTTTGCTCTTTCTTAGATAGCAGCCACAAGGCCACAACTTCATGTAATTCAACTTAATTTTGTTGTGGACCATCCAATTCTTTCTTCCTTATTGTTTAATTGATTTTGCAGTCAATTTGTTTTTCCTCACACTTATGTAAAGTTTATGGAATTCCCATAAACTTTACATCCTCTAACTCTTTTTATTACATTTCAAAAATTCTTATGTAATCCTATACTTTTGCAGCTTTTATTCACAGTCTTTTTGGTAATCACTTGATCCTTACTATCACTTTTTTTTTTTAAATCAGGACAAGAGCCTTTGGGTTAATTATTCTTTTAGCCCTTCAAACTTCCTAACATATTAACAACTGGGCCAAAACTTCTCAAAAAAACATGAATGACCCAATGTAATTACAAGTTTTTTTTTTTTTTTTTTTATTTGAGGTTCACCACCTTGCCTGTTTATTTATAGTTTATTCACCAGCATTATCCTCACTTCTTTAGTCTTGTGAGTGCTTTCAAGTATTGTCCAAACAATAAATATTGTTGCTCCCTCTATTTTTATCATTTAATCTCCAATCATGGCACTATTCTAAAGCATTTTTAGATTGACAATTTTTAATTCTGAGGTTATTTCATTGTTCTATAAATGTCACTATCTAGTAATAAGCTTTTGTAACCCAAACTGCGCTGCTTTCATATCAACTGACCCCATGTTCTGGCCTTCTTAATTCTTTTCACCTCAACAGCAGATAAGCAAATTTCAGTTGTCCAGTGTTTGGTATCTTCAAATTGCAAATGGTTCTTTAGTTGGATGAATGAAATTTATGCCATTTATATTCAATTTCATCACTATCAAGTGGCCATTCAGAGTGACTTTTGACTTTTTTTTTATGGCAAAAATTTTGGCAAACAGTGAAACCATGGCTTTCCATACCTCAGAGAAATGCTATGAAAAGCAATTAAATGGCAGTAAAATAACTTCAGAAGTAATATCCTTCAAAAAGTCAAAAGAATATTCGTTTGCAGCCAAAAATATGAATAGTCCTCAGTGGTTTTTTTTTTTTGGAAAATTTTTATAACTGCCATATTGACAATAAGAAAAAATAAAATTTACTGTTGCATTATTTTTTAAAAATGGTGTACAATTAAATTGAAGAATTTTTTTTCATTTAATTAAAAAAACTAATTGTTGTTATAATAAGACAAATATCTTATTGTAATAACAACCTTATCTTTATAGTATTTATAAATAGCTTGATTATAAAAACAAAAAGAAGAAAACACACTAATGGCTTCTACAACAAGATAAATTTTAAAATACAAGGTGCTATCCAAAAGTTCCTGAAATGTATTTATAAAATAAATTAGACTCACCCTGGATCTTATTCGCCACCATTACCTTCGAATTAGTTCCCTTGAGAGTGTACACACCGATCCTAGTGCTTCTCTCATGATTTGAATGCATCCCGAAAGTCCTTCATAGCGTTCAGCAATTGAGTTTGGATATCCTCTACGCTCTCAAATCTTTGCCCCCTCAGCTTGATTTTCATTCTTGTTAAAGAGGAAGAAGTTGCAGGGGGCTAAGTCTGACTAATAAGGGGGTGGGGACAATTGTCATTGTTGGGTGCCAAAAACTGCACCACAGTGAGAGATGTGTGGGCCACCACATTATGATGAAGGACCCAGTTCTTTGTGCACCACCTCTCTGGACGTTTCCTCCTGATGGCTTCCCTTAACTGCCTCAGGACGTTGCAGTAGAACTTCATGTTGGTCTGGCCAGGAGGGACGAATCCCATCAATGTCCAAAACACAGATCAGCATGGACTTCACATTGCTCCTCACTTGTCGGGCTTTCTTCGGTTGGGGCGAAGATGGGCTCTTCCACTGGGATGATGGTTGCTTTGTTTCTGGGTCATACCCATATACCCAATTCTCGTCACCAGTGATAATCGTAGAAAGGAAGTTTTGATCATTCCTGGCCCGTTCCTGAAGATCTCTGCTAACTTCCATGCGATGCTGCTTTTGGTCTTCACTCAGCAACAGTGGTATGAACTTGACCGCAATCCTTCTCACGTTCAACTCGTCTGACAAAATCTGCTGACACGTGCCGTATGATATTCCTACAATGCCATAAATGTTGTGGATGGTCCGCCTGAGGTCCTCACAGATTGCTGCCAGACTTTTGTGACATTTTCTGTGGTGGTGGTGGTGGTGCTTGATGATGGACACCCAGAGTAAGTGTCGCCATCAACTGACATTTGACAGTTTTTAAAACAGTTAAACCAGTAGTAGGTCTGCATCTGGCCTAAAGCATTGTCGCCAAAAGCTTGTTTCAACTTTTTATGGGTTTCTGCTGCTGTATCGTTAAGAAGGAAACAAAACTTGATGCAAGCATGTTACTCTCTCTCTCACATCAGCCATTGCAACAATCACAAACTACACGAAATACACTGCCAAAGAACTGCATATAAATATTCAATGAATCTATCCAGCCTGACACCACGTGGCACACAGATCCACAAAGGATGCATGCAGTGTTACCTAGAGCCACAAGTCCATACAAGACTTAGTTCCTGTGCAACAAATTTCGGGAACATTTGGGTCATCATCATCAGGCATTTTCAATTCACTGCAGGATAAAGGCCTCTCCAACAACTTTCCAGTTCCTTCAGTTTTGTGCAATGGCCATCCATTTACTACCCACAAACTCATGAATTTCATCTGTTCATCTCAGTCGTTTTTCAGGTTTTCTTCTAGCTCCTCTTGGGTACCATTCTGTTATTCTCTTAGTCCATCTGTCATCATGTCTTCGAGCTATATGTACTGTCCAAGACCATTTTAGTTCTTTAGTTTTGATAAGAATGTCCTTTACTTGAGTTTGCTGCCTAATCCATGTGTTTCTATTCTTATCTAACAGTCTGATTCCCAATATAATTCGTCCCATTCTTCACTTAAATCTTCTTACGTCCTCTCTGAGTCTCTTTCTAATGGCTTTGCATAACTCAGTATACTCAATTTTCTCCATGTCAGTGGGTAGCACCATTTAATTATTTTTTTTTAAACATTTTTTTTTTTTAGCTGTATATCAAGAAGACATTAACGGAAAAAAATTAAATTTTTTTCAACCAAATTCTTTACAAATCCTAAATGGTTGCTTTACTACCTAAAGCAACCTCTTAGGATAAAAACTAAAAATGCTATTATTATATAATTAATATTTCAATAATACAATACATATAATACTATTAACCGGGGGGGGGGGGGGATACTTACATATACATAATCTTAAATTATAGGTGAAAACCTCATACCTTTGAGTAAGACTATTAATCTCTCAACACTCAATCGTGAATGATTATAATATGAACTTGCCCCCTGTGTATTGTCATAAACAAATCAAGTTAAAATAACTATTAATTAAAATAAACGTATTCAACTCTCATATCACGTCAAGGGAATCGGAAAGAATCAAGGAAAGACGGCGGCCACCAATCTCCAAAAACCAACCAACACCACAAGCCATCATGACAATTGTTTTTCAATTCTCATGATGGCTTGTGGTGTTGGCTGGTTTTTGGCAGCTGCCGTCTTTCCGTGATTCTTTCCGATTCCCTTGACGTGGTATGAGAGTTGAATACGTTTATTTTAATTAATAGTTATTTTAACTTGATTCATTTATGACAATACACTGGGAGTAAGTTCATATTATAATCATTCGCGATTAAGTGTTGAGAGATTAACAGTCTTACTCAAAAGGTAGGAGGTTTTCACCTATAATTTAAAATTATTATAATAATAATAGGACTTATTGGGCTTCATAGTCCCTTTTGATTTGAATTAGTAATATACATACACATGCATAGTATGAATCAGAGCTGTAATACTCAATATGTTCTACATTGATATTAATATTTGTAAAATAATAAGAGGAGTTTATCTCAATATAGATACGTAGAACACTTCCGTATGATACTCTCCAGAAATTAAAACGAAAAATTCAAAAACTTACATTAGACTAAAAAATAAATAATTTAAAACCAATTTAACACAATTTAACACAATTAAAAATTAAAAAGAATCTAACAAAAATATTCAAAATGATTTTCCTTCCTTAATAGTCGCGTATAATTACGTTGAACATCAAGTATCTTGGCCTCGTTAAATAGAAAAGTATGTTTTTCGTTAATGGCATGAAAGGCTAATTCTGATGCTGCTGAACGAGAAGCACGAACTGAGGCTTCATGTTGATTTACACGAATATTCAGAGAAAATCGCATCGAACCTTGGTAAGATGAGTTGCAATCACCAGAAGAAATGTTGTATACCAGATTATTAATTTGTGTTGCGAACGCGGAAAGAACCGAGCGATTGTTCAGTATAGTGAGTAATTTCCATATTGGCCTGGCCACAATTTTAAATTCGGAATCTTTAAAGAATCTATTAAGCTGTTTGTGCCACTGTTCAACATATGGTCCTTGAGGTTGTCACAGACATTATCTCAGATATGCCAGACAAGCTGCACTTGTTACCTAGGATTCTAAAACGCTGATGGAACTGATATTCCGGTGACACTCAAGTAAGTGGACCCAATTTCGGCGAAGTCCGGACGGTCTGTGACAGCCAAATCCTCTGCTTGCACCTTCACGATGGTGGGACTGTTAGTAATCCTGGGTATAACCTCCATGGTGGGTGACTACCCAGGTGTGAACCAATGTAAGCAGGGTGTCAAGGTGTGGTGCCCACACCATATGGAGGAATGCTGCCCCTCTATGTTACCAGGCAGTACTAGGTGGCAGATGACTCTCATCAACCGGTGCAATACCACCACATTGCTTATTGGAGGCTTGAAGTGGTGGAATCCATCTTTAGTCTCTAGAGTTAAGTTCCGGTCAACACTTTCCTGTCTCTTCCATCATGCAGTATGATTGATGACCTTTGAGGTTATGATGAACATCGTGGAGAGAACCAATATTCCTTACATTTCGAGGGTACAGCTCTAAAACAGTGTTCGCAGGCTAGCCGCTAATTAGTACACAGGACTGAACCTAATGGTAACTCTCTAGTGAGGCTTCCGGATCAGCTAGTGTATAATCTTGCTACCTCTACTCTGCCAGATAGTGACTGGAGGGAGTCCGAGTAGTGTGTGTGCGGGGAGCACTGTCGAGGCCACGTTATGTCAAGGATCTGGGTATATTCTTACCATGTGTACGCCATATCCAAAAATTTCATTACTCCATACAACATGTCCCACCCACTTTTTCTCACTATTGAATACACCACGAATTAGCATTAGTAGAGGCATATGATGCAAGAAAGCAAGCTTATTCAGCATCAGCCAAAAAAAAAAAAAAAAAAAACACACCACTCCCATTTCACCCCTCCCCGTTCGCTCGAAATACCTGTCCAGTTGAGCCTTAAATTTGTTTAGGCTATCAACTTCAACAACAAGTGATGGAAGTCGGTTCCACCAACCAACCAACCGCTGGCCAAAGGCAAATTTCCGCACATCTATCCGACATCCGTCCTTCCTCAATTTGAATTTATGCCCTCTGAGCTGATTATTCTGAGCAAGATGAAGAATCCCATTGGCATTGAGCATGCTCAAACCATTCAAAGCCTTATATGCCTCTATCAGATCACCTCGCCGGTGCCTAGTCTCCAGACTCTGTAATTTGCAAAACTTAAGCCTTTCTTCGTAAGAGCAACCCTTTGTTCCATCCACTAATCTTGTTGCCCTTCTCTGTACCCATTCCAGCAGCTCTACATCCTTCATGAAATGAGGCCTCCAGACCTGTATACAGTACTCAAGATGTGGCCTAACCATTGCCTTATACAAGGGAATAATCACCTCCTTATCCCTGCTAGAAAAATTCCTGTATATCATTGACAAGACACCATGAGCTACTCTAGCAGCTCGTCTGCACTGCTCAGAGAACTTCATATCTGCCTGCACAATTACCCCCAGGTCCTTTTCATTCTCCACCACTGTCAGTGTAGTACCGCAAAGTTGATACGTTGCTCTGGGGTTACTGTTTCCCATATGTAGTACTTTACATTTGTCAATGTTAAACTTCATTTGCCACCTCTCAGCCCATCTGTTCAACCTTTCCAGATCCTGTTGCAGCAGCATAGCGTCAGTGGTGTTCTTAACAACCCTGCCAACCTTTGTATCATCTGCAAACTTGGACATTAAACTTGATATCCCATCATCAATATCATTCATAAACACCGAAAACAACAACGGACCCAACACTGAACCCTGAGGAACTCAACTAATAACATTAGTCCACGTTGAGCAGTGTCCATTGATTACCACTCTGTCTTCTGCCACTCAACCATCCCCGCTAATAGAGCAAGCTTATCTGCGAAAAGATGTAAACCTCCCAAGCACTTCCTAATTCATTTCACAAATATACATGGTCTCAATTCTAATCTTAACGTTGTCCATTTCCACTTGCAGTCTGCCAAACCCCTGTACTTTTTCTGACAGAATCTCAGTTATCGGTTGATTCAACTACTGCTCATCTCAGATGCCCAAATTACTCGCTGTATGGTTCCTTTCGCCTCAAAGGTGGTGCTTGTGCATATGTCCGTTCTGATATTCCCTGTCAGAGACTTGGCAATTTGGAATAAACTCTCTTTGATCTTCTCTGGCTTAAAATCTCTCTCTCTCTCTCTCTACCTCATTGTGTAAAATTCATCTGTTGTCTCTACCATTCTCCCAACTCCACTAATCACTTGGAGCTTTTTGACTTTCTCTCTTTGCAACTTGACTTTCTCCAGTCTAACCTTCTTAACAGTGAGGTAATTTTCCTTGGTGATTTTAATGTTCACAACTCCAGCTGGCTTCCGTTTTCTAGTCACACCGACCCAGCTGGTCGAGATGCTGAGGCTTTTGCAATTACTAATGACCTTGCACAGATTGTTCATTTACCTACAAGAATACTGGATAATCCTAATCATACAACCAACGTGCTTGATCTTTTTCTCACAAACAACCCTTCTAAGTACACGGTCGAAGTAAGAGGTCCTTTAGGCACTTCAGATCACAACTTGGTGAATGTCTCTTCTCAAATGGAGCCTTTATCTCATGGCTATTCCCAATCTTGTGTTGTTTGGCATTACAAGAATGCAAAATGGGATGACCTGCGAGACTTCTTTTCTTCTTTTCCTTGGTCGGATTACTGTTTCAAAACTTCTGATGTCAATGTTTGCTCAGATCGTTTCAGTGAAATTATTCTTGCAGGAATGGAATCCTTTATCCCACACTCCACTTTAAAATCTCGTCCTTTATCTAAACCTTGGTTTTCCAATAAATGTGCTAAGGCTGTTCAAGAGAAGAATGTTGCATATCGTAATTGGCTTGTTTCTAATTCTTCAGTTTCATTTTCTGCCTACACCAAAGCTCGCAACAATTATAAAGCAGTTATTAATCAGTCCAAACTAGAGTTTGAACAGGCTAAGAGTAGAAAACTTGCTTCTTGCCCTAATGGTAGCTGAGCATTCTGGTCTCTTGCCAAAGCTATTGGCCGCAACTTTTGCCCATCTCTGCTCCCACCTCTGTCCAAACCAGATGGTTCTGTTGTCACTTCAGCCAAGGATAAAGCTGACCTGCTAGCATCCCATTTTTATTCCAACTCATATATTAATGATCTTGATAAAACCACTCCCACCATTCCCAACACGCTCCATTCAATGCCTCCTGTGGTCTTCCGTCAAAAGGATGTAAGAAGGATTTTATTGCTAAGAAAGCTCCAGGTCCCGATGGTATTTCTCCACTTGTTCTCAAAACCTGTGCTCCTGAACTTACGCCTATTCTTTGCCGTCTTTTTTCACTTTCTTATTCCAAAGGTGTTTTTTTTTCCTTCTGCTTGGAAATTGGCTCATATCCAGCCAGTTCCTAAAAAGGGTGACAAATCCCTCCCATCCAATTATCATACCATTGCAATTACTTCTGCTCTTTCTAAAATAATGGAGAAATCAATTAACCACCAACTCTTAAGCTACCTAGAAACCTTCCGTCTGATCAACGATCGCCAGTATGGATTCCGTCAGTGTCAATCCACTGGTGATGTTCTGGCTTATGTTACCTATTTATGGACTAATTCAATGGAAAGGTTTGGTGAAACACAAGTAGTTGCTCTCAACATCTCAAAGGCTTTCGATCGTGTTTGGCATAAAGGTATTCTAAACAAGCTTCCATCTTATGGTTTGCGCCAACTGTTTTTAGTAATTGGTTATCCAGTTTTCTCTCTGATTGCTCACTGAGGGTGATGGTAGATGGCTCTCTGTCTTCTAACTTTTCCACTAATGCCAGTGTCCCCCAAGGTTCAGTTCTTTCCCCCACTCTTTTCCTCTTGTATATTAATGACCTTCTTCCATTGACTGGAAATCCTATCCATAGTTTTGCCGATGATAGCACATTGCTTCCACTTTCCATTTTGAGAAACCTTGCCCTGTTCAATCAGCTTCAAGTTCTCGAAAATCTGCTACCAATTCCTTAAATACCGATCTTCAGGTAATTCTCCAGTGCAGCAAAGACAACTTCGTTGATTTCAACCCTTCTTAAACTCAGTCTAGTCTTATATCTCGCAAAAAGGATTCTTCTTGTTTGTTTGTTATTTGGTTTTTAGGAGCATTAGCAACTAAGGCCATATTGCTCTGCGATATGCGGTGGTCATTCCATGACCTTGTATTTGGTGGTGACAGGCTCGAACCCCGGTCTAATCAAGAAGCGTGTGGTGCGCACTGCTGCTCCTTCCCACCTGGCTACGGAGGCGCCTAAGGATTTTTCTGCTCCTACGCTTATCTTTAGTGACACTCCGATTTCTAGGCAAAATGATATATCTCTTTTGGGGATTACCCTGACTTCTAATCTCTCTTGGCACAAGCACATTACAAATATTTCTTCCTCTGCATCTAAAAAACTTGGTTTTCTCTTTCGCTCTCGGCGTTACTTTTCTTCCAAACAGCTGCTCACTCTGTATAAATCGCAAATCCGCCCTGCCATGGAATATTGTTCCCACATCTGGGGTGGTGCCCCCAAAACCTCTCTCAGGCTTCTTGATTCCATTCAGAAGAGGGCAGTTAGGTTAATTAATGATTCATCTCTGACAGAGTCTCTCCACTCGCTGTCTCATAGACGTACTGTTTCTGCTGCATGCCTCTTCTACAGATACTTCCACGGGAACTGTTCTTCTGAATTGGCTTCTATAATTCCCGCTCTCTCTTTCAAAACATTCCGAACATGTGCCGCCACACACACACACAGTAAACATCCATTTACTGTCCAACTTCAAACTCACAGAACCAACTTTTCATCTTCCTCGTTTATTCATTCAACTGCCGTTTTCTGGAACAACCTTCCTTCATACGTATTTCTTGAAAATTACAGTCTACAGAAGTTAGAGTCCAATGTCAACAAATATCTTCTTTCGTCTTCTCAACCTCTGACCCAAGCACAGTACTAAGTACTATAGGTTCTAATACTTCTCGTGTTTGGGGTTTACATAAAAAAAAAAAAAAAATATGGGACAGAAATGAAGTATTTTTTGATATTACTATTGTTGGTTGGTGTAGTATTTTGTATCCTATCTTAGCCTGTACCCTAATTCGGTTTATTGTGGCAAGGGGATAACCCCTATTTAAGAACCTGCTAGTTAATATTTGTATTTCAGAGCCCAAAGCAGATTCCGTCGTTGAATATTTATAGGCATTTAGAAATTGATTAAAGATAATCGATCTTTTGTAGGTGAACGGGTGATAGCTGTTATAATGTAGAAGCATACCGGTGTTTGCAGGGTTTCGATAGATGCTAAATTGGATTTTATTCGAGTCCCGAGTAAGCGTGAAATTTAGAAAGTTTAATGACTTTGTATCCGTATCCTCCCTTTCCAATGTAAATTTGAGTCTAGAATGAATATTATTAAACGAATGAAAAATGTCTTGGACAGTACTACTATCAGTAATAACTAGAACATCGTCTAAATACCTGCCATAGTATGTGATATGGGGTCGAAAAGGTGTCAAATGTATATGCTCAATCATTGAGAGATAGATCTCCGACATTAAGCCGCTCAGGCTCAAACCCACTGGCAATCCAAAAATTTGTTTGCACACCTTGTCTTGAAAGGTGATATAGTTGGCCTCAACTAACAGTTTAATCAAGTGAAAAATTTCCTTAATAGGTAGCTTCGTATAATTAATCAGTATCGAGTTTTTATTTAACATATCCCAAATAATATCAATGTAGTACTATCCAAGACATTTTACATTCGTATATAACGAGGTAGCATCTAGTGAGAATAAACTGTCATTGTCGCCAAGTCTACAGTCTTTAAGATTATTAAATAATGTATCTTAGTTCTTAATCCCCAATTGTATTACCTGTCTAAAGGGTTTTATAATGCTATATACATGAGTGGCTAAGGATGAAAATGCCGAGTTCCTGTAGGAAACAATAGGTCAAATAGGAAATCCAGTCTTGTGTAATTTCACCTGACTGAAAAGTGAAGGAATATTGTATGTTCTGGCCTTCAATTCCTTTAACTGGGCAATAGTAATGTAGTCGCTTTTTCGATACGTGGTTAACGTTTTATTGTATTGATTGACCAGATTTGCGACGGGAAGCACAGGCCTCAGAAATAAAAAACAGACATCGTTAATCAGAAATAAAAAACAGACAAAATTAATAAATTGAAAACATTATCAGACAGATCAAGACACGTTCATGCAAATTCTACACATTGTGCGGGCTTGCGACCAAGTACATATGAGTTGGGCGACAACTCCCATACAGACACACAAAGTACTACCACAGAATGTCAGCTAGGTCATGAACACCCCCTCACCCAGTATTCAACGAACCGACATATCAACAGGTTACAAATCTTTCCTCATATATGCTATTGCAGGACCAGATTTCACTTTTATCCAAAGGACTAAATTATAATTTACCACCTCGAAAACTACCTAAAAAACAATGCGTAATTGATATTGAATTTGGACTTCGCAATGTTCCACAAAAAGATTTATTTATTCAACAAGTTAAACAAGTAGTGAATAACATAAAAGAAACACAACTTCCTAAATTGGATACACATGACAGTTCAGCTTTATGAGAACTTCGGGGAAATAAGGACATTATTATAGAGGGCAGATAAGGGAGATATAGTGGTAATACTAGATAAACCTGAATATATTAATAAGTTAGATTCAGTTGTTTCAGATACCTTCACTTATCTTGAAGTAGACTAGGCACTGTTTACCAATTTGGTCAATCAATACAATAAAATGTTAACCACGTATCGAAAAAACTACTACATTACTATGGCCCAGTTAAAGGAATTGAAGACCAGAACATACAATATTCCTGTACTTTTCGGTAAGGTAAATTTACACAAGACTGGATTCCCTATTCGACCTATTGTTTCCTACAGGAACTCGGCATTTTCATCCTTAGCCACTCATGTATATAGCATTATAAAACCCTTTAGACAGGTAATACAATTTGGGATTAAGAACTAATATACATTATTTAATAATCTTAAAGACTGTAGACTTGGCAACAATGACAATTTATTCTCACTAGATGTTACCTCGTTATATACGAATGTAAAATGTCTTGGATAGTACTACACATTAGATATTATTTGGGATATGTTAAATAAAAACTCGATACCAATTAATTATACGAAGCTAATTATTAAGGAAATTTTTCACTTGATTAAACTGTTAGTTGAGGCCAACTATATCACCTTTCGAGACAAGGTGTACAAACAAATTTTTGGATTGCCAGTGGGTTTGAGCCTGAGCGGCTTAATGTCAGATCTCTCTCTCAACGAGTGAGTATATACAATTTGACACCTTTTCGCCCCGTATCACATACAATGGGAGGTATTTAGATGATGTTCTAGTTATTAGTGATAGTAGTACTATCCAAGACATTTTACATTCGGTTAATAATATTCATTCTAAACTCAAATTTACATTGGAAAGGGAGGATACGGAATACAAAGTCATTAAACTTTCTAAATTTCACACTTACTCGGGACTCGAATAAAATCCAATTTAGCATCTAACGAAACCCTACAAACACCGGTATGCTTCTACATTATAATAGCTATCACCCGTTCGCCTATAAAAGATTGATTATCTTTAATCAATATTTCTAAATGCCTATAAATATTCAACGACGGAATCTGCTTTGGGCTCAGAAATACAAATATTAACTAGCAGGTTCTTAAATAGGGGTTATCCCCTTGCCACAATAAACCGAATTAGGGTACAGGCTAAGATAGGATACAAAATACTACACCAACCAACAATAGTAATATAAAAAAATACTTTATTTCTGTCCAATATGTTGAACAGTGGCACAAACAGCTTAATAGATTCTTTAAAGATACCAAATTTAAAATTGTAGCCAGGCCAATACGGAAATTACACACTATACTGAACAATCGCTCGGTTCTTTCCGCGTTCGCAACACAAATTAATGATCTGGTATACAACATTTCTTGTGGTGATTGCGACTCGTCTTACCAAGGTTCGACGTGATTTTCTCTGAATATTCGTGTAAATCAACATGAAGCCTCAGTTCGTGCTTCTCGTTCAGCAGCATTGGAATTAGCCTTTCATGCCATTAACGAAAAACACTTTTCAATTTAACGAGGCCAAAATACTTAATGTTAAACGTAATTATACGCGACTATTAAGAAAGGAAAATAGTTTTGAATATTTTCGTTAGATTCTTTTTAATTGTGTTAAATTGATTTTTAATTGTGTTAAATTGGTTTTTAATTATTTATTTTTTACTCTAATGTAAGTTTTCGATTTTTTCATTTTAATTTCTGGAGAATATCATACGGAAGTGTTTTACGTACTATATTGAGGTAAACTCCTTATTTTACAAATTCATACACATACATCTCCCTCCCTGTTGATTAATCATTGTTTAATTTATTAATTTTCGCTCAACAGTTTTTCCATGCTACTGGCATTAATTATTTAATATCAGTTATATATACACATATAATAATAGCCAAAACATCAGCATAAAAGTTAGATACAAATATAAGAAACCATTTGGGATACTAGCCTGCAACTACAAATCCATAGCAACCAATTTAATATCCTATAACCAGACATTATTGACTGCATCTGCAAACAAAGCAATATGCAACAATATATTGATCCTGACCATGGACACATCATCACAGGAAATTTAAGTATCGTTGCAGACCCAATAATCAGATATATACTAGCCCAAGGATTTAAATTCAGGCCATGTAACAAAATAAATCTAACTACTTTCAAGAAACAGCTATATCAAGACCTATTAAACTACTGCTATTGCCTAGCACATAAACATAACACAGCCATAGAGGCATACCATATGTGGATTAGCAATACATTCACTTTATTAAACATAAATTTACATCACTAAGTTCAAAAAGATATAGCCAGTACAAATTCAGCCACGATAATCTAGCTAAACTAAAACTGCTAGAGACACTAAGACTTCATCATTACACCAGTAGATAAAGCATCAAATAACTGCTTTTATTTGCAAAACTTTTTATGCACACATACTTTGAGAACTGAACTTAACTCCAGCAACACATACAAACCTATATCCAATTCTTGCAATATTATTACAAAGAAATTCATATCCTTTAACAAAAAATTAAAACTGAACATTAGCAATTACAGTCTGCCATATATATACTTCATTCCAAAATTCCATAAAAAACCCATAGGATTCAGATTTATAACCTCATGGAAGAATAGTTAAGACAAACCAGGCAAAACTCTTAAATGTCTACTACAACCCTTGTTGAACATCATACCAAATAACAGAATTATAGGCAACAATCTACCAGTATTAAAATCCTTACAAAATACCAACATTTCTACAGTATACAAACTTTTGACTTCCACAGCTTATTTACACGTATTAACCAAACCAAGCTAAAAACAGTACTCAAAGATATATATGTAAAATATAGAGAATATAACCTGCAATACCAACTACTGGAACAACCTAGTGAACCTATGTATCTCCAATAACTTTGTATATGATGACAAGTCAGTATATCTACAAACTAACAGAACACCTATAGGAAGTCCTGTTTCATGCATAATAGCAAACCTATATCTATATTGGTCTGAAAACTCATTTCCACAGGAGCTTAACTTCTACAGATATACAGATGACTTCATAGTTATTAACTGCCCAAACTTCATCATATATGTAAAATATGGACACATACCCCAATCAACTCAAACTGGAAAAAACAAACAATGATACTACAGCCTATTTTCTGTAATTACAGTAATAAACAACAAAGCTACCATCAACCTGTACAATAAACATGATGCTTTTAACTTTAATATAGTCAACCTCGCACAGTGGAATTCCAATATATCTAGAGGAGTGCATGCCAATGTTATACTAGTGCAAAGCATCAGGATAGCAACCATCTGCAGCAATAAGGAAATAACCATCAATAACATCAAGATGCTATACAAAAAATTGACAAAACCTTTTTCCTACAACATATCTTTGCTACCACTTCTGTAAAGCCCTCAGTATGTGACATCAATATAGACAACATAATCAGCAATAATTGATGAAAACAACCCACATACACCAAGTTTGTAAATAGTGTATGTATATACAATATACTAGGCCTCTATTGTGTCTTTATTGTATGCAATAAAGAGTTCTTACAGATTAGAAAACCTGTACCCACCAACTGGCCTAACACAGTGTATTAACCATGTATATAATTTAATTTTTAATTTTCAACCTATCATATTTTTCTCACTCACACAACTGACCTTAAATTCTGTAGGTGGTAGATGACTTTCATCAACCGGTGAAATACCACCACTTTGCTTATTGGCTGGCTTGAAGTGGTGAAACCCATGTTTAGTCTCTAGAGCAAAGTTTTCAGCACCCCCTCCCCCCCCATACTTCTCCTTTAACACATGCACGGCACTAAGTACTATAGGTTTTGATACCTTTCGTGTTTGGGGTTTTCATAAAAAAAAAAAAAAAATATATATATATATATGATGTACTCACTCCCAGACCTTCGTTCAGGGTCCTAACTATAGGAATGGGTTTTGCAACCCCAAACTACCCAAGCCCAACTACTCACCTCAACTTCATTCATCTTTCTGCTTAACTTGTCCCTACTTCTTATGTCTGTGAGCCATTAGTTAATCGAACACAATATACAGGATACCTTCTTACTTTACCCAATCTATTTTTCACCTTAACAAAGTTTAGTTGCTTTTCACCATTACTTTGTTAGCTATTATATCTCTCAACTATCCAGGGCACCATGTATTTAACAGCGTTCATCACCACATATTGCATTTCAATTTATACATCCAACTAGCCTACAGACACCATACCATGAAATTTTTTTTTCCCCCGCATCCTTTTCTAACTCTAGGAACCTCTAGCGTACCTATACATAAATATACTGGCACGCCACCATCTTGGTCATTTTCAGTCTTACAAGGTAACGGTAAGTTCCTTTCTTCTTGTCTATTCCTACATTCCGATCATTACTTCAGTTTTTCAATTCTTTTTACTTGCTTCTGTAAGGTCATCCATGTTCTGTATGCCCTACATGATATAATTAAATCTATTGGCACAATTTATTAAACCTTATTCTTGATGCAAAATTTCAAAATTCGTTCTTAACACGTGTCTACAGCACAATGTTATACTAGTGCAACGCATACAGAACATGTCGAAAACAGAAGGAACATGTCGGAAACTAGCGCAAAGTGTACATAGCATACCGAACATGTTGGAAACAGAAGCAAGAACATTGCCGTCTTTCTTATAACTTCAGTGGATGGCCTCTGTTGAAGACACTGAAACTGTGAAACACACCGCAATGTAGTCTTATTTTGATCACTTTTTCATTTCTTATTTTAATTTCTTGCCAACTATCGGTCTCTCTCTCTCTCTCTCTCTCTCTTTTTCATATCTTACCTGGTCACCTCATCCTACCAAATATCGCTACATTCCTTATCCATTTTGTCGAATTCACTTCTGGTGTATACTGTAGATTCAATAGGATTAAACAAAAATCTTCTTCACACTTTCTACATACCACACACACACACGCACTATGGCTGTAGGGTATGTTTTGCTAAGCAATGTCCTTGATCCATAATCAACGTTATCTTCCTTTTCGTACTATTACTCTCCACTCTCTATGATTACTTAGCTTCTTAATACTATTATTCTTTTATTATATATATATATCTCAACTGGGAATTGCAAAATATGTAGCAGCATCACAAGAAACTAAATATGTGACATGTATAAGAAACTTATACAAGCATTTTTTTTTTTTTTTTTTTTTACTACTTAAAAAAACCTAAAATAACACCCACTTTTAAGTTTTGGTTTTTAGATAAATTTCTATAATTGTTTTAATATTAAGAGATTTATTTTATTTTATTTTTATTTTTTTTAATCTGCAACTGAACTCAAATTGTGAAAATCAAAGCACTTGAATGCATACCGGAGTAAAATTTATCTTTTATCTATTAAAGTAATATTGATTCTCAGACATTTCTTGGTACTCCCATACTACCCCCCTTTAGTGACTATAAAGACAACAGAATAGGAAAGGCTTGGTAATTACATCATATTATACGTTCTTTAATTTTTAGCAATCATGATGGTGGTGAATATACAGCAAAACAAATTAAATTTGAAAATAAAAATATCTATTAAAGTGACGTCAATGTGAATTTCTTTTCCTTCATTACTGGTTTGACTTTTTGTATCATTATTATTGGTATCATTGGTATTGTTAACTTTGTTATTGAAGAAGTTTAGCCATAAAAAAAAATAATAAAATGTTTTTTAAGCTATGGTAAGCCTTTTCTTATATATAATTATTAAGCACTAAATGTGAAATTAAGATTATTGGCTTTATTGTCCAACCAGAACATTGCTCCATGTTTGATCACAGAATCTTGCAATCCAACACTTTTGCTTGCATCAGATGTTGTTTATATTTATTATCTACTCCTGAAGCATACAGGTTCTTTTTTTTTTTTTTTTAATTCAAGTTTCACTTTCCAAATGCAAAGCCCACATGCAAGCATTAATAAATGAGTTATAAAATTGATTTAGGTGTTTAAGGCTTTAAATAGATTGAGCAAGCTCAATTCTGGTGGCATTTTGTCTCTTGCTCAGACTACACACATAAGTGGACATAAACTCAAATCAAGGAAAGATACTTGCAGGACAGATGTGGAGAGGTTTGCCTTCAGCTAGCTGATCAACAGAACAAATTTCTGTTGTTGCGGAATTTGGTAATATGAATAAATTCAAGAACTAGACAAACTATTGGAGGGGATGGACAGGTGATTTGGGAAGGGGTAGAATTTTTACAAAAATAAAATAATAAATATCAGTGTACCTGAATTGCTGTCCTTATTACACTGTCAGCTTCTTTCAATCACACACATGCACACACCATTTGTGAGAATGATTAGCTACTTTAGAGGCTAAAGTTCCTCTAAGGTAACTAGGAATAAGGTTTGCTGTAGTCAATCATATGTCAGAGCCATTATGAGGACCAGTTTAGGGTATGAAGGAATTAGATTAGAGGTCCAGGTGCCAATCAAATGTTGAGACATTTTTGCCTGATTCTAGAGTATTAAGGGACTGGATGTTAGTCTTCTGTTACAAAGCTATTCTTAGGGATCATAACTGTGTGGATAAATTAGGCATTATCTTAGGAGTAGCTGGGGCACTTAATTGTAGTTATCAATGCTTTTTTATTACTATTATTTTTTTTTTATTTTAAGATAGCCCCATTTGTTCCAAAGCCCTGCTTTTGAAAATGTGTATGTGGTTATTATCTATTTGCATGACTATTCATATAATTGGCTATGCCAATAAAAGCTTCTTTATGAAGTCTTTTTTTAGTCTGTTTGTGATATTTAAGCTGATTATGTGGCCATGGACTATATCCATCTTACGGTCTTTTATTCATTTTTAAACGTCCTTTCTAGTATGCGCAACGTAACATTTTTGGTAATCCTGACATTAAGTTATACTTGGCATAGTTTGCTGCAGAGCCTTTGGAAAGGAAGAGTGAGACAGGGCTTTAATGATATTTTTTGATGGTGTTAAGTTGTGATAAATCTGGTGTATACTCCATATTTCTTTGCTGTCTGCATTTGGGCATGAAAGAGATGATAGAGTATTGTTGAAGGGTTGGTTCTTACATATATGATAGGATCATTTTGTGTTTAGAATAGCCCAATTTTCTGTAGATTTCCTGCATATGTCTGTCAAGTATATGATATTTTAATATATTATATATTTACTTTTTTTTTTTTTTTTTTTTTTTTGTAAACTGGGCAAGGGTGAAGGGCCAACATTTCCTAAAATTATGTTTCTACATTTCCTCACCCAAGTGCATACCAGAGATCCCACAACCAAATATTCAACCTCCTCAGAAATTATAGTTACTGCACAAAAAGAAATATGATAAAGCACTAAAAAAAAAAAAAAAAAAAAAAAATTGCATGAACTAGCATATATTACAAAACTATGAGATAGCATATATACAGTAAACCCCCGCTATTCGCGGTATCTGTATTCGCGGTTTTGCGTATTCGCGATCGCTGATTTAATATAAAATGAAACCTAAAAAAATGTGAATTTTAAAGCGCCGTGAATATTATCCTCCATAAAAAAACATGGGCGTGGCTAAAATTATCTTTCCCGGTCAAAACAGCGCTCAGTGGGTGGGGAGAGAGGGGTGACAAAATTGCGAGCGTGGATGTTTTTCGCTAATCCTTGTTCAGTATGTGTTATGCGCTTGTAATGGAAGTTTTCGTCATTTGTTTTTAATTTATATGCTTATAAATTGAATAGATTTATCAATTTATAAATTGATAAATTATCAATTATCAAATTATCAATTTATAAATTGATATGCTTACAAAAGTGATAAATCTACCGTTTTGCAGTGTAAAACAGACTTTTTCGAGAATGTTAACGGACGAAAGTGACTTTATTGTGGACAAGTTCTTTCTAACCCGTACAAAAATATGGCTACGAATAACAAGGGAAATGTGAAAATATCAAAAGTGATGACATTAGTGAATAAAATTGAGTTATTAAACAAAATTTCTAATGGTGAAAGTGTCTCCTCAGTGGCAAAACATAAAATCAATGAGTCAACGGTACGATCAATCAAGAAATCGGAAGAAAAAATCCGCCGTAGTGTCCGTGAAAACACGCTAATTGCTTCAAAAATTTGGTCTGTAACTCGTGACGTTAAATTAGAAAACGCTTTAAATCTGTGGATAGAAGACCGAACTCAAAATAAAATTCTGTTAAGTTCACTCATCATTCGTGAAAAGACAAAACTCCTTTATCGACACTTTAGCGAAACTAGTGATAGCACTGGCAGGATAAGTTTTTTTTGCTAGCAAAGGCGCTGGTTTGAAAGATTTGTTTGAAATTTCTAATAAATATTACATTTAATATTAAATTGTTTCTTATTTTCATTTCGATGCCATATGCTTGCATTTCACTATGTACTGTCTATGTACATAGTCATATTATGAAGGTACATATAATACATATATAGACAAAATTTTAGACTAGTTTTTCTTATATATTTCATACTTTGGAACGGAACCCCTTTATTACTATGGGAGCCATAACTCAGTATTCGCGTTTTCGGCATTCGCGACATTTCTCAGGAACGTAACCCCCGCTATTCGCGGGGGTTTACTGTATATATATATATATATATATATATATATTACAAAACTGGCATATATCTCTTATAATCATTAATAATGAAGATTAGAA
Source organism: Mastigoproctus giganteus (assembly GCF_048544385.1). Classification (NCBI taxonomy): domain Eukaryota; kingdom Metazoa; phylum Arthropoda; class Arachnida; order Uropygi; family Thelyphonidae; genus Mastigoproctus; species Mastigoproctus giganteus. The sequence goes on along the minus strand of NC_143587.1, from coordinate 151,989,038 downwards.
TCAACCTATTCAATCTTCTAGTAGACACTAATAGTTGATTAGAAAAACTTTACCAACAGTATCAGAACTAAGTTAAGAGAAAACTAAAATGCTTAAAGATTAGAAAACAAAATAAAAGAAATATGTGAAAAAATTATTTCCTGATAAACCTGAACCTTGTTTGGCAAAGAAAAGAACAGAATAAAGCTATCCCATTAAACCCATTACCAATGGGGGTGGGGGAGAGAAGGAGGTTGCAATGCAACTCAATGGCATATAAGTATAATCACCCCATTACTCCCTTCAAAGTCCTCTGTGATACTGAGTGGCTTTGCCACATTTCACCAATTTGTGAGATCTGGATTTCAGGAGTCTCGCCAATGGCTGGCGGAATTTCTAAACATCTTTTCAACTGGAACTCTAGTTAACCAATCTTAGATAGAGTAGCCTTTTTCCTCATGAGCTATTCCAGGTTTTTCAGCCTGCACAACATGCAAATTTGCCTGTGAACATACATAAATACTCAATGGAGCAAGTTTAGTATCAGAAGCAGTGCTGCAAGGTAGCAAGCTAACAAAGCAAAGGGAGGGAAAACCCCCATCTCCACATCCCTGCTAACAATACTTCCACAACACCAGATGGAAGCTTATTTCAACATTTAATTACTCTTGGCTGGAAGCAAATTATTGCATATCTAACAACCAGCTTATGAGGCTTTCAGATCTGTATGCAGTATTCAAAATGTTTTCTATCATTTCCTTATACAATGGGATAATCATCTTGTCTGTGCTGACAAAATTCATTGTTTCTCATTGACAGGACCCCATGAGCTGTAATGCACTGCATACATTAACTGCTCTGAAACTTGGTGTTTGACTGTATAATTAACCCATAGGTCATTTTTGTTCTCCACCACTTGAGTGTGGTACCAGCCAACTGATATGTTATTCTGTGATCCATATGCAGTACAGTCAGTCCTTGTATAACACGTGTTTACACTACACGAATTCGATCATACACGATTTATAAATAGGGGAACGATATCGTATATAACACAAACAGAATTCCCTTATGCACGATTCGCCTTTGTGTTTACAAGACATGGCAGTTGAACGCGGAATCACCCCAACTGAATGCAACACGATAGGAATGAAGAGAAGATTCTGAAAATATATTTATATTTTTTTATATCAGTGAAGGAGAAACACATTTCACCATAATAAGGTAAAAACCCACCCAATTTGAGTTATTGGTATTATCGCAAATGCCATTAGATCGAGTTTACTATCAGTTTATAACAGATTCCACTAGCAGAAATGCAACTGGAAATTGTTTTATGGTAGTAACCCCAGAAATATGCTTTAATAAAATGTAAGGTGTTAATAGTATCGCTGCCTTTACGGTGTTGTTTATCCAATTGCTACAAGCGCACAGCTTTATTTATGTGTATCACAAGCGTGCCTCCTCATTTTGTAATTGTGCTTTATTCCCTAAAGATTAGTAAAATACTTAAAAGGTGTGAAAAGGAAGCGGTGAAGACACTACAAATTCAGAGAGAAAAAGAAAAGCAATATCGATAAACAGAGGCGGACTGGGTCAAAAATTCTTACCCGGGAAAATTTGTAGTGGCCTCATACTATGGTTTATGGCCAAAATCACACCGGCCTCCTGCCCACTGGGGTTTACCCGGTAAGGCTTATAGCAGTCCGCCTCTGTCGATAGAGAAAAAATATGAAATTGTGAAATGCTTTGAGCAAAATGAAAGACCATGTGATATTGCAAGTGCTACAGGCCTAAATGAGGCAACGCTGAGAATTAGAAAGATGCATAAAAACAACTTTCATAGCAGGAACAACTCAAAGTGCAATTAACATCCATTAGATCAAGACAAGAATTGGAAGAGATGGAACGGCTGTCATCTGTTTGTATAGAAAAATCAAACAAAATACAAGTTTGCTTACGACAGAAGCAAAAGCATTAGCAATATTTTATTATGTAATAGTTGTAATAAAATACGTAAGTAATGTTTTGGTTACAAATGTGTGTTCAATCTTGGGTGGTTAGCACCTAACCCTATTTTTCCCATAGGGGGCCTGTTGTTTATATTGCACGAGGGTTTCTAGGAACACAATTATCGTGCTATACGAGGACTGACTGTACCATGCATTTATCAATGCTCAACCTCAATTCCACTTCTCGGCCAATCTGCCTAATTTTTCTATGTCTTGTATTCCTTTATTCCTGTTATAACCACCCTACCAACCCTTGTATCATTTTCAAACTGAGAAAATAAGTTTAATGAGCCTTTGTCAATATTAATAAATACTTAAAGCAGCAAGGGGGATCCCAACAATGAACTCTGAGGTACCCAACTCATAACATTAATCCAAATTCTATTCAAATACCCCAAATTTCATTAAAATTGAAACAATAAAAACCTGGAATTATTATTTCTTTGACCATCCATCCACACAATAACTCAAATGTCAGCAAATAGATTTTCGTGAAATTCATATTTGGCTGTTTTAGAATCCATTTGCTGAGCCCTTTTGCAAATTCCATTAAAATCAGACCAACAGAAATCTCACAATTACCGTTTCATTTTTCATTCATATAATGTACACTATAGCTAAAGCACTGGATATTATGTTTGTTGTCATGCACTGATTGGAGGAATGGATGGGTAATATGGCAGATGCATAGAAATGAAATGTCCTTGGTTTACTCATTTTGTGTTAGCTCTTTTTTTTTTTCTTTTGTTACAAATTATTACTATTTGCTAATGCACCTGAAATGCCATGCACTGCATACATTAACTAAGTTGTCTTTTTTTCTATTTCATGCCATAGTTATATAAATACTACATAACTATGGCATGTAAATATCAATCACATGGAGGAAGAATGTATTAAAGCAGTTGTTCCCTTACATAGTATACATCACATCATTCTTTTAGCCAGTTCATACTTGCCTATATGGTGTCATTTAAAAATAACAGAGAATTACCCTATACTAAATTCTTAATCAATATTTATTTCCTGTCTTTCTGTTTTAAATATAGCTACTTTTCCCACTTCCTTTGCCTTTCCCCAGTGTTTACATTAGGTCAGTAAATTAAACCTGTTTTACAGAATATAGATGAAAGTAAAATGTAATCATCATCAAATGAAGTACAGTATTTCAAACTTTAAAAAATTAATTTTTGCTTTGTCTTCAATTTATGCATTGATTCACTTTAAAGAGAAAAGAATAAAATCCCACTAAAACCAAATCAATTAAGCCAACATAACTAAATCTGAATTTCCAAAGTGGTTTAAAATAAGAATGTCTGAAACGAGACTGACTGCACAATTATTTTACATCTAATCTTGAATATCTGCTACTTGATTATGATACTACAACTAAAATAATTTACAAAATTTCTAGCATCAATAATTTCTCTGTCCAGTTATTTAAAATCAATATTTAATAAATTTAATACTTGCCATATGATTACAACCTCCATTTTTCTCAATACAAATGTGGCATTTGGGACACTAAAAATAAATAAAATAAGACTTATGCAAAGGGAAAAAATTTGAAATGAATGTCATTAAACAAAAAACAGCTTGCATCATTTTTATATCATGATTTTTTTCTGCAAGGTAGTGGCAGAGTAGCACTATTACTCATCCTACACCCATTCATTTATTGCATTTAGTCACATTTGTGGAGCTGTTTAGTGAGCATATCAGTAGTAGTAGTAGTACTAATATTAATGAGCTCTGCAATTTATTTTTAATGACTGAATCAAGTTTTCTTCAAAGATCAGCAAAATGTCTTCAGAAATATATAATAAGCACGGCCTTAACATATAATAAGCATGGCCTTTGTAAAAAGATACTTTATCAAAATCACAAATAATATTCCACATTTTATCTACAATCCTTAAACAGTTTAAGATTCAAAAGGCTCATAGGCCAGACAATTCCTGGCCAAGAACCAAATGTCTGCGATGCAAACACACCCCTCCCCTACAATACTCTTCAAACACTACTTGCTTATTTCTTGTTTCCAAAGATAAGAAAAAAAAAAATGAAAATCATTAGAACAGGCCCCATGGTACTCTATATGCTTGTTACATCTCTTAATTGTTGAAAATATTCTTGAAATTCTAAAGTTCTCCCCCTTTGGTCTAACAGTTAGTCTTTTTACAAAGTGCCTTTACCCTTCCAACTTCATTTTTAACTTCAGAAAGAACAAAGTTAGACAGAGTCAAATGTGGTGAATGGGAAGTTGATCTCAGTAGCAGCTCCTTATTTTTGCAAAAGAAAGCTTTATAGAGAATGCACAGGAAAATTTTCATGCAAAAAAATTATTTATTTTCATAACAAAACCTTTCTGATGGAATGATTGTTGCAAAGAATGATAGATCAGAGCTGACTTACATGAAAACAAACAAATTTTTGTTGAACAAAAATGTGCCTGTGCATTCCAGGTTAATTTTAAAGGATTAGAAAAATGAACAAGCACCTTGGAATTTATATCTCAGTTGGTTAATTATCTTAGTAAATTTATATTACTTCAAAAATCCTATTTTGTATTATAAAATATAATAAAAACATTAAGGTTGAAATTCAAAAGTTTAAGTTATCCCTAATTTCATAAAACTGCTACCATCTATCCACACCAAAGAATGACCATTCTTTTAGTGTAAAATGTGGAAGACAAAATCTTCCATGGTAACCATCAGCATTTGAAACATAGCAAAGTAAACTTTAAATCATGGAAACAAATCAACACAAACAACATTTTTGGTCAGAGTGAAAAAGAAACCAAAGAGGAACCAAAAAAGGAAAATAAATTGTAACCCAACACATAAATAAATTTCCATTTATTCTCCAGACAGCCAAGATCAGTCTGGGGAAGAAATTTTAACCTGCTATTTATTTCACTCCTCTTTTTTGAGGATAAATGACTAGAAATGAGATTTTATACTTACTTAGCTAGTTTCCAAAATTTGTTTTCTTTTAACGAAGATGGAAAGAGTAGGAAGGTAAAGAAGAATTTTAGAATTTTGTAATGAAATTAAAAATACAATGCTGTTTAGAGTGTAATAGTAACCCATATCAACATGGCAGCAACTGTTTTAAGCAGTGAAATTTATTAGCAGTTCTAAGAGTGAAGTTGGTAACTACAGACCAGTTAGTCTGACTTCTGTGGTAGGAAAAATTTTAGAGGCAATGATTAAGAGTGCAATCCAGGGACACTTGGATAGTTATGGCATTCTGAAGGACACACAACATGGCTTTGTTAAGGGTAAATCATGCTTAAATACCTTAGTAGGCTATTTTGACACAGCTACTCATGAGTTAGATGTAGGGAACAATTTCAACATAGCTTATTTGGATTTGAGCAAAGTATTTGATTCAGTCCATCATGAGAGGTACTGTATAAGCTTGAACAGGTTGAGATTACTTGTAAGATTCTAAGATAGATTGCTGGGTCACTGCAGGGCAGAAGGCAGAGGGTTGAAGGTGATAGGTGTGATGCCAAAATTTTCAGATGACAAAGATTGGCAGAGTCGTTAATGATCGATGTCAAGAAGCAAAATTTTCAGATGACAAAGATTGGCAGAGTCGTTAATGATCGATGTCAAGAAGTGCTCCTTCAAGATGACTTGAGCAGACTTCAAAGATGGTCAGAAAAGTGATAGCTATGTTTTAATGATGCTAAATGCAAGGTCTTACACTTGGGGAATAGTAGCAACACACAAATAAATTATACACTTGGTGGGATTGAATTAAAAACAGTGGAGGAAGGAGTTACAATATGGACAAACATATATGAAGTTTTCTGAAAATTGTAAAACAGGCAGACAAGAAAGCCCATAGTGTCCCATCGATGATTTACTGAATCTGTAAAGATAGGAAAGTCATAATCCCACTGTATAAGGCAATTGAAACACCACATTTGGAATACAGTGTTCAAGTATGGAGACTTCATCTGAAAAAAAGACATTGATCTTCTTGAAAGGGTCCAAAGATAGGCAGCTAGAATGGTGAGATCAGCAGGGTAACCGTTGTTGTTATTTGGTTTGTAGGAGCATTAGCAACTAAGGCCATATTGCTCTGTGGATATGCAGTGATCATTCCCTGACCTTCCCACATCCTCCATATTTGGTGGTCACGGGCTCAAACCCCGGTCTAATCAAGAAGCGTGTGCTATGCACTGCTGCTCCTGCCCACCTGACTATGGAGGTGCTGGCAGGATAACCATATGAGGAAAGACTCCAATTATGTGAGCTACAGAGCTTGTCAAAAGGGCACCTCAGAGGTGACCTGATTGAGGTATATAAAGCTCTGTGAAGGATTAGTAAAATGAGTGAAGGTGGAATTCTCAATGTTATAAAGAATTCCAGAACTAAGGGTCATATATTCAAATTACAGGGGTTGAGGTTTAGATTAGATTGTAGGAAATTTTCTTTTAGCCAACGAGTCATTGACTGCTGGAATAAGCTGCCCTCGCAACTTATTTCAGCAATTAGGTAGTTAAGGCTGACAGTTTGAATAAATTGCAAGTCAACTGGATAGTTACCGGTGTAAGGAAGGAAGCATATAAATTGTATTTTCTTATCTACTTTTTTTTTTTTTTTTTTTTTTGCCAGTGTAGCCAAAGCCTATGGCTTCTTTGCACTATATGACAAATACTATTATCATGGATACCAAGGATTGCCTAATAACAATTTATTTGATGACATTCTGTTAATTTAATTAAATCAAATTATGGTTACAGAGAGTAAGAGGTTAGCACATGTGGAGTAGCACAGCTTTGGAACTACAATATATGTAAAAAAAAACCCTTTCATTTATGGAATATTCCATTTCTTTTGCAAAATAGAATTACTGAGAACACTCTCCCCATTCATAGAATTTGGCACTGGTTGACTTCTTGTTCTGAATGAAGACAAAAGGGAATTAATATCTTCCAAAAATATGACCACGAGATTGCTACGGTGAGGAAGGACCTGACAAGGTGATGATACACTGTGGCCTACACCTCCTATAATTACATGCCACATACCTGTGTTTTTCCCTCCACTGTCTGGGACTCTCCAAGTATCTTGCCAGGAAGTTGTGTTAACTATCAACATTTCATGAGCTCCTTGCATATTTCAGCACACATTAAGTTCCCACCACCCCACTATTTATACAGATCACGTAGTCTGGGTGCACAACATTTGCATACAGTCAAAGCTCTTTATAGTGTTTGTTTGTTATTTGGTTTTTAGGAGCATTAGCAACTAAGGCCATATTGCTCCAGGAATATGAGGTGGTTATTCCCTTGACCTTTCCGCATCCTCCGCATTTGGTGGTGACGGGCTCAAACCCCGGTCTAATCAAGAAGCGTGCACTAAGCACTACTGCTCCTTCCCACCTGGCTATGGAGGCACCTCTTTATAGTGACACTTTTTAATGTCCCAACACATTATAATGTCCTATGTAGTTGGTCCTGGCCAATTTCTCATTAACCTAATGATATTTTACATTCAGTATAACAACCTTGAAAATAAAAGGATTTCTCTATAAGGACCATAAATTTCTACCTCAATCAGAATTTTTATTTTTTATTACAATATTTGCATTTAAAAATGACAGCATAGGTCAAATATATTGAGTAATTGCAGCCTGACCATGAGAAATAATTTTTTAAGATTCCTCACACTGTTTTCTGGCAGTATGGTAATCAAATGAACATCGGCTAGAAGTCAGCTATAGTGTATGTTTATTGGTATGGCTCAAAGAAAGCAGATAGCTTTGCCAATCACAGAAAATTAAGATTTTGCAAGCTGTATATAATGGTGTGCATTCTAAGACTGACATCGTCAAACAGTTCTCATTCATAAGCTCTGTTCACTACTTTGAAAGATCGGAAAAAGATTGAAAGTTTAGAGAAATCTGCTGCTGCACTGGGTAAAATTCAAGAACGAAAGGCAAAGTATCCAGATCTTGAAGAGGTAATTTTGGAATGGCTGATGATGATGCATGCAAAAAAAAGTTCACGTAGATGGTAACCTTTTAAAAGTTAAGGCTGAATCGTTTGCGCATCGAATGGATATTGAAGAATTTAAAAGTTCAGATGGATGGTTCCAGAAATTTAAGACTCGTTGTAGCCTATCTTTTAAAAAAGTGTGTGGTGAAAGTGCAGCCATGGACAGTAATGCTAGAAAGGAATGGAAGGAAAATCATGTAAAAAAATGTTTTGCTGACATACAACCACAATGCTGATGAAATTGCTACTGGATAAACCACTAACATTTAAAGGCAATAAATGCAGTGGTGGAAGTAAAGGTAAAACAATGGATTACCGTTCTCCTAGCAGTAAATACGACTGGCACAGAGAAGCTTCCTCCTTTAATCATTGGGAAAGCCCAGAAGCCTCGATGCTTTCAAGGTTTGAAGACATTACCATATATCGACAAACCAAAAAAGTTTATGGATGAAATCATAAATCTACGAAGAATGGATCAGACACTTAGATTGCAGAATGAGTGAGAAGAGAAAAATTTTGCTTTGTGGATAACTGCACTCCTCATTGTCAAGTAAATGACTTATGTGCAATCACTATCGAGTACTACCACCAAATGTGACGTCAGTTCTTCAGCTACTTGATCAAGGTGTAACCAGTTTTAAGGAAAACTACGAAAGAATGCTATTAAATAAAATTGTGCTATGTCTTGAAAGCAAAAAGAAATGAGAAATCGACATCCTGCAGGCAGTGTATTTGTGTTTAAGCATGGAATGAAGTTAATAACTGAACTGCTTCAGACATGTAGGATTTACCACCTTGAATGATGCAAAGTGTGAAGTTTCAAATACTTCTTCCTCTATTAATTTAATACTGTAGTACATATTATAAATAAGATTATACTACACTGTATTAATAGAATTACATTAAATATTCAAGCTTTTACTTGTTTTGTTGGGGATTTTATAAATGATCGATAGAATTTCCTTCTAATATAATGGCTGTTTTTTCTCATTTTTTCTCATTCCCTTGGAGTGTCATTATATAGAGCTTCAACTTTGTTTGCTATAGTGAATCACAAGGACTGGATATCTGAACACAAGGGAACTAAATAGATAAAATTCCCTCATTCTTAGCTTGGTGGCTACCACATTTTTACTTTGGGTCTCAATGTTAATCATAACAAGAGGCTATGGTGGCTATTATTTTGCACAATGATGACTGCTGGTACAATGCTTCAGACATGTATTTCCTATTCAACCTCAGACCACAAATGTCCTCTACCTCCTTCCATTTCCACCTATCCTTTCTTGCCTTTTCTACTGTTGATTACAATGTGCTAGTCTGCTGTTTACTGTCACATATTGGAATAGGTGCATTCCTGCCATTTTATGACCATTCATTCATGAGCTACTTAGTAACCAAATGGGTATACAAAGGGTACTAGGAAAGTTTTGCAATACAGCTTTGTTTATTTAATTTTTTCAAAGTAATTTCCTCTACATTCAATACACCTCTCCATCCTCCGAAACCAATCTTTAAACCAGTTCTGCCAAGTTTCACTAGGGAGTAAAGCACACTCGTTGTCCCAAGCCCGTAGAAGGTCCTCATCACTGGAAAACCGCCTCCCTTTTAGCTTCATTTTCACATGCGGGAACAGTGCAAAGTCACAGGGAGCAAGGTCTGAACTGTAGGGAGGGTGCTCCAGAAGTTTCAGTCCTGTCGTGGTCAAATATTCGGTGCAGGCTTTGGCGCGGTGAGCTGCAGCATTATCGTGATGGAGGTACCAGGTGTCCATTCTTGACTTTGGCCGCAGGTTCTTCATAGATCCAATGACTTTAGGCAGGCATTGTTCAGTATACCACTTAGCTGTGACTGTCTTCTGCGTGTCCAAAACGACACGTTCCACAATTCCACTCGATTTGAAAAATACAGCTATCATTTTCTTCTTTACAGATCGGGATTTTCTGACAATTACGGGTGTGTCGTCATCATCAAAGACCCAAACTTTGTTTTGAGCCTTGGTCGGCAGATCGTAATAGTACATCCAAGTCTCGTCACCTGTCACGATGTTGTTCACATACCGAGATTGTCCCTTATCAAACTTTTTTAACATCTCCCGGCACCAAGTCACACGTCGTGTCATCTGCTCTTCAGTCAGTTGATGCGGCACCCAGAGAGAACAAAATTTCTTCACGTGCAAATGATCTTGCAGAATCGAACGAATTGCTGGTGCATTTAGGCCCAAAGTATCCTCTATCTGTTGGTAGGTCACTCGCCTGTTTTGGTCAAGCATTTTCCTCACAGCAGTAATGTTTTCCTCCGTAACTGACGTTCGTGGCCTTCCCGGCCTCTCAGAATCCTCCAGAGTGAAATTTCCCCTTTGGAATTCTCTATACCACCTGAATATCGTTGTACGATGTGGACAATCATCATCTAGTGCAAGAGTCATTTCTTCTAAGCACTGGTCTATGGTTAAACCACGCACGAAATTATACCGCAAAACTGTCCTTATCTCATTTCGTGACCACGATGCCATCGCAAACACTTTACACTCTCACTACTAATGAATAACTGAGCCCATCGACTTGGCGCGGCGGCTACTATGCACGTATGAACATGTCTCAACATGCAGCAACAAGCAGCTTCCTGTGATTCATTGTTGCGTCATATTGCAAAACTTTCCTAGTACCCTTTGTATAACCTCTTCCACACAACTCTTCAGTTGTATCCACACAACTGAAGAGTTGTGTGAATACATCTTATCACATTTTATATATAATTTCTATTTTTGCATTTAACTATTAAAATTTGTTTTGCTTGTTCTGTGCCAAGAATTTATTATAATATGTTATTATTATACAAGTGGTGCAACAGTTCCATTCCCATACATCGTGTCTCCTAATTTGATCAGGTCATGGCAACATGATAACAGACATAAAAGCTCAGATTTGCTTTAATGGAGACTTCAAATGAGTCATTTTCTTTGTGGACACAATAATTACTTAATTCTCTATGCCATGACAATATCGTTTATTGTTAAGCAATACATTGTAGCACCCGTAACAATCTTGAACAAGGCTGCAGTAAAGGTGCTGTAATGCACTGCTGAATAATACATGATTTTATTATGGTGTAAAGAATGTAAGAAATTAGCATCAATCTCACTAACCTGAATACGAAACGAAACATCTTCATTAATAAAAAAAATTAAGTATTAAATGGAGAATCAGCTGCAGAAGAAAGTTCAGCAGTTTGATAATTTATGTAAAATTATGAACTGTGGCAGCAAATAAAATTTTATAAATTTGCACATTCACCAAAACAACACAGAACAAGAGGAGAATAAGTTTAAGCTACCATGCAATATCCTTTTTTAATTGTATTATACAAATAAGTGGTTTCAGCAACCTTTTAGGTTTGGAGGTACTGTGGAGAAGTAGAGGGGGAACCCTACTCACCCATCCACCCTTTCTTTCCTTCCACATCCCTAATTCCAAAAATCTACTGCCATCCTGAATGCCTGTAACTTACTGAAGTGGCAAAAAAGAGAAAAAAAAAAAAAAGAAAAATGCAACAGATGGCTAAACAGAAGGGGTATGCTCTTAAAACATTTGTATCATATTAATGTTCTACAGTAACAGAAGGTCTGTTATGTAGTCTGAAGCATCACTAATCAGATGTCTACTATCATCTGAAATTAATTACATGAATGGCAATATCCAAATCTCATAATAGTAACACTTTCATACTACTGACATAAACGATCTAATTAAATACATTAGCGACTTATCATAAAAAAAAAAAAAAAAAAACAGGATACTTACATCTTTTGTATGAGCAGATATGTAGTTGGCTGTTTCTGAATCATCTGCACATTTTGTGAGCCACTTTTTAATTGTTTCACAGTCTGTAGGTGCATGATAATCAGTACCACATTTAAAACTAAGGGGAAAAAAAGGCTAATCTGATACAAACATTCTATAAGGATGTCAAAATAAAATCACATCTCAATTACAAAAAGGATCAAGCATCACAGTGGGCAAATTATCTTATTCTAAAAATTATCTTTATATTACCACACACACACACACACAATTTGAAAGTTGTGATCATCCCTAATTTCATACAACTGTCACTTCCTGTCCACACCAACAAATAATCATTCTTTTACATTTATATGTAAAAGAGAATCTTCCTCCATGGCAATCACTGGTAATGGAACACAGGAGGGCAAACTTTAAATCAAGGCAAAAAAAATAAAATAAATCTTATCTCAACGAATAAATTCCCATTTATTATCTGGACAGCCAAGGTCAGCCTGGAAAAGAAATCTTTACCTATTTATTCGATATATTTTTTTTTTTTTTTTTATAAATTATGTGACCAGAAATGGTATTTGCTACATACTTAGCCAGTAATGGGAATAGAAAGAAAGAGGGAGAATTTTAGAATTTTTGATGAATTTCATATTACACTTGCATTGACTTGCCAGTGCAATTTACACCATTCATACTTTTCCCAATGCCGAAAAATGCCTGTCTGGTTCCAGTTCGAACTTTTCAGGTAAGCTGTTCATATGGACATTGACTGGCAGCCCTCATCAATCTAATTGTCTTCTCTGAACCCTTTCTAGATGATGGCTTTCTTCAAGTGTGGCCCACCTGAAGGAAGTGGTTTCCCCACTTCTGTAGGTCCTGTATATTAGGGGAAAAAAACCATGCATCTTCCTAGCTCCCTTTTGTACCTGTGGGAAAATTACATGTCTGATTGAATCATTAATCCTGTCTTTTTTTTTGTCCTGGACTACTTTAACTCCCCGCCCAGCTTTTAAGTAACTCCGAAATTTTTGTTCCCAAGGTACAAAACCTTATATTTATAAGTATTAAACTTCAGTTGCCATTTTTCAGACCATATGCAACTGATCTAAGATATTTTGAAACAAAATGGCCTGGTTCCAGTTGTTAACCACCCTTCCTACCTTTTTTTTTTTTTTTTTTTTTTTAATCATAAGCAAACTTTGAGAACTTCCCTTGCTATTCCTCATCAATGATATTACAGAAAATTAACAGAAGTGGCCCCAAAACTGATCCCTGAGAGACTCCACTTGCAATACTAGTCCACATTGAGGTATGTTCATTTATGACTACTCACTGTTTCCTCTCTTTTAGCTAGCCCTTGATCTAACAAAGGATTTTGCCATTAACCGCAGTCTGTTCCAGTTTATATAACAGCCTTTCATGGGGAACCATTTCAAATGCTTTAACTAATTATTTACCTTTATCAAGGTAAATAATGTCAGTTAGAATACATCTCACCTAATTTACAGTAGTCTAGATTACCTGTCAGTGATTGTTCATGGCTGAAATGGTCTTTCAACTGTAAAGATCATTGCAATTCAACTCAACTGCCACTTCTCTGGGCTTTCTATGACTTTTCAAATTAAATCAAGTAAGAGGCTTATCTGATTCATATACAAAAAGAATTCTTTGTCTCCACGTTTAGCTCTTTTCTAGTGATTTTTCACATTCAATTTTCACCCATCAGTGGTTTTGTTACATATACAGTTATAATACTCATATACACTGAAAAGACAGAATTCATGGGATAACTGGTTCCTGGACAATGTGACGCTGTCACCCATCTCACTAGTGGATGAACCCACCGCTTCACAGGTATATAGGTACACTGCATCACTGTATTCGTGTAGATGGTAATTAAATGTCAGTATGAATAAACATTGTGAGTTAACCGACTTTGAAAGAGGAATGATAGTGGGTGTTCGACGCACGGGTCACTCTATCGGCGGAGGTGGTACAGAAATTGCACTATTCCCATTCAACAATATCAAGAGTGTATTGTGAATACGCCATTTCTGGAATAACATCTCATTGTGGAATGCTGTGGGTGAGAAAGGTGGTGGATGAACATGGCCATCAATGTCTGTCTCACATTGTTTCAGCCAATTGGAGAACGATAGTGGCACAAATCACTGCCGACTTCAACGAGGGAGGTGCCAGAAACATCTCCACCAGGCGATCATTAGCCACAATAGGTTATGGAAGCTGCCGATCCAACAGAGTCTCATTACTAACACCATGACACAGGACTCTACGCCTCAACTGGGTGAAAGAAGCATTGGTGCTGGACCTTGGATGATTGGAGACAGGTCTTCTGGTCTGATGAGTCCTTTTCCAGTTATTTTGAGTGGGCAGGAGGATGCATAACGGGCAGAACCCGCACGAAGCTATGCACTCGCCGTGTCAACAAGGAACTGTTCAAGCAGGTGGACAGTCGGTGATGGTCTTGGGAGTTTTCAACTGTACATGTTGGGACTGCTGGTACATCTAGACGCATTTCTGAATGGTCCAGATCATGTGTCCACCCTTGTAGACCATCTGAATCCCTTCATGGTCATTGTGCACCAACAGAGCTGTGGTAACTAGAACATGGTTCGAAGAGCATTCTGCAGATTTTACCACCATGGAATGGTCTCGCCGTTCACTGAACATGAACCTCGTGGAGCACCTTTGGGATGCTGTGGAAAGGTCTGTTCAAGCTTTGGATCCTCCACCCAGGAATTAGCATTAGCATTAGCAGAGGCATATGATGCAAGAAAGCAAGCTTATTCAGCATCAGCCAAAAAAAAAAAAAAAAAAAAACCCACTCCCATTTCACCCCTCCGTTCGTTCGAAATACCTGTCCAGTTGAGCTTTAAATTTGTTTAGGCTATCAACTTCAACAACAAGTGATGGAAGTCGGTTCCACCAACCAACCACCCGCTGGCCAAAGGCAAATTTCCGCACATCTATCCGACATCCGTCCTTCCTCAATTTGAATTTATGCCCTCTGAGGTGATTATTCTGAGAAAGATGAAGAATCCCATTGGCATTGAGCATGCTCAAACCATTCAAAGCCTTATACACCTCTATCAGATCACCTCGCCGGTGCCTAGTCTCCAAACTCTGTAATTTGCAAAACTTAAGCCTTTCTTCGTAAGAGCAACCCTTTGTTCCATTTACTAATCTTGTTGCCCTTCTCTGTACCCGTTCCAGCAGCTCTACATCCTTCTTGAAATGAGGCCTCCAGACCTGTATACAGTACTCAAGATGTGGCCTTACCATTGCCTTATACAAGGGAATAATCACCTCCTTATCCCTGCTAGAAATATTCCTGTATATCATTGACAAGACAACATGAGCTACTCTTGCAGCTCGTCTGCACTGCTCAGAGAACTTCATATCTGCCTGCACAATTACCCCCAGGTCCTTTTCATTCTCCACCACTGTCAGTGTAGTACCGCAGAGTTGATACGTTGCTCTGGGGTTACTGTTTCCCATATGCAGCACTTTACATTTGTCGATGTTAAACCTCATTTGCCACCTCTCAGCCCATCTGTTCAACCTTTCCAGATCCTGTTGCAGCAGCATAGCGTCAGTATTGTCCTTAACGACCCTGCCAACCTTTGTATCATCTGCAAACTTGGACATTAAACTTGATATCCCATCATCAATATCATTCATAAACACCGAAAACAACAACGGACCCAACACTGAACCTTGAGGAACTCCACTAATAACATTAGTCCACGTTGAGCAGTGTCCATTGATTACCACTCTCTGTCTTCTGCCACTCAACCATCCCCTTATCCATAGCAGCAATTTGCCTCCAATGCCACACTGCTCCAATTTGTGCAGCAGTCTTCCATGTGCAACAGTATCAAAAGCCTTTCTAAGATCCAAATATATAATATCAAAGTTATTCCCTGCATCCAGTTCTTTTGTGACTACATCATAGTATCCAATCAAATTGGTCAGGCAAGACCTGCCCTTAACAAAACCATGCTGCGTCTGAGCTATAACTGAATTCTTGTCTAGATGATCCTGCAGTGCTTCTTTAACCAGTGCCTCCATTAATTTACCTGGAACAGAAGTTAAACTAACAGGTCTATAATTACTTGTGTCAGCCTTTGATCCTCCTTTGTGAATTGGGGTTACATTTGCACATCTCCAGTCTATGGGTACCTCCCCTGAGTCCAAAGAAGCTCTCATAATTATGGCTAGGGGTTTGCATACTTCCTTTGCTGCCTCCTTTAATATAACTGGATAGATCCCATCCACCCCAGGTGCCTTTTTTATGTTTATCCTCAACAATCTCTCCTCCACTTTCCTCTCAGTTATTACAAAATCATCCAGCTCACTGCCAATGTTTACTTTACCTACATCATTCTCCTTCCTGAATAACTCCTCATGCGTGAATGTAGATGCAAAATACTCGTTTAGATTGTTAGCCACCTGAGCAGGATCCTCAACTGTTGAACCATCAATATCCAGTGGACCAATCTGATTCATCCCTTTCCTTTTCGAGTTCAAGTATGTAAAGAACTCTTTTCTGTTTTTCTTTGCATCCTTTGCCAAGGATTTTTCATAGTCTGCCTTTGCCTGCCTAATCTCCTTTGTGACTTGGTTACAGACCAACTTATATCTATCATAGGCTTCCATGTCACCCATTAATTTGTATGTATCCCATGCATTTTTCTTCTCTGCCACATGTCTCATTAGTTCATCTGACAACCATTTAGGCCTAAACCTTGAACAATATTTCTTAGTTGGTATGTAAAGCCTGGTAGCCTCCAAGATTAGTTCCTTGAATGCTTCCCATTTTGAGTTTGCTGTTGGTAACGACATCAGTTGGTCCCACTGTATAGAATTTAAAAACTGTCTCAGACCATCATAGTCGCCTTTACGAAAACAAAAACCCTTCCCTTTACCTCTGATGGTAGTTACCTCCTTGAGTAAATCCCACTTCAACACACTGTGATCACTGCCACCTAGTGGTTCATTTATCTGCAGGTTCTTAATGCATGAAGAATCACTACTGATAATCCGATCAAGAGTATTGCTCCCTCTTGTTGCCTCACGAACATGCTGATGTAGAAAACAATCATCCAATAAATCCACAAAAGCCTTGCTAGTGTTTGAGTGACCAACCCACAAATTCCAGTCAATATCTGGGAAATTAAAGTCCCCCATTATAAGACTCTCTGATTTACTGGCCCACTCTATTTCCCTGTACAATATCTTATTATACTCATCAGAGTCATTAGGCCTATAGCACACTCCTACTCTCAATTTTGATTTCCCTATGCTTATGTCACACCAAACTGACTCGACACTGCCCTGTCCATCGATGTCGACTGGCTTCACTTCCTTGGACTTTATGTGTTTCTTAATTAATAGCATAACCCCTCCTCCCCTCCTGTCCTGTCTATCCTTTCTATACACATTGTATTCCCCAAATTCCAGTTCCGCATTACTTATATCTGTGTGACACCACGTCTCTGATATCCCAACAATATCTGCCTTTGATGTTTTGAGCAATACCTCAAATTCATCAAATTTATTTACCAAACTCCTAGCATTGGTGTACACGCAGGTATACATGCACCTGTTTCTATTCTTAGCTACCCTAACACAACCCATGTGTTTACTTGTACCGCAATGACTACCAGCAGTCTCTGAAATATCCTGCATCTTGTTTTTCAGACTTCTGCTCATTTCAACAGAAGCAGTGCAAGAATCACTTCCACCTCTGCCACTGGCTACTGTTAATCTATTAGTCCTTGTATCCCCCCCAACTAGCAGTTTTCCGACCCACCTAACACTGCCTCGACAGCATCAGCAAAAATTCTTGCACCCTTTCTATTTAAGTGTATCCCATCCCTGTAGAAGCAATCTCTCCTGTTAACAAGTACAGTCCAGGCTGAAAAAAATTCTACCCCTTGAGCCTTGCACAATCCCTGGGATGCTGTGGAAAGGTCTGTTCAAGCTTTGGATCCTCCACCCAGGAATGTGATGGAAATACCGGTGGAATGCTTTCATAACTAGTGGCCCCAATGAGTTGCTGTGTGACTGCTCTTATACGGGCGAAAGGTGGGGCTACTCATTACTAGGTAGGTATACCATGATTTCTGTCCGCCCAGTGTAATTCAATATTACACACAAGAGGCTGCAACTCTTAACTTCTGTCCTGGAATAAGCAGATTGGTAACTTCCAGGGTAAATCTCTTGAATATACGCTATTCGTATCCAGCAGCTTATCTCTGTCTCTCCAGTTAATAGAAGCCAGGAAATACTTTAATGTTAGTCTCTCCCCTTCACTTTAGCTACAGAAAATCTCTTTGGACACTACCCATTTTATGACATTGTAGTCATCATTACCCATTATTGGTTCCTGCATTGTCAAATTACAGTATGAATTACAGTGGATACAGTATGAATCCTCGGTAAGAACCACATCAAGGATATTATAGCCCCTTGTACTTTCTCCAACATGCTTGAATTTCTAAGTAATCTAGATTGCTCACCCATGATTTCCAATCTATAAGGGATAGATTGAAGTCACCCATAATGAGGCAATCACACTTTGGCAAGTGTAACTTGTCCAATCAAGTTGCCTATACAGATTTTTGTCCTACTCCTTAGAATCATTTGGTCTGTAACATACCCTGACTATCAACTTCCCTCTACCACATGTAATCTTGCACCATAAAAACTCAATGTCCATCTAAACTTGATCTGACTCTGGATACAGTCTGACTGCTTTTAGAGTAATAAGCATGACCACCCCTTCCTCCAACTCTCCCCTCTCCCTCTTGAATACTTTGTATTCCACATAATTAAATTCTTCATCCCCTATCTCTGGATGGCACTATGTCTCTGTTAGTCCCATTATATTTGCATTGATTAATTTAATCAAAAGTTCAAAATTCATTTTATGACTTTTATATCATATCATTTAAATTTATATAATTTTATTATCTATATAATTTTATATATTTTATATTCAGATTCATTTTATAACAAGCCTGGCATTAGCAGAGGTATATGATGCAAGAAAGTAAGCTTATACAGCATCAGCCAAAAAAAAAAAACACGTATCTTTTGGCCTTTTACAACCCTAATGCCCCTTACAGATGCTTAAACACAAAATCCTAGTTTTTGATTTTTTAACTTATTTCAGTCTTTCTGTGTGCAGGGTAATTACAGGTCGCATACAAATACTTACAGGGAAGGTGCAAGTGCAATTTTTACCTATATCATTATCCTGCATCATTCCAATGGCTCTCCTAATCCACCCCCCCTCCCCACACACAATTAGGTTTCCTGAACCCTTCCTCAATGACTGTAATAAAACCCTTACATTATTTTCATCTTTGATTAAATGATTTTCATCTTTACAAAACAAATTTCTACTAACTAAGGTAGGCCGTGCTGAGAAAAAATTTCCCCCATAAAGGTTTCACTGTAACTGAAGTCTAGATTAATCTGCAGGCTTTCATCATATATACTCTCGTATTGTGTCTGGCTAGAATTGCAGACACAAGAACATTTTGTCCCTTGTCACAACATTTTTTTCAGTATGACTATATTTCTTAACCAAATTATCAGTTTGCTTATGCTTTAAATGTTAAGTACCCACTTGGCTCATCATACACCTTGATTTGGAAGAACATTGCTTGGTATAGACTCAAACACTTGGATCCCCAATTCCAATTTCCTCTAGAGCAGGAGTGGCCAACTTAATCTGTGATGTGATCTACTTTTTTCCTTCAAAATGTGTCGCGATCTACCACCTCAAAAATTTCATTGCACAAGGTGCAAACATCGAGGGAGGCCTGTATATTTAAAATTCGTCATGATCGACCGAAATTAAATCCGCGATCGACTCGTTAGCCACCCCTGCTCTAGAGAATCTATTCACATTTTCAGATATGCAATTACATCGAACAGTATATCAAGTTGTAATTTTAGGTCATCCTACATAGGAAAAAGGATAACTATCGGTTAGAGAAAGGTGTGTGCCAGCAAGTACAAAGAAAAAGGCTGTATCTCATAGGTGAATTATCAATGACAAATTCCTCTGTCGGTCATGACATCTTGTGACATGTTATTATGCAGGATAGCAAGGCTTGTCCAACAACAATTTATTGGATGATATTCTGTTAATTAAATGGAATTATGGTTAATGGAGTAACAGGTTGGCAGACATGGTAGTAGCACAACTTTGGAACTGCAACAAAAAAAAAAAAAAAAAAACTTGTTTCACTTATTGACTATTCCATGGCATACCCTTTAAATTACACTTGTGTACTTAATTCCGATCCCTTACAAAATATATGTAAATTTCACTTAGGTAAAGGGAAAATGCAGCCATTATCAATCCGCTGCAGGATGGAAGCCTCCCCAACAATTCATGTTGAAGGAAATGGACCATAATCTGCCATGCTGGTCCAGTGTGGGTTGGCAGATCAACCATATTTAGCACTCAGGGGCTTGAACCCCAGTCTACAAAAAAAAAAAAAAAAAAAAAAAAAAAACTTGAGCGCAGTAGCACATGCTCTTTGAAAAACACACTCAAAGAGCACGTACTACTGCACTCCTGCTCTTGACCACTCAACTTATAACAGTTACACCTTCATTTTTTAAATAATGATCATATTAATATCAATTTAACAATTACTTTTAGTTAACTGTTAAACTGTAAGACTTAAACAAGACTAATACCAAATACACTTATTAAAAATTAAATATGGAGAAATAATCTCTTATATTAAGATTAAATTTTTAAATGTCTTGATTCCAAACTTCTCTTCTCAGTTCACTGCACGAAGGGATCAATCTATCATTGTAATAACATTTTGCAACCTCACTTTCATTCATAATCTGAACATGACATGGAAACATTTCACCATCTATATTTCTTACCTGTCTCTAAAGTACAGGTAACCCTCATATAACACGGTAGTTTGGTTCCTGTCTCGTGTAGTGAGAAACCGTGTTATTAGCATTAGTAGAGGCATATGATGCAAGAAAGCAAGCTTATGCAGCATCAGCCAAATAAAAAAAAAAAAAAAAAAAACACTTCCATTTCACCCCTCCGTTCATTCGAAATACCTGTCAGGCTGAGCCTTAAATTTATTTAGGCTATCAACTTCCACAACAAGGGATGGAAGTCTGTTCCACCAACCAACTACCTGCTGGCTAAAGGCAAATTTCCGCACATCTATCCTATATCTGTCTTTCCTCAATTTGAATTTATGCCCTCTCAGGTGATTATTCTGAGCAAGAGGCAGTATCCCATCAGCTTTGAGCATGCTCAAACCATTCAAGGCTTTGTACACCTCTATCAGATCACCTCGCCGGTGCCTAGTCTCCAGACACTGTAATTTGCAAAACTTAAGCCTTTCTTCATAAGAGCAACCCTTTGTTTCATTCACTAATCTTGTTGCCCTTCTCTGTACTCGTTCCAGCAGCTCTACATCCTTCTTGAAATGAGGCCTCCAGACCTGTATACAGTACTCAAGGTGTGGCCTGACCATTGCCTTATACAAGGGAATAATCACCTTCTTATCCCTGCTAGAAAAATTCCTGTATATCATTGACAAGACACCATACGGGACTAAGAACCAGATCAAAAAGAGAGGGGGGGAGGGTTACATTCCAAAAGCTAACAAAAATACACCATTCCAGATTTCGTGTATTTCCACTCTCTTTAAAAAATCATAATCTGGGTTCGTGTTCTTTTGCTTAATATATCTTTGTAAATTTCAAACGGAACTAAGATTTCTGAAGCTCCCTTTTGAACTTTGGGCTCTTTTCAGTCAAAGAATCTGCAGCCCATACAATCCACACTAAGATTCTAATTGCTTGGCTAACTTTATGTATGCTTTTTTTTATGTAAAATTTGAAGTTCAGAATTGTCATCTGCTCTATCATCCTCTGAATTGATTTAGTTTACCTCCGATGCCATTTCCACCAAATCAGCTTCACCAGCCCTTTTTACTACTAGTAATTTTTGAACGTCTTCAGTAACCATATCTTTTTTTTTTTTTTTTTTTTTTTTAGGAGCACCGGTGACTAAGGCCATGTTGCTTCATATATATTGTCTATAAACTGCTAGTATTCTGAGATCAAATTTCTGTTTTGGTGGACGAAAAACCATGCTACCTACCCTTGCCTGAGACGGATTAACTCAGCCACGTTGTGAAAAAGACAAAAATTCCTCCCATCATCGACAGTATTCAAACTCAGATCTTTTCCACCCAGTGTGAGGGGGGACAGCAATTCTACCAATGGAGGGCTTCAGTAGTCATATCACCAACACCTTCCCCTCCTACCGATTTACTAAGTTCTACTATCGGACTGAATCCGTTTAGTATTCAGTTTAGTATCCTCTGGCCATACATTTTTCCAACACAAATTTAATGTTGACAGTTTTACTTCTTTGAGCAATACAGCCGACACAGTCCACAACTGAAAACTGTTTCCATGCCTCCATTACTTCAATAGATTCGGAATCAATTTTTTTCCAAAATTCATAGTAACGATTTTCTGATGTAATGTATTTTAGAGGTAGATATAATGTCTTGATCTAACGGCTGAATTAAAGAAGTTGTATTAGGTGGTAGGAACTTTGCTTCAATGTTTGAATGACTTCTAATTCTTTTGGATGGCTTGGCGTGTTATCCAATACTAATAAAACTTCGTAATCCAGATTTTTCCACAAGTTCAACAAGCACAATTTCAATAGCACAAAACCTAATATGGGGATTTCCGAACAAAATAAAATATGGGGATTTCCCAATATTTTTTTTTTTTTGCATAATGACTAGCGATTAAACAAGGAGGATTCACTAAAGAAGAATGGATATGTTGAAAAATTACATACAACGTAATAGCAGAGTTTTCCCCATACAAATGCTCAAAATACCATGTTATGCGAGGTTTTCCACAATTCTCTAACCATGTTAGAGTGAAACCATGTTATATAGGGGTTGCCTGTACTAGAGAATTTGAGAAATGCCTATGTTCTCAAATTCTATGAAAGGAAAATCCTAACTGCACCTCAATGTGGTTGAAGATGGAAACACTAAAGTGTAATGCAGCTTTGGGGACCGAGTGAATGTCAGGATAAACACACATGAGCTTGTGAAGGAGGGCACTCTTTTCCCAAGGGTGAGAATTGCCCTTAAAGGCCGAAGAACCAATCCCAGGTTAACAGCATAAATCATAGAAGAAATTAGGGCCTCACCATGGTATTCATTCCTATAGTCAATATAATATACTAAGACATGCAAGTGGAATTGCCAAACATTACAGGAAAGAATGCATCAGTTCATTATTAGTATTATTAGAGATAGATAGTATGAACCAGAGCTGTAATACTCAATAAGTTCTACGTTGATATCAATATTTGTAAAATAAGAGGAGTTTATCTCAATACGGTACGTAGAACACTTCCGTATGATACTCTCTCCAGAAATTAAAACGAAAAAAAATCTAAAAACTTACGTACCAAATAATTTAAAAATAATTAAAAATCAATTTAACACAATAAAACTCAATTTAACACAATTAAAAATAAGAAAATTAATTAAAAGAATTTAACAAAAAAAATTGCAAAACGATTTTCCTTCCTGAAGCTGACAACGCTTTTCGACCCCATGTTGATTAACATGAATATTCAAAGGAAAACACTGGTAAGACAAGTCGCAATCACCGCAAGAAATGTTGTATACCAGGTCATTAATTTGTGTTGCGAACGAGATTTTATATCTGAGGCCTGTGCTTCCTGTCATAAATCTATGGAGGTCTTCAATACAGACCAATCGTTAGGATGTAGATAATTTTTTAAATAATATTGCCAAGCTTCCTAACCTGGGAAAGGTATTTTTGTTTATTAGTATATCGAGATTTTAAGGCAAGTTTAATGATATTATGCGATGTGGCAAGTGCTAGTTGTTTTATGCCCGAAATTTTTTGAATTAAATTGACCCTAGCAAACATCAGAACGATGTTGTTCCTCGTTCGCAACACAAATTAATGACCTGGTATACAATATTTCTTGCGGTGATTGCAACTTGTCTTACCAGGGTTCAACGCATTTTCCTTTGAATATTAGTGTTAATCAACATGCGGCCTCAGTTCGTGCTTCTCGTTCAGCAGCGTCAGAATTAGCCTTTCATGCCATTAACGAAAAACATTTTTTTATTTAACGAGGCCAAAATACTTAGTGTCCAAAGTAATTATACACGACTATTATTTGCAGAAACCGTAGAAATTAAATTACACAAAAATTCGGTTAATGTTCGTCGACCATATCTCATTTCCGATTCGTGGGCTTTCACGAGCATGCGCGAAGACAAATAATCCCTATTTTTAAGTTTCATACTCACCCCTATTCGGTAATTTTCATTCCTGTGATCACGACGTGCGATCGAAAAGCATTGTCAGCTTCAGGAAGTAAAATCATTTTGCAATTTTTTTCGTTAAATTCTTTTAATTAATTTTCTTATTTTTAATTGCGTTAAATTGATTTTTAATTGTGTTAAATTGATTTTTAATTATTTTTAAATTATTTGTTACTCTAATGTAAGTTTTTCGACTTTTTCGTTTGAGGTAAACTTCTCTTATTGTTTTACAAATATTATTAGAGGCAATAATGATGAAGACAACCAAATCCTAAAAGAAGGTTGTAATCACGTGGAAAGCTGAAAACTAGGAACAGATGTTTAAAGATAGGTACATGGAACATCAGAACACTTTATGCACAAGGAAAAGTAGACAACAATAAAATAAATTAAAAATATGAATCTTGATATATTAGGAATAGCAGAAACAAGGTGTGCAGACTCAGGAATATTTCAAAATGTTTTCAAGTAGAACAGAACACAAAAATGGATTGAAATAATAATGAAAAAGGAGATTGCAAAATCTGTAATAGGTAAGTGGTCCATTTCAAACACAATAATGATGATAAAATTAAGAGGGAAGCCTTCTGACAAAAATATATGACCCAACAGCAAGTTATACTGATTATGAGGTGGACCAGTTTTATGAGCAAATATGAGAAGCTTTGAATATGACAAAACATGGAGAAGTGACCACTGTTGTAGGAGTATGAATGCTAAAGTAGAAGGAGCTGAAGAAATGAGAACAGTAGGAAATGGACTAGGCACAAGAAACAATAGGGGGAAACATCTGGTACAGTTCGGCAGAGAAAATGAGCTCTGTGTAATGAACACATTTTTTCAACAACCACAAAGAAGGCTGTATATATGGAGTCCTGGAGATGTCATGAGAAACCAAATTGACTATGTCTCAATAAATAAACATTTCAGAAACACTGTCATACAGGAAAAGACCATGCCAGGAGCAGATATTAATACAGATCACAACCCAGTAGTAATAAAAATCAAGCTAAAACTAAAAAATATTGACACAAGTAAGAAACATGCCATGCAAAGGATTGACAGAGAACAAGGACCTGAGAAACAAATAGAGGACAAGGACCTGAGAAATAAATTTAATGAAAAAATAAACAAACTGAGAACATGAGCTACTGAAAATCTTTGGAACCCATACTTCATCTTGATTTCTGAGCAACAGATGTTCATAGGTTTTTCTCACAAGTGTTATGTGCACTAATGCCCATAACACTTGTTCATTTAGTCCACCACTTGCTCTCTGAAACACTTTTTGAAATACAAAAATGCTTGCTTGGCGCAGAACCCGCTTGTACATATACTGGAAGAGAAGTTTCTAGAGAACTTTTCCTGAGCTTTCTTCCACACAACATTCTAGAACATGCTGGAACATTCTCAAATGTAGTAGAAAGCTCCTGAATGCTCAACAGAAAAAATAAACAGATAAAATAGATGGAAAAGATGATTAAGCCAAATACTGGTCTTGGTTTTCAGTCATTAACCTACAATATTTGAAAACTGAGGGTGATGAGAAAAATTTAAGCACATATCTGCATGTTTGAACATATTTCCTATGAGAATCTGTCAAAATTATTTCAGGGAGGAAATTGATGCCAACCAGTGTTATCTATAATTTTCCCTCGTCATTATGCGAGAGATCTGCTTCACTGTTTCCCTCTTAGTATTCAAATATGAAGAAAAACTCCTTGTCCCAATTCTTTGCCCTAAGCCAGTTTCTCATAACCTGCCTTTGCTAACATTTTCTATGATATTGTTACAGATAAATCTAACTATTATAAGCTTCTGGACCTTTTATCACTAACTTTTCCATGCCATCTTTTTCTGATCTATTAAACTGGCTAGATTAATTTATCATCATTATTTGTCGACCTTGGAATCCTCTTTGTGCTATTATTTTCCTAATGATATATTCAGTTTCAAGGCTTCTGTGTACAGCTTTAAAGTTATACCATAATTCTAATGTATTCACTCTGTGAGCTATCTACCCAGTTGATAGAGGCTATGTAGCACCTTAAATTGTCATAATCTCCTTGCCTGAAATTAAAACCTGTTCCTCTGCCTTTAACAACTACTACCAGTCTCCTCATCATTACCATCCATATTAGAGATATCCCCATAAATCCAAAGTTAGCAATTAAGGTGTGACCAGGTATTGCAAAATGCAGGGCAATTAAGCAGTTATAATGAAATGAGGCTGAAAGCAAATGTTTAACCAGTGAAGGAAGCTGTGGTGGAGCTATGTTCTCATAAAAACTCTCTCTCAGAAGGCTAGATCATACAATGTTATGAAAGACTACAGTAACGCTAACCCATAACACGACCGTATATAGTATTTCAAGACTATAAAATTAAACTTTCTCAAAGCAGAATGGTCTGTGATTATGAAGTTTGCTATGAACTCACACCAAACAGTAACATATGGGCACTGGAAAGGAACTTAGTCAATAAAACATGAAGGCAGTGTTTGCCATGATTAACAATTATGGTATTCACATTACCACAGAAGTGAGCCGCATCAGTCCATAAAATGTTTCAAGTAGGTAGGTTACCACCTTCATCCTAGTCAGCAATTGTATGGTAAAAACTTGCGTAGTTAGGATAATGTGGAGTTCAGGGGAGAACAACATCAATTTTGTAGTGCAGAAGGGAATGAAACATTTTTCAGACTGTTATACATGGAATATCTAGTTGTCTCAATACTGCTCTGGCACTACTAGCAAACAAGTGATTGATTTGAATTGATTTGAATTTTTAATAGCTATCGCAATCAGGTGACATTCTCTGCTAGAAAGCTAAAGACAAAGTACCTATTTCTTCATTATTTTGTATAACAAATTATGGGAAAGGAGTCCTCCTTTTAAGTTTTTCACACAGTAATACTCCTGAAGTACAGCTAAGGCTTAACTGTTGCTTTCAGATAAAAGCACTTTAATTGCAGTCTTTCATTTGCAGCCTTTTGATTGCTTCAGTGGCTGCATCTGCTTTTACTGCATCTACGATGAATGTCATATTTACTTTGTACACTAATTGCATGCAATGTCAAGTGCACTTTGTTTTCTTTGTAGTGCCTTCCTTTTCCACATGGTCTATATACCGTATATTCAAAATTTCATCTATTGGCAATTCGTGGTTTGCAAACTACATGCAGCCAGATAACTACCCTGTACTTAAAAACCATTCTGTGTATAAAACCTCAAAACTTTCATTATGAAGAGGACCAAAGAGTAATGCCACTTAGTTTCTATGTACATATGTGGTAGTATTTCTATGTCTATTTGTTTACAAGCTATATTATTCTAAATGAAAGCATCTTTGAACACTTCAAACAACATACAATTATCGAGTTTCTAACTGCTAATTTTTTTCTCTTTCATTTCTCTTTTTTCTTTTTTTAGGAACCACAATTCAGTCCAGTGCATTGAGACATTGGACAAACACAAAAAAGAACCATATGAGTAAGACATGTCAATACAACTATGTTGCTTCCACATGAACACACAACTATGCAACTATGGCAAGAATTTTATCACTGGGATTTGAAGTTTTTCCATATCCTACTTTAATCCAATATACACCCCTTCCCCAACTTATTTCCAGAGCTCCGATGCTGAAGTTAAAAACCCTTCAAACAGACTTTTCACCTGCCCTCCCAGCTGAAAGAATTTACTTGAATAGCATACAAAAACACTGGACAAAATATATCAAGTCACACAATGCATGTCTATAAAAATGATAAATTAAAGATAACTTTTTTTTAATCTAAAAGTACATTTTTTTAAAACCCTTCTTGATTTATACCTATCGTTTCAAGTTATGCAATAAGAAGCATTACTTTTAATCTGTCTCATACACGAATTCTTAAAAATACATAAATAAAATAAGAAAAAACTGTGCATTTTTTTGAATGAATAAAATTTTTTTTTTCTCATTTGTTTAATGCCATTAAAGCTACAAGAAAAGGCTGTTCTACATAATTGAAAGTAATCAAAAATGAAGTGTTAGTTAAGCATATATATGACATTCAAAGGAATGTTTCTTAGAAAATAGGTACTCTAACTCAGAAGAAAATACTTACATATATTCATTAAGTAAATACAGTACCAAACCTGTGACTCTTGACTCTGAAAGTAATAACAAAGGAAACAAATATACAAATGGCAAAAACTAAAATGTAAATCAACTTGAAGTAGAAATCTGAAATCATAATTCTAATACTCTAAATCCTAATTTTAAAGTTGCAGAATTACTTAAGTACAGCGATTTTTTTATTTTATTATTTTTTTTTATGAACTAAGCAAAAGCTTTAAAAAACTGGTAGGCAATTATGCCAAAAATATAATTCTACATTCTGCAATTCATTCATATATATATATACTATACACAGTAAAGTACTCATAAATCTGGCAGTCTGGGACTTAGACCTTGGATTTTTGAAACCTAATACCATGCAACTGGTAGTAAATTGCCCAGATTTGTAACTATATAAAAATATTATGCAAGTATTCTGGTAAAATGACAATACAATGCTGGCATTACTGCAATTATAGGGAATTACTCATTCACTTTAGGAAATGTTCCTAAGAAACCTTAACTTTAGAGGGGGAAAAAAAAAACTTCCCTAGTTGCAATTGTAGGACTATTCTACCTGCTCAAGGTGTAGCATGTTTCCTGTTGCAAAATGCATTCTAAGATATGATCAGTAGCCTATTAATAATCAAAGAAACTATGTGATGTGTCTCATTGGTCATGCCTAATCTTTTGCTATTTTTCAAACTTTTTTTTAACTTAAGGCTTAGAATGTGATACACTGGAACTTTTCTTCAATTGCCACAGGAAAGTTTTCTGAAAACACTACAATTACCAAGTTCATAATCAAGAATCATACATACAAGGTGTGGCTAAAAAGTTCCAGGAATGGCCATGGTCAGATGCTACTGTTGAAACCAACAACAAACTTGCAGTGCATATTTGTATTTTGTTTCTTCCTCTATCATTACAGCAGTAGTAACTATTATGTTTATAAGGTATGTAATATTAATTATATATTTTATTATATATTGTTCTATAATACATGGGTGGTTGCAGCATTCAAAGGTCAGCTGGATAGTTACCTACAGGAGGAAGGAAATGCATAGGTTGTCAATTTAATTATTATTATTATTATATTGTTCTTTTTTCTTTCTTTTGGCTGGTGCAGCATAAACCTTAGGCGGCTAAGGTAAAGAATGCCTGCACGAGAAACGTCAGATAACTTACACGGAAAATTAGTTTCCCGACACCGGACTCTAGCGCTGCTCGCTCGGTAAACAGACGGTAGGAGTTATCAGTCTGGAGCAGAAATCGAGAAGGATATATTGATTGACTGGTAGGCGTGGCAAACGATGAAATGATTGGTGGTGGGCACTACAGATGACAAGCTACTGTGTAGTCATTGGTTGGCATTATGGTGTGTATTTACCAGTAAAGAATGGTGCATAATAGTTTCGTAATGAATGGTGAACACGTAGTAGCGATGAATCTTTTAAGGTGCTGATTGACGTTACGATACGTGTGTATCTGCACGAGTGTCTTTCAAAATAAAAGTACAGTAATAACAAATTAATATTTTGTTAATAAACAATTTATGTGCTAGTCCGCCCATGATTGTAAAGAAAAAAGGTTAGGTTAACCCCTCCATTTCGGGAAGGGTTCAAGCTCCCATGGGATTCAAGTGGAGGTAACCTGACCTTTTTTCACCATTAGGGCATATTGAACAAGAAAATAAAAATAGTCTTAAAATTTTTTTTTTTTATGAATGTATTTCTAAATATGACTGATTCTAAAGAAAAAAGGTTAGGTTACCCCCTCCACTTCGGGAGGGGTTCAATCTCCCGTGGGAATTCAAGTTTAGATAACCTGACCTTTTTTCACCATTACAAAATATTGTAATGGTGAAAAAAGGTTAGGGCATGTGCGATTAGGACAAGTTACCATTAGTGCTGCTAAGGAGATACTAAACCAACGTTATCGTGTGTTGTGTTCGCGCACCAATCAGCACATTGTTTGCCACGCCTACATGTCATCAATATATCGTTCTCGACTTTGCTCCAGACAGATAACACTTACCATCTGTTTACCAAATGAGCAGCGCTAAAGTGCCATATAGGGAAACTAATTTTCCGCGTAAGTTATCCAACGTTTCTCGTTGTTCTCGTGCAGGCTTTCTTTACCTTCGCCCCTTAGGCTTCCTTGCATCATATGGCCATTACTAATACTATATATATAGGATGGGATGTGTTAGGGTAACAAAGAATAAGAAAGGTGCATGTATACCAATGCTAGAAGTATAGTAAATAAATTTGATGAATTTGAAGTGTTGGTCAACACATCAAAGGTGGATATTGTTTGGATATCAGATAGGTATTAGGAATGCAGAATTGGAATTTGGGGAGTACAATGTGTACAGAGAGGACAGGAAGGGAGGAGTTATGCTGTTAATTAAGAAAAACATAAAATCAAAAGAAGTGAATCCAGCTGATACAGATGGACAGTACACTGCTGAGTCAGTTTGGTGTGACATAAGCACTGCAAAAACAAAATTAAGAGTAGCAGTGTGTTATAGATCTAGTGACTCGAATGAGTACAACGAACAACTGTACAGAGAAATAGAGTGGGCTAGTAAATCATAATGTCTTAGATGGGGATTTTAACTTCCCAGATATTGACTGGAACTTGTGTGTTGGTCATTTGCACACTAGTAAGAGACTTTTGTGGATTTATTGGATGATTGTTTTCTGCAGCAGCAAGTTCAAGAGGCAACCAGAAAGGGTAATACTCTTTATCTGGTTATCAGCAGTGATCATTCATGTATTAAGAATTTGCAGATAAACGAACCACTAGGTGGCAGTGACCACAGTGTACTGATGTGGGATTTACTTAAAGATATAATTATCATCGAGGGTAAAGGAAAGGGCATTTGTTTCCATAAAGGTGATTACAGTGGTCCCAGACAGTTTTTAAATTCTGTACAGTGGGACCAACTGATGATGTTACCAAAAGCTAATTCTAAGTGGGAAGCATTCAAGGAATTAATCGTGAAAGCTACTAAACGTCTCATACCTATTAAGAAATATTGTTCAAGGTTTAGGCCTAAATGGTTGTCAAATGAACTAATGAGACTCGTGGCAGAGAAGAAAAATGCATGGGATCCATATAAATTGTCAGGGGACACAGAAGCCTATGGTAGATATAAGCTAGTCTGTAATCAAGTCACAAAGGAGGTTAAGCAGGTGAAGGCAGATTACAAGAAATGTTTTGGCAAAGGAGGCTAAGAAAATCAGCAAGGATTTCTTTACTTATATAAACTCTAAAAGGAAGGGGATGAATCAGATTGGTCCACTTAATATCGATGGTTCGACTGTTAATGATCCTGCTCAGATAGCAAAGAAACTGAATGAGTATTTTGCAACTACATTCACACATGAGGAGTTACGGATTGAAAATTCCAGAAGGTTATCAAATTGTAGCAGGGTGCTTAATGATTTTGTAATAACTGGGAGCAAAGTGGAAGGAAAATTGTTGAAGTTAAACATAAGAAAGGCACCTGGGGTGAATGGGATCTATCCAGTTATATTAAAGGAGGTGGCAAAGCAACTAAGCAAACCCTTAGCCATAATTATGAGAGCATCCTTGGACTCATGGGAGGTCCTCCCATGGACTGGAGATGTGCAAATGTATTCCCAATTCACAAAGGGGGATCGAAGGGTGACACGAGTAATTACAGACCAGTTAGTTTAACTTCTGTTTTAAAGATGCATTGCAGGATCATCTAGACGAGACTGCAGCAATAATTCAGATATAGCATGGGTTTGTTAAGGGAAAGTCTTGTCTGACTAATTTGATTGGATATTATGTGGTTACAAAGGAACTGGATTCAGAAAATAATTTTGATATTATATACTTGGATTTCAGGAACGCTTTTGACACTGTTGCGCATGGAAGACTACTGTACAAATTGGAGCAGAATGGTATTAAGTGTAAGTTACTACAATGGATAAAAGGATGGTTGAGTGGGAGAAGACAGGGGTTGTAATCAATGGGAATTGCTTTTCGTGGACTAATGATATTAGTGGAGTCCCACAGGGTTCGGTGTTGGGTCCACTGTTGTTTTGTATATTTATCAATGATATTGATGAAGCTTAGTTTATCAGGCTTAGTTTCGAAGTTTGCAGATGATACAAAGATTGGCAGGGTTGTTAATGACGGTAATGGCAGTATGCAACTGCAACAGGATCTAGAAAATTTGTGAAGATGGGCTGAGAAGTGGCAACTGAAGTTTAACATTGACAAATGCAACGTACTGCATATGGGTAGAAGTAACCCCAGCAGAATGTACCAACTGTGTGGTATGTTCTGCTACACTTAGGGTGGTAGAAAATGAAAGACCTGGGAGTAATTGTTCAGTCAGATATGAAGTTTTCTGAACAATGCAGACAGTCTTCAAGAGCAGGTCATGGGGTTTTGTCTATGACAGGAATTTTGCTAGCAGGGAAAAGGAGGTGATTGTCCCTCTGTATAAGGCAATGGTCAGGCCACACCTTGAGTACTGCATACAGGTCTGGAGGCCTCATTTTAGGAAGGATGTAGATTTACTTGAGTATGTACAGAGGACAAGATTGGTGAGGGGAATGAAGGAATCCTCTTACCAAGAGAGGTCTTAAGTTCTGAAAATTGCAGCAGCTGGAGACTAGGCACCTACGAAGTGATTTTATTGAGGCATATAAGGCCTTGAATGGGTTGAGCACACTGAATTCCGATGGGATTCTTCCACTTCTCCAGATTACGAACCTAAGGGGGCATAAATTCAAATTGAGGAAAGACAGCTGTAGAATAGATGTGTGGAAATTTGCCTTTAGCCAGTAGGTGGTTAATTGCTGGAACAAACTTCAATCTGTCATTGTGGAAGTTGATGGGTTAAATAAATTTAATGAGGAACTGGACAACAAACATTTAGAGAATATGGTTGTGTGAATTTTTTTTTTGGCTGATGCTACATAAGCTCATACGCTTGCTTTCTTGCATCGCATGCCACGATTACTATTACTTTATTGGAATTATGTCTAATGACAATCAGATTTAAATATTAAAGGTTTAAATATGGTAAATGAGGGTATTAGCTCCTACATTAAAGCTATTGCACAGTGACAATTAGACATTATACATGCATGGGTTATATATGTGTACTACTTATTTATACATTATTACTTTTTAAATTATGGTACCACTTGGGAGCATCAGGTTTGTAGTGACCCCAACCAACCCGCTAGTTATATAAAAATCTAGCCCTGGTATGGATAGCCTTATATATAAATATATAACATAGATACACATAAAAACAACAAAATTAATGTAAATTTAAAGAAGACTAGAGAAAGTTGGAGAAATTGGAGAATACTGGAGTAAATTAGAAAAGGTTAGTGAAAATTTACATTTTCCTTCTTGGCCATACATCTGCTACTTCCTCGGGGGCTTTGAGCAGACATAAAGCCATACTAGAGGAATGTATTATATATATATATATATATCTCCATTTCTGTAATCTCTATACCAGTTTTTCTAGGTTAACTTTAGGTAATTACTTGGTGAATAATTTGTAATAACACACCACGTGATCCTTGGCAAGAATTGAACATTTTCATAATGACCACCACAGGATATGGAGGTGAGGTACAATGATATTTTAATCTAATACATACCCGCTTTGAATCTCCTATCACAGTTTGCTGTTGAATACATAAACCACCTTGTTTATTTAAAATTTAAGTACATATATTCAAAAAAAAAAATTACTCCCATTATTCACCAAGTAATTACCTAAAGTTAACCTAGAAAAACTGGTATAGAGATTACAGAAACGGATATATATAATACATTCCTCTAGTATGGCTATATGTCTGCTCAAAGACCCTGAGGAAGTAGCAGATGTATGGCCATGAGGGTTGTTATTATTGGTTTTTAGGAGCATTAGCAACTAAGGCCATATTGCTCCGGGGATATGCGATGGTCATTCCCTGCCCTTTCCGCATCGTCCGTATTTGGTGGTCACGGGCTCGAACCCTGGTCTAATCAAGAAGTGTGTGCTATGCACTGCTGCTCCTGCCCACCTGGCTACGGAGGCACCTGGCCACGAGGGAAAATGTTAATTTTCACTAACTTTTGTTAATTTTCTACAGTATTCTCTAATTCTCCAACTTTCTCTAAAAGTCTCTAATCTTTAAATTTACATTAATTTTGTTGTTTTTATATGTATTTATGTTATATATATATAAAGATTATTCATACCAGGGCAAATTTATATAACTAGCAGGTTGGTTGGGGTCACTACAAATCTGATGCTCCCAAGTAGTACTACAATTTAAAAAGTAATAATGTATAAATAAGTTACTTATATATATATATATACACACAGTGGTACCTCGATATACGAGTGCCCTAATATAGGAGTGTTTTGAGATACGAGCCGCCGAGCGAGCGATTTTTGCTTTGAGATGAGAGCAAGATTTGAGATACGAGGAATCGCACACTACACCGCTGCACACGACCCCAACATGCGGGGCGCATGTTGGGGTCGTGTGCAGCGTCTAACAGTTTCTCCCACCTCAGACTAGACCTCAGTCTGTGTGCTTGTTTCCCTCGTTTTCGTAGCATTTTTGATAAGTTGGGTTCGCTTTTTTTGCTTTTTGTACATTTACAAAACATTATCAAATTTATTTTTATAACCATGGGTCCGAAGAAGATGATGTCTATTGAATTAAAGCGTGAAATCATAGAAAAACATGAGCAAGGTGTGCGAGTAATTGACTTGGCGAGGATGTACGGGTGTAGCACATCAATGATATGTACTGTGCTTAAACAGAAGAAGTTGATAAAGGGTATAACGCCAGCCAAGGGCGTTAGAATAATTTCTAAGCTCCGGACCTCTCTCCATGAGAAAATGGAGAAACTACTGATGGTGTGGGTGACAGAGAAACAGCTTCAAGGAGGATTCTTAACACAAAGTATCATATGTGAGAAGGCATGAGCGATTTACGGTGATTTTCTGAAGCAGATCCCACACACTTCCACAAACGAGGAATCGGAAGACTCGTTTAAAGCCAGTCGGGACTGGTTTGACAACTTTAGGAAAAGGACCGGCATTCACTCCGTTGTCAGGCATGGTGAGGCAGCAAGTTCGGATGTGAAGGCAGCCGAGGTTTACATCAAAACGTTTTCCGAACTGATAGAAGCCAAAGGATACATCCCTCAGCAAGTCTTCAACTGTGACGAGACAGGGCTTTTCTGGAAAAGGATGCCGAATAGGACTTACATAACGGCAGAGGAGAAGACGATGCCAGGTCACAAACCCATGAAGGATAGATTAACTCTAGCACTTTGCACCAATGCGAGTGGCGACTGCAAAATCAAGCCTCTGCTAGTATACCATTCGGAAAATCCCAGAGCCTTTAAGTCACATAAGATTTAAAAAAAAAAAAAACTACAAGTTATGTGGAGGGCAAATCCGAAGGCGTGGGTCACCAGGAAATTCTTTGTGGAGTGGATAAACCTGGTGTTTGGCCCTTCTGTTAAAAAATATCTACAGGAAAACAACTTACCCATGCAAGTTCTTCTCGTCCTCGACAATGCCCCTGCTCACCCAACAAATCTCGAAGATGATTTACTCGAAGAGTTCAAGTTTATAAAGGTTCTCTACCTACCACCCAACACCACTCCTATCCTGCAGCCCATGGATCAGCAGGTGATTTCTAATTTTAAGAAGTTGTACACCAAGCACATTTTTCGGCGCTGCTTTGAAGTGACGGAGAACACAAACCTTACCCTTCGAGAGTTCTGGAAGGACCACTTTAACATCGTGATATGCCTAAGAATTATTGATCAGGCCTGGCTAGGTGTTACAACGAGGACCTTAATATCTGCATGGAAGAAGCTGTGGCCTGAGGCTGTAGCTGAAAGGGCTTTTGAAGGATTGGAACCCGAAGTGTCAGTGGTAGAGGAGATTGTTTCTCTGGGAAAATCCATGGGTCTGGAGGTGGATGAGAGAGATGTGAACGAACTTGTCGAGGAACAGACTCAGGAGTTGACAACCGAGGAGTTACATGATCTACATTCGCAGCAGCATATGGTGGTTCAACGAAAAATTAGTTTTGAAGAGGAGCCAGAGATGGAGAAGGTTATCTCTACAAGAAATATAAAGGAGATCTTGGGAATGTGGGAGAAAGTTGTAGAGTTCGTGGATAAAAATCACCCCGAAAAAGTTGCAACTGGTCGTGCATCGGAGTTGTTCAACGAAACTTGCCTAACACATTTCCGCAATATCCTGAAAGGGAGGAAGAAACAAACCTCCTTGGACAGTTTTTTTAAACGATCTGCAGGTGAAAATGAGCAAAGCATGACAAAAAAAGCGAAGACCAATGACGAAAATTATACGCTTCCGTAAGCACTTCACCTTTTCTTTTATTATGTTTCTATAGAACATGTATTTGTTATTTATAAATAAATGTTTCTTCTTGTAAATACAGTACATTTTTCTTATTCAAAAACACTTAACAAAAACAACTGAGGTGGTTTTTTGGGAGCTGGAACGGATTAATGGCATTTCAATTAATTTCAATGGGGAAAATTGCTTTGAGATACGAGCAATTTGACATACGAGCAAGGTTACGGAACGAATTAAACTCTTATGTCGAGGTACCACTGTATATATAAGTAACTAATATAAATGTTAATAAGGTGATGTCACAAATATCAAATAGACATGTAATAGAAAATGTCAGGTAATATTAAATTAAAGTGGGTTTTGCTGCAAAAACAATGCTTGAAAAAAATTAATGGAAACTGAAATTTCCAGTAAAACTGAGGAAGCTCCAATCAAAAATACAAACTATGGCAGCAAGTTTTCAGGGAGTTTGGACTGTTGAAGGGAGAAGTCTGAGGGGCACTAACCATTTTTCAAAGGATGAGAAAATTACTAACATGATTCTTGATTTGGCCATCCAATGGTAGCTAAAACTAAAGAAAATATTGATAAAATGGGAACTTCTTTATATTTATAAAAAAATTAACTATGAGAATGATAGCAGATCTAGGGACAAATAGACAGCGTTCATCAAATTTTAACAATTTTGAAAAATGGTGGTGCAAAGGCAGAGTGATAAACACATATATATGCAGATCCTTTAGATGGAACATCTCATCCCTAAATTTATCTCCATCTGACTTCTTTCTCTTCCCAAGTACTTGCTGAAAGGTACACATTCTGAGTCTCTGAAGAAAGTTCAATAGAGTCCAAATACACTGAGAGCACTAAAATAAATATCAGGAAACCTGTTCAAGAAATGTTTTCAACTGTTGTACAAGAGAATGGTTTCACATAGAGCTGCTACCAAGACTAGTTTTTAAACTAGTTTGTTGAGCAGAGACAAAAGCAAATAATTGCTAAGTTAAATTTTAACTTACTTACAAAGCCATTCCTGAAGTTTTCTGGCTACATCTAATATAACCTTGAGTACTGCATACAGGGCTGGAAGCCTCATT
The DNA here is from genome assembly GCF_048544385.1 of Mastigoproctus giganteus. Classification (NCBI taxonomy): domain Eukaryota; kingdom Metazoa; phylum Arthropoda; class Arachnida; order Uropygi; family Thelyphonidae; genus Mastigoproctus; species Mastigoproctus giganteus. The sequence continues at coordinate 151,951,195 of NC_143587.1, read as the reverse complement.
TTAGGAAGGGTATAGAGCTGCTGAAACAAGTACAGAGAATGGCAACAAGACTGGTGAGGGGCAAAGAAGTGCTCTTACCAAGAAAGGGCTGAAGTTCAGCAAATTGCAGCAACTGGAGCCTAGGCACCTGTAAGGTGATCAGATTGATGTGTATAAAGCCATGAATGGGTTGAGGAAGCTCAAAGCTGATGGGATTCTTTTACTTGGCCAGATTATGCACTTGAGGGACAAATTCAAATTGAGGAATTTGTGGAGCAAACAGGTGATGGGACATGTTTTTATTTTTTTTTTTTGCTGATGCTGTATATCCTTGCCTCATATGCCACTGCTAATGCTAACAAAGTAAACTAAATAATTTTCAGCATCTCACTGTAAGCATTAAGGGAAGAGAAAAAAACTACACACTTGAAGAATGTGGCGTACATCCTGAAATAACCGTAACTATATGGATGTAGCAAAGTCTGTCTAATACTGAAAAACTCACTAGTTCACAGATACAGTTAAATTTCCTGCAGTTAGATGGAACACAGGACACTCTCTCTCTCTCTCTCTCTCTCTCTCTCTCTCTATATATATATATATATAATTTTTTTTTTTTTTTTTTTTTGTAAAATTTTGAAACTACTGGATCTTTGAGAATTCCAGTTTTTGAATACCAGATTTATGAGGTTTTATTGTGTGTCAATATTTAGTAAAAAAAACCGGTTTATTTTTCTTTAATGAAAATGTTGAATTGCAAAACTCCATCTAAATATATATATTTATTCCTTTATGATCTTTTCACGAATTTATTAACATATTGTCACAAGAGAGTGAATATGTCGAATTCAGTTTTTAATTTTATTAATAAAAATAAAAGCAGGAAGACTAAAAACTTGAATATCTTTCACCATCATAATTCCATCAACTTGAGGTGCTTTGGGTGGGGGTAGGTTATTTTCTATTTTAAAGTCTCAATCTTTAGAATATGATTTTGAAAATGAGTGAATAAGTCCTCATTACACCATTACTGATGTAATGAGGACTTATGAATGTCAACAGACCCCACCCCCATTTTCCCCTCTACTGTTTGCACAAAGCCAATTTGCTGTTCCCACAATTTAACTGAATAACTCAGCTATGTACAGGAACACAGGTGAGTTATTCAGTGGAGTTCTGAAGAGTATAACATTGGTGGCTATTACTGCTACATTCTGCCTAGTCATGAAGGGTGTGAGGATCATCCCCTCATGACCAAGTAAGGTATTTTTAATACCTACTACAATTATGAATATTTTATTTGAACTATATTTTATATTAATTTAAAGAGAAAAAGTAATGAGAAATAATCATGTGGCCATTTGTAAGCTATTAAAAGTCATTACAAGAAAATTGCCCAATATGATCAATTGTTTTGTCTTCAAAGTATAGTAAAAAAAAAATATACACTACAATCATACACATTTTTTTTCCAATGTTTGCAGAGGAGAAAAAAAAAGTTATATGTCTGTGTTGTGTGAAAATTTTAAGGATGAGGTGATCATCTCCAGGCAGCCTCTCACAAACAAAATGGAATGTGAACATGATGGATAATGGAACTGATGGTGAAAGATATGAAAGCATTTATAATGAACAATTCTGAAACATATCACTGACACAAGTATGAATGGTACTTGTATATAATCATGCAAGTACCAGCTTTTACATGGTTTTTGCAGTTTGGGGAATGAATTTTTTAAAGCACTCAGCTGTACTTAAGAATTTCATATATTGCACATGCAATTAGGATTTCATAATTTTAATTAAAAACCATCATTACCAAATATTAATTTCAAGTTGATTTACAGTGTACATTTTTCCATTTGAGTTTGTTCTGTTTGTTACTTTCAGTAACCAAAAGATAAAGGATTTAACTAATATTAAGATTATTACAGAAATAGTGTGCATCAGAAACAAATTAATGTAATTGCAGATTTCACGACTTTTAAAAATCTGAATTCTAAACAACTTTGAAATTAAGTAATTTAATAAAACTGTTACCATATTAAAAAATATGTCAAACTTCACTGCATTCTAAAGAAGAACACTATTCCGAAAATTGCAAATCTCTCCTCCTCTCGCACAATATGGCTGCAACAGACCTTAAATATATTAACAGACATTTCTTTCAGCATAGGGCTATGTTTATACTTTGGCAAAACCACATTGGTCAGATCAGAAGAAAATATGTCACGCAGGTTTATAGGAATTTACAGTTTTCAGAAGATTACAATCAAAAACCATATTTACCAATCATATGAACTCGAACCAGAGTGAACCAAAACATGATTACCCACTGGGGTATAGCCTGTACCAGCAGCTAAATTTAGTTTTCATTCACTTAATATCACTAGCAGAGTGTACACTTGCATAGGCAATAATTTTAATACTATTCAGCTATAAAATGCATAGTATTAGAAGTGAAAAATGAAGCAAAAAAGAAAGCTCATAAGGCATCAGGGAAGGGGGGGGGGAGAGAGAGAGAGAGAGAGAGAGAGAGAGAGAGAGAGAGAGAGAGAGAGAGAGAGAGAGAGAGAGAGAGAGAGAGCACTTCACACATCATCTGTCCATTCCTTCTAATAATTTGTACAGTCCTCCTTTGAATTTATTCAATCTACCCACTTCTAGAACACCACTTGGAAGTTACTTCTGCCAATTAACTATCTACCATCTGATGGCAAATTTCCGCACATCAATCCTAAAACCATTCAATTTAAATTTATGTCCCATCATGTGCAAGGTCTAAGCAAGAGGAAGGATACCATCAGCATTTAGCCTACTCGATCACACATCAGATCCAAAATGAGCCATCAGACCAGCATGCAAAATATGGTTAACCATTGCTTTACACAAAAGTAATTCCCTTTTCCCTATTAGCAAAATTCCTGTATATTGTTGACAAAACCCCATGAAATATCCTGACAGACAGCCTGCACTGCTCAGAGAACTTCATATCTCATAACACAATTATTTACAGCTCTTTTTTTTTTTTGTTCTTTTCTAGTTGGTATGTTAACCTGGCATTGCTATTACCTATATGCAGTACCTTGTATTTGTCAATGTTAAACTTCAACTACCACTTCTCTGCTCATCTGCCTAATTTTTTTAGAACTTGTTGAAGCAGCACATCCTGAATGAAGTTATTAACCACCTGCAAACTTTCGTATCATCTGCAAACTTAAACATTAAGCCTGATACAACTTCATCAATATCATTAATAAATTAATGATATTGATGAAGCACTGAACCCTGAGGAACTGCACTAATACTGGGTAGCAGTGATCACAATGGTGATGTAGGATTTACTTAAAGACAAATACTGTCAAGGGTAAAAGGAAAGAACTTTTGATTTAAAAACCTTTGGTCTCAGTTTTTAATTATCTGCAATGAGATCTACTGATGATATTACCAACAGTAAATTTTAAATGGGAGGCATTCAGGGAAGGAAAAGTAATCGTAGACGCTACTAGGCTTTTCATTCAAGACGGGCATAAATGATATCCATTTATGCCCGTCTTGAAATACTATTCAAGACGGGCATAAATGGATATCAGATAAACTAATGTGACATGTGGCAGAGAAGAAATGCATTGGATGCAGATAAATTATCAAGCGATACAGAAGCCTATGGTAAATATAACCTAGTCACCAATCAAGTCACAAAAGAGGTTAGGCAAGCTAAGGCAGATTATAAGAGATCCATGACAAAAAATGCAAAGAAAAGTAGCAAAGGCATCTTTACTTATGTTAATAGTAAGCAGAATCATAGTGGTATCCATTTGATATTGATGGTGTAACTGTTGATAACCCTGCTTTTTGCATTCACACACAAAGAAATCTTTAGGGAAAAGGATGCCAGAAGTTTATCTCTAATGGATATAAATGATTTTGTGATAACTGAGAGGAAAGTAGAAGAGAAATTGTGCTGATAAACATAAAAAAGGCACCTGGAGTGGATGGAATCTATCCAGTTATATTAAAGAAAGCAGCATATGAGGTAAACAAACTCTTAGCCATAATCATAAGAACATCTTTGGATTCAGGGGAGGTGCCAAAGGACAGATGTAGGAATATCTCCAATTCACAAGGAGGATCAAAAGGTAACATGAGTAATTACAGACTTGTTAGCTTAACTTCTGCTCCAGAGGAAAATAATGCATGAGTGGTTAAAGAAGTAATGCAGAACCATCTAGATAAGAATGCAGTTATACTATAGTCACAGTATGTATTTATTAAGGTGCAATCTTTTGATCAATCTGATTGGGTACTATGATGCTGTAACAAAGGAACTGGATGGAAAAAATAATTCTAATATGTACTTGGATTTCGGGAGAGCTTTCGATACTCTTTCACATAAAATACTGCTGCACAAACTGGAGCAGTGTGGCATTAATGGAAAGTTATTACTATGAATAAAGGGACTGTTGAGTGGGAGAAGACAGAAATTATCAATGGATACAGCTCTTTGTGGACTAATGTTATTAGTGGAGTGTCACCTTGGGGGGTTCAGTGCCAAGTCCATTGTTGTTTTCTATATTTGTTAATGATATTGATGCAGGTATATCAGGCTTAGTATCTAAATTTACAGATGATACAAATTTGGCAGGATAACTTAATTGCAGTAATCAAGATAAGCTACTGCAACATTATGAAAATTTCACAGATTTGTAAATTTCATAGATCTTGCAGTATCAAGATCTATGAAAATCAGGCAGATAGGCTCAGAAGTGGCAAATGAAGTTTAACAGACAAATGCAAGGTACTGCATACGGACAGCAGTAATCCCAGAGTAACATACCAACTGGGTAATACCACATTCAGAGTAGTAGAAAATGAAAAGGACCTGGAGTTTACTGTTCAGTCAGATGTGAAGTTCTTTGAGCAGTGCAACAGGCTGCCAGGACAGCTAAGGGGTTTTGTCAATAATATACAGGAAATTTACTAGGGATAAGGTAGTGATTATCCTTTTGTAAAGGCCATGGTTATGCTGCATCTTGAGGCCTCACTTAAGGAAAGATGTAGATCTGGTGGAAGGATGCAAAGAAGGGCAATCAGATTGATGAAGAAATAAAAGGGCATTTTTACCAAGAGAGGCTTCAGTTCTCCAATTTGCAGCATCTGGTGATTAGTCACCTGTGAGGTGATCTGATTGAGGCATTTAAGGCTTTGAATGGGTTGAACAAGCTCAATCATAAAATAGTGATAACAATCTGTACAAGCTCAATGCTGATGGTATTCTTCCTGTTGTGTAAACTAAACACACAACAGCATATAATTTAAAATTGAGGAAGAATGGTTGCAGCATAGATGTGCAGAAGTTTACCTTCAACTAGGTTTGATCCAACAAACAACTAGGATGGATTGTTTGTTGGAACAAACTTCATCTGTTTTGTGGAAGTGGGAAGTTTGAATGAATTTAAGGAATAACTAGTCCAACTTACTGGAGAGGAGAAATGGGTGAAGTTTCTTTCTCCCCCACCTCCATTTGGCTGATGCTTTAAAATCTTGCTTTCGTGCATAATTTGCCACTACTAATCCTAAAAACAGTAGTCCAAAAAGAGCAGTGCCCACTGATAACCACTTTTTGTCTTCCCCACTGAACTATATGGAACACTGGAGTCACCACTGTAAGGACAGAGAAAGAATCCGTACATTGTGTAGTAGATTATATCGCTTCCCTGATTGAAACTAGAAAATTCACAAACATTATTGCCGTACAAGAAAAAGTAACCCCCATACAACACAAGAAATAATGATAAAATTTTAACAAAAGTAAGAATTTAGTAATATTTTCATAAGCAATTTAAGTAGCCAAGTGATAACAATGTTGGCTTCCATTTTCATTGGAAACTGACATCGTTACCATTCAGTTGCCGCACTCTTCATCGATAACCTACTGTTCTTTCTTCAAAAAAAAAATTTTTTTTTAAATTTAAATAATAAATAGCAATTTATTCATAAATTGATTCTTAAAACTGTTCATACAGTAAATTTATTTATTTACACCTTTAAATGATTATATTATTGTATTTGTAATAAAAATAAAAGTACAGTACTCAGAAATTGTACAGCTGCATGTTTTAATATGAACAGAAAAATAGTATTTAATTTATTTATGCATCAATTACAATTGTATACCAATTTCCAAAGGTTCAATCAAAGTAATGTAACCACATTACAAAAAGAAAACAGCAAAAGCAGTAATTAATTAATAAAATGTAACAAACTGCTTAATAATGGTCAGGCCATACCTAGAATACTATGTACAGGTCTGTGTAAATGCCTGTCCAGCTCAGCCTTAAATTTATTTATGCTTTCAACTTCCACAACAAAAGATGGAAGTCTGTTCCACCAATCAACTACCCACTGGCTAAAGGCAAATTTCTGCACATCTATTCTACAACTGTCTTTCTTCAGTTTGAATCTGTACCCCCTCAGGTTCTTCCTCTTGCTCAGAACCTGAGCAAGAGGAAGAATTGCTTCAGCATTCAGCTTGCTCAAGCCATTCAAAGCCCTTATACACCTCAATCAGATCACCTTGCAGGAGCCTACTCTCCAGGCATTGCAATTTGCAGAAATTAAATCTTTCTTGATAAGAGTACCCCTTTGTCCCCTCACCAATCTTGTTGCCCTTCTTTGTACTCATTCTAGCAACTCTACATCCTAAAGTGAGGCCTCCAGATCTGTACACAGTACTCTGGGTGTGGCCTGACCATTGCCTTGTATAACAGGATAATCGCCTCCCTGTTCCTGCTAGCAAAATTACTATATATTTTTGACACGACTCCATGACCAGCCCTAGCAGCCCGTCTGCACTGCTCCACAAACTTCATATTCCACTGCACAATTACCCCGTCTTTTTCACTTTCCACTTCTGAGTGTAGTACCACACAGTTCGTATGTTTCTCTTCGGTTATTGCTACCCATATGCAGTACTTTGCATTTGTCAATATTAAACTTCAGTTGCCACTTCTCAGCCCATTTGCCCAACTTATTTAGATCCAGTTAGAGTAGCATACTGTCTTTAACCTTTATATCATCTGCAAACTTGGACATTAAACCTGATATACCTTCATCAATATCATTGATAAATATAAAAAACAACAATTGGCCCAACACCGAACCCTGGGGAACTCCACTAATAACATTTGTCCACTCTCTATCATCTCCCACTCAACCATCCCTTTATCTATTGTAGCAACTTATCCTTAATGCCATACCTTTCCAATTTGTACAGCAGTCTTCCATGTGCCACAGTATCAAAAGCTTTCCCGAAACCAAGTATATGATATCAAAATTATTTTTGGAATTCAGTTCCTTTGTGACCACATCATAGTATCCACTCAAATTGGTCAGACAAGACCTCCCTTTAACAAATCCATGATGTATCTTAACTATTACTGCAGTCGTGTCTAGATGATTGTGCAATGTTTCTTTAACTAGTGACTTCATTATTTTCTCCCAGAACACAAGTTAAAGTAACAGGTCTGTAGTTAATTGTTCACCTTTTGAACCCCCTTTGTGAATTGGTGATATATTTTCACAATTCCAGTCTATGGGGAAATCCCCTGAGTCCAAGGAAGTGACATAATTATGGCTAACAGTTTGCTTAGTTCCTTTGCTGCCCTCCTTTAATATAACGGGATAGATCCCGTCCACCCCAGGTGATTTCCTTATGTTTAACTTCAACAATTTCTCCTCCACTTTGCTCTCAGTTATTACAAAATCACTTGGCTCCCTGTTAGAGTGTGATAAACCTCTGGCACTCCCCTCATTGAATAACTCCTCATGTGTAAATGTAGATGCAAAATATTCATTTAGTTTATCAGCTACCTGAGCATGATCAACAATAGTCAACCCATCTAAGTTAAGTGGTCCAATCTGATTCATCCTTTTCCTTCTAGAGTTTACATAAGTAAAGAACTCTTTGCTAGTTTTCTTTGCATCCTTTGCCAAGTATTTCTCGTAATCTGCCATTGCCTGCCTAACCTCCTTTGTGACTTGATTACAGACTAGTTTATATCTGCCATAGGCTTTTGTGTCACCTGATACTTTATATGCATCCCCTACATTTTTCTTCTCTGCCACAAGCCTCATTAGTTCATCTGACATCCATTTAAGCCTAAACCTTCAACAGTATTTCTTAGTTGGAATGAAAAGCCTAGTAGTCTTCAAAATTTAGAATTCAAAGTTGGTAACATCATCAGCTGTTCCCACTGTACAGAATTTAACTGTCTGAGACCCCTGTAGTCACCTTTACGAAAGCAATAGCCCTTCCCTTTAGCCTTGATGGTAGTAACATCTTTCCCACATCAGTACATTGTGATCACTCTCACCCAGTGGTTCCTTTATCTGCAAATTCTTAATGCATGAATGGTCACTGCTGATAATCAGATCAAAAGTATAACTCCCTCTGGTTGCCTCTCGAACATGTTGCTGTAGAAAACAGTCATCCAATAAATCCACAAAAGTCTTGCTAGTGTGCGAGTGACCAACCCACAAGTTCCAGTCGATATCTGGAAAGTTAAAATCCCCCCATAAGACATTCTGATTTACCGGCCCACTATTTATCTGCACAATTGCTCATTAGATTCATTAGGCCTATAACACACACCTACTCTCATTTTTCCTTTCCCAGTGCTTATGTCACACTAAACAGACTCAACATCGCATTGTCCACCAACATCAACTGGATGCACTTCCTTTGATTTTATGTTTCTTAACTAAGAGCATAACCCCTCCTCCTTTCCTGTCTTGTCTATCCTTTCTGTACACATTGTACCCCCCATTGTACTTCCAATTCTGCACTGCTTAGGTCTGTGTGACACTACATCTCTGATGTCCCAACAATATCTGCCTTTGATGTCTTGACTAGCACTTCAAGCTCATCAAATTTCTTAACTATACTCCTAGCATCGGTGTACATGCAAGTATACATGCACCTGTTTCTAATCTTGGTTACCCTAACACAGCCCATGTATTTATTTGTTCCACTATGACTCCCAGCAGTCCTGGAAATCTCCTTTGCCTTGCTTTCCAGGCTGCTGCTCATTCTAATAGAAGCTATGCAAGAATCACTTTTGCCTCTGCCTGCAGCCACTGTTAACCTTTAAGTCTGCGTATCCCCCTTATACAATAGAATAACTCCCCATCGCTATTAGTAAAGTTCCAGTAAATTACTGACAGAAGCCTATGAGCTATTCTAGCAGCCTATCTACACTACTGAGAGAATTTCATGTTGGACTGTGCAATTACTGCTAGGTCTCTGTTCTCCACTATGCTGATACCACCTAATTGTTATGTCATTCTGCGATTAGTGTCCATATGCAGTACCGTACATTTACCAATGTTAAACCTCAACTACCACTTCTCAGCACACCTACCAAATTTTTCTACGTCTTGCTTCAGTAGGATGCTATGATTTCTGTCATTATCCATTCTGTCAATCTTTGCATCATCTGCAAACTTAGACATTAATCCTGATATGCCTTCATCAAATATCATTAATAAATAAAGAACACAACAACAGGACCAGAACTGAACCAAAGGAGACTCGACTAATAGCATTAGTCCAAAAAGGGTAGTGCCTGTTTATAAACATCCTCTGTCTCCTGCCATTCAACCATCCCTTTATCCATAGCAGTAACTTGCCCCTAATGCCACACTGCTCCAATTGGTACAGCAGTCTTTCCTGTGAAATGGAATCAACAGCCTTACTGAAATCTAAATTGTTTGCATCCACTTCGTTTATTACCGAGTTGGTAGCCAATCAGATTGTTCAGACTGGAGGGACATTTCACTTGACAGATGCAAAAATCTCTGGATGAAAATCACTGACATTGCTGGGTTGGGTTTTCACAACCTTTTCCTCCAAAATTGCAGTTAGTTAAATATACCGAACCATGTCAGGGTAGGGTTGTTGATGTATAAAGTCTTAAATGGTTTCAGCATGCTCAATGTTGATGGGATTCTTCCTCTTGCTCAGAATAATCACCTGAGAGGGCATAAATTCAAATTGAGGAAGGACAGTTGTAGGATGGATGTGCAGAAGTTTGCATTTAGCCAGTGGGTAGTTGATTGCTGGAACAAACTTCCAATTGTCGTAGAAGTTGATAGCTTAAATAGATTCAAGGCAGAACTAGACAAACATTTGGAGCGAGTGGATGCACAAAATGTTTTTTTTTTTGTCTGATGCTATATAAGTTTGCTTTCTTGCATCATGTGCTTTTGCTAATGCCAGTCATCCCCACATACATCCATTTCTTTTGATGTGAAAACATCTATGGTGGCACTACAGTAAAATCGATTGGTAACGAAATTTTATTACAGAAATGACGGAATTGACGTCACTTCCTATTAGGTGGCTGTTAGATTTTAAATGACAAACCACTTCCTAAATGACTAACAATGCTAACTCAGTCACTAAAGTTGATTCAGTAGAGTAAGTAGTTGATTCCGTAGAGTAAGTTCATACTAAGATATGGAAATGTCACTTCCTAAATGACACCAACTCAGTCACTAACATTGATTCGGTAGAGTAAGCAGCGGGTAGTAATAATATGCAAGAATAAAAGCAGAATATTATGCAAAAAAGCGGGTAGTAATGTTATGCAAGAATAAAATGAAGACTTTAATAAAATCTGCTTCTCAAGATTTTGATCAACATCAATCTTCTGTGTAGTGTAAGTAAGCAAGTTTCGATCAAACCCTTCAAAAATTTAAAAGGTTTTACTCTAGTGCTGCCATAGATGTTTTCACATAAAATAAAACAATCTTTCGTGTGTACAGGGTACACATGCTGCTTTTAAATTTTTGTTTTAAGGATGGCCGACTGACCGATTAAAAGAAATTAGTAAGTACAGTAAGCCCCCTCGATTTAACGGACAAAAAATTTCTGTCCTAAAGGAAAAATTTAGAACCTATTTATATCTGATAACGTTGCACATCTGTCTGATGTGCGACACTATCAGACAGATGTGCTGAAAATTCCTTTAATGAAATAAAGGCTGTTTTACTGCTAGATACTGCAGCTGTTCACTCTAATGCTGAGAGTTAGCAGGGATAGGAGAATTAAATGTGTTTTTCTGCCTCTTAACACTACTTCGCTGATACAGCTGATGGATCACGGTGTAATCATTGCTTGTAAGAGGTTGTATAAGAAGACGTTTTTGGAAGAGGTGATGGTTGTTTTGGAAGAAACAGAAGATGCAGAAGAAGATACAAGAGGCACCAGGACACTGCAAAATTTACGTGCATACATCAGATCTGCTATCTTCAACTTAGCAGTTGTGTGGAAAGATATGAAGATTACTACCTTGACCAATGCTTGGAAGCAGTTCTTGTACGACGAAGAACCTGAAATGGACTTTGAGGGAGTTGAGACATCTAATTTTCGGGACACTCTTCTGATGGCCGGCAAAAAAAATGCAACTGAGAATGATGTGGAACAATGGCTCGAAAATGATGAAGGTGATCTGGGCTATTAAATTTTTTCCAAGGAAGAAATTGCAAAAAATGTTCTTCATGGAGAAGAAGGACGATGATGATGATGACAAAGATGAAGAATCAGTTGCACCTGATCCTAAATTGTCTGTTATAAGACAACATATGGATGACATCATACATTACATTGAATCATCAGACCTTGATGTGCTTCCTTATTATGAACATTTTAGAAAATTTCAATCTACAGTAATAAGGAAGCAGCAACAAGGTGTAAAGCAACTGATGCTTGATGATTTAGTGGGTGTGAGAGTACATGTGAACAGGCGAAGGTTTTACAGCTCGCTCCAGCAAATAGAGAAGTTTTTGCTTTTTTATTGACTTAAATTGCATATTCATTTATTTTTAAGAGTTGATTTATATTCCTAGTAACAATACTTCAGTTTAAATTGAATTTAGATAGATTTTGTAAGTTATTACTTAGTATCAGTAAGGGTATCAAATCCACATGTATAGTTAATAAATTCGATGAGCTTGAAGTGCTAGTCAAGACAAAGGCAGATATTGTTGGGATATCAGAGACATGGTGTCACATAGACATAAGCAGCGCAGAACTGGAATTTGGGAAGTACAATGTGTACAGAAAGGACAGGAAGGGAGGAGGGGTTATGCTCTTAGTTAAGAAACACAATCTAAGGAAGAGCATCCAATTGATGTGGGTGGAGGATATACAATGCAATGTTGAGTCTGTTTCGTGTGACATAAGCACTGGGAAAGGAAAAATGAGTAGGTGTGTTATAGGCCTAATGAATACAATGAGTATAATGAGCAATTGTGCAAAGAAATAGTGGGCCAGTAAATTAGAGTGTCTTATAATGGGGGATTTTAATTTCCCGGATATTGACTGGAATTTGTGGGTTAGTCACTCAAACACTAGCAAGGCTTTTGTGGATTTATTGGATGATTGTTTTCTACAGCAGCATGTTCAGGAGGCAACTAGAGGGAGTAATATTCTTGATCTGATTATCAGTAGTGATTCTTCATGCATCAAGAATCTTCAGATAAAGGTGGCAGTGATCACAGTGTGCTGAAGTGGGATTTACTCAAAGAGGTAACTACCATCAAGGGTAAAGGGAAGGGTTTTTGCTTTCGTAAAGGTGACTAGTGGTCTGAGACAGTATTTAAATTCTATACGGTTGAACCAACTGATGATGTTACCAACAGAAAATTCAAAATAGGAAGCATTCAAAGAATTAATCTTGGAAGCTACTAGGCTTTTCATACCAACAAAGAAATATTGTTCAGGATTTAGGCCTAAATGGATGTCAGATGAACTAATTAGACATGTGACACAGAAGAAAAATGCATGGGATACATATAAATTAACATGTGACACAGAAGCTTATGATAGATATAAGCTCGTCTGTAACCAAGTTACAAAGGAGGTTAGGCAGTCGGAGTCAGATTACGAGAAATTACGAGAGTCAGATTACGAGGTATTTCGAACAAACAGAGGGGTGAAGTGGAAGTGGTTATTTTTTATTTAATTTATTTTTTTTTTTTTTTGGCTGATGCTGCATAAGCTTGCTTTCTTGCATCAAATGCCTCTGCTAATGCTAATCTTTGGCAAAGTATGCAAAGAAAAACAGCAAAGATTTCTTCAGTTATGTAAACTCTAGGACGAAGGGGATGAATCAGATTGCTCCACTTGATATCAATGGTTCAACTGTTAATGATCCTGCGCATGTAGCTAACAAACTAAATGAATATTTTGCATCGACATTCACACATAAGGAGTTATTCCGGGAGGGGAATGCCACAGGTGTATTCAACTCTGGCTTAGGTTTGGTTCAGATTTAATTTTTATTGCACATTAGCAGCAGTGGCTATTATGCGCCAAGAAAAAAGGTAAAAATAGATTCTGGTAACAGTAAAAGAGGTTATCTGGTCAAAAGATTACGTGTAAGTTTAAATGTGGTATATATTCTAAAAATATAAAAGGCTTATTTTATATACATGCATATAAATTAGTAAGCTGTAAAAAAATTAAAAAGAGCTGACATCTTGCCATTGTCAGATAAAATCTGACTGAGTGTATAGGGTTCAGTCAGATGGATAAAAGCGATAAAGCGCATTTTATTAAAATCTGGGCACTCGATTAAAATAATTTTTTTTTTTTTTATGAAAACCCCAAACACGAAAGGAATCAAAACCTATAGTACTTAGTACCGTGCATGGGTTGACGGAGAAGTATGGGGGGAGGGGTATGCTGGAAACTTTGCTCTAGAGACTAAACATGGGTTTCACCACTTCAAGCCTCCAATAAGCAAAGTGGTGGTATTTCACCAGTTCATGAAAGTCATCTACCAAATGAAATGTTTCAGGGATAAAACTGTATCACAGGACTCTCAAATAGGAGGGTCATCAGCCCTCAGCAAGAAAGAATGTGTCAGATGACTGTGTCCTATTTGTTCCGTGCTAGAACAACTTCCTCCTTACAATTCCTGTGCAGACTAGACTGCCATGGTTCAATTACAGGCATCAACTCTGGCAGTAAGCTAGATAATCTTGTAATAACTGAGAGTAAAGTGGAGGAGAAATTGTTGTAGATAAACACAAGGAAGGCACCTGGGGTGGATGGAATCTATCCAGTTATATTAAAGGAGGCGGCAAAGGAAGTAAGCAAACCCTTGGCCATGATTATGAGAGCTTCCCTTGACTCAGGGGAGGTACCCCATTGTCTGGAGATGTGCAAATGTACCCCAGTCCACAAAGGAGGATCAAAGGGACAGACAGGTAATTACAGACCTGTTAGTTTAACTTCTGTTCCAGGGACATTAATGGAGGCACTGGTTAAAGAAGCATTCCAGGATAATCTAGACAAGACTTCAGTTATAGCTCGGACACAGCATGGGTTTGTTAAGGGGAAGTCTTGTCTGACTAATTTGATTGGATACTATGATGTAGTCACAAAGGAACTGGATGCAAAGAATAACTTTGATATCATATATTTGGATCTTAGAAAAGCCTTTGATACTGCTGCACGTGGAAAACTGCTGCACAAATTGGAGCGTGTGGCATTGGAGGCAAATTGCTGCTATGGATAAAGGGATGGTTGAGTGGGAGAAGACAGAGTGGTAATCAATGGACACTACTCTTCGTGGACTAATGTTATTAATGGAGTCCCTCGGGGTTCAGTGTTGGGTCCATTGTTGTTTTCTGTATTTATAAATGATATTGATGATGGTATATATCAGGCTTAATGTCCAAGTTTGCAGACGATAAGAAGGTTGGAAGGGTTGTTAATGACACTAATGACAGTACACTGCTGCAACAGGATCTAGAAAAGTTGAGCAGATGGGCTGAGAGGTGGCAAATAAGTTTAACATTGACAAATGTAAAGTACTACATATGGGAAGCAGTAATCCCAGAGGAACGTATCAACTCTGTGGTACCACACTGACAGTGGTAGAGAATGAAAAGGACCTGGGGATAATTGTGCAGGCAGATATGAAGTTTTCTGAGCAGTGCAGACAGTCTGGAAGCGTAGCTCATGGTGTCTTGTCAATGATATACAGGAATTTTTCTAGGAGGTGATTATCCCCTTGTATAAGACAATGGTCAGGCCACACCTTGAGTACTACATACAGGTCTGAAGGCCTCATTTTAAGAAGGAAGTAGAGTTGTTGGAACGAGTACAGAGAAGGGCAACAAGATTAGTGAATGGAATAAAGGGTTGCTCTTACGAAGAAAGTCTTACATTTTGTAAATTACAGTGTTTGGAGACTAGGCACCTGCGAGGTGATCTGATTGAGGTGTATAAAGCCTTGAATGGTTTGAGCATGCTCAATGCAGATGGGATTCTTTCTCTTGCTCAGAATAATCGCCTGTGAGGGCATAAATTCAAATTGAGGAGAGACGGTTGTAGGATAGATGTGCGGAAGTTTGCCTTTAGCCAGTAGGTAGTTGATTGGTGGAACAACCTTCCATCTGTCATTGTAGAAGTTGATAGCTTAAATAGATTCAAGGCAGAACTTGACAAACATTTGGAGCGAGTGAATGGGTGAAATAAGGGATTTTTTTTTGGCTGATGCTATATAAGCTTGCTTTCTTGCATCATATACCTTTGCTAATGCTTTCAAGACCATTTTATCAACTGGACCTGTTACACCAGAACCCTCTACCAGGAAGGAATTAACACCTCTCCCTCCATGTGACAGTTGTTTCTGACTCTGAAAATTGTGATTGTTTCAATTAAGTTAATATTGCATATAATGTATTTTTTTTTTATGTTTTTATTCAATGGAATTTAAGAATTTTAAAATATTTTTTCCCTCTAAAATGAATTCAAATGAAAAAACTAACGTTCGCATTGAAAACAATTTTGTGTGAGCTTTAAGGGAGAAAAAAATAAAAAGTGGTGGAAACACTCCATTAGTTACATTGTATAGTTTTTGATGTGTTTAATGAAAATAAAGTTTGGTTACTGTCGTAAATTAATTTTTATATTTTTAACAGATATTTTTAATATAAATTATTCAAAGTATATTATAATAATATTTGAATACATCCTGTACATTGTAAGTTTGTTATTAATAAGTGTTTTTAAAAAAAATTTTGATTTAACAGACTTTTGGCAATAGCAGACACCCCTTCCCTCAATTAGTCAGTTAAATCAAGAGCCTACTGTAGATTATTATTTTTCATATGTGCTTTTTATTTCCATGATTGGGATTTTGCAAGTGCTGAAAGAAAAACACTTATAAAATTTTCCAAACCAAATACTGGTTACCTCTTGCAACTAATTATGAAGAGTGTGATTCATGTTTTGCTGCCACAAATAAAACTTCCAGAGAGGATATCCAAGTATTTAATTTTTTTTTTGAGTTGAACTATACCAAAAGATACCTATGTTTAACCAAAGGTTTTAATGCTAAAAAGATGGGAAACACATCTTTAAATTAAAAATTTTATGTATTTGGTCATTCTATGTTATTTGCATTTATACCTGTACTGGTGGCTTACCTGTAATGTTGCATTTATAGCTAGTTTGTAGAAAAATCAGCAAAAAAATGTAGTGTGGCTGCAATTTCAAAATCAATGCAAATATACAAGTGGAAATAAAAGATTAGTTTTGTTAAGTCAGAGCACACTGTTGATGAAGAGCTGTTAAGGCTGTTAGTTCTTTCCATGTCACTCTACAGTGTCTTGTAAATATGAATTACATATCTTCAGCTGTTCCTTTTTTTAAATTAAATGACTCAACTAAGACTGGCTAAAAAGCATATTCTCTTGTTTGTTTGTTATTTGGTTTTTAGGAGCATTAGCAACTAAGGCCATATTGCTCCGGGACATGCGGTGGTCATTCCCTGACCTTTCCGCATCCTCCGTATTTGGTGGTGACGGGCTCGAACCCCGGTCTAATGAAGAAGCGTGTACTACGCACTGCTGCTCCTTCCCACCTGGCTACGGAGAAGCCCATATTCACTTATCCTTCAAATAGGTACAATTTGAGTAATGCAAACCTATTCTACTTCTACAGGCACTATACACTTGCAAACATATAAAAAGGCACGTGTGTACCCTTGTACACACAAAGTATTTTTAATGTGAAAAGATTTTTGACAAAAATCAGAACCGTTTTAAAATTGGACTGAAGTAACAAATGATGTAACATTTTATGCTCACGCCTGCTACTTCCTAAATGATGTAAATCATTTAGGAATTCGTTCAACTTACATTGTTCATCAGTTTTACTTCAGTCCTAAACAACAATGTAATGTTTTATGCTCACGCCCGCTACTTATTCTACCTTTGTGACTGCATTAGTGTTATTTAGCAAGTGATGTAATTTGCATCATTTCCGTTTCACATTTTCAGCAATGGGCCAAAATTTAGCATGTGCCGCAAAACCAACATTAATGACTGCATTAGATGTAACATTTTATGCCTGGTACTACTCAAACCAAATCAACATTAGTGATTGCATCAGTGCCAATTAGGAAGTGACATAATTTGCAAAATAATTGGACTGATTACAGAACTGTAATTAGATAATGGACTTCATTCAGCTCTCAGTCACCTATAAATAAAACAATATTTTTTAATTCTCTCTTCAAAAAATGTGGGGCATTTCTTCTCTCCATTTAAGATCTCAGAATTATCCTTCATTAGTATGTACCTAATCAAAAACTACTGACAACATTTACTGACAAAAACTATTGAGGTGTCGCTTGGTGAAGACTGACTTCTGTAGCTGCTGCAAATGGATCAGATAAGTTTTCCTTGAAATTATCATATTTTTGATTAGTTGACGTATTAATTTGTGTTTTACAAATATATAGCCTTAGCAGCATTCATTAGATTATTTTTTAAATTTAGCTGGTGATTTTGTAAGTTACAACTCGCTACTCATACCACTATCGTGCCGGTGTTTTGGCAGGAATATCGCACGATGACAAGTAGCTCAGAAGAATAGTGGAGGTTTAAAGTAATAAATAAGTATTTTGAAGGTTTTAATCACCTGTTGGTATATATCTTTTGTATTTTATTGTATTTTTGATTAGTTAATGTATTAATTTGTGTTTTACAAATAGATTAAATAGGCTTAAAAGCATTCATTAGCATATTTTTTTTTTAAAATTTAGGTAGTAACTTTGTAAGTTACAACTTGCTACTCTTACTGCTATCATATCGGTGTTTTGGCTGGAATATCATAGCATAACCAGTAGCACAGCAGAATAGTAAGGTTTTAATTGTAATAAATAAGTATTTTGAAAGTTTTAATCACTTTTTGGGTATATATCTTTTGTGAAGAAGTTAGTTGCCAATCAGCATTGTTATGGGCCTTTATGAGAGCTTAAAGAACAGGGTAGAGGCCCTCTGAGTTAAACTGGAGGATCCATCAAGCTCTCATCTGCCCACATCAATTCCAGAGCTTGCACTTGATCATCAGGCAACACAGCGGGAACCATCATGGCAGAATGTGATGATCCCAGAGGAGCTAATTATTGTCAGTGACTATTGTCAAGGAGACGGGAAATATTGTGCAAAAAGTTTGGTTTGTTTTGGATTTTATTGGTGCATTAGCAACTTAGGCTATAATGTGCCAAAATCAGGTCATATAAAAAAAAGTTAAGCTTTCCCACCATGTTAAGATATATGCGGTCACCATGTTAAGATATATGCGGAGATGGAGGAAACCTCTGGTGCCATTTGACACAAAATACCCACACATATTAAGATATATAATGACATAGGTATAAAAGATATACAGGGGGTCCCCAGTAT
Organism: Mastigoproctus giganteus; assembly: GCF_048544385.1. Lineage (NCBI taxonomy): Eukaryota > Metazoa > Arthropoda > Arachnida > Uropygi > Thelyphonidae > Mastigoproctus > Mastigoproctus giganteus. Next base: position 151,932,445 of record NC_143587.1, on the reverse strand, counting down.
CAGAGTATTCATTATCTGAGTCCACACAGTTAGGAGGATTTGAAAATTAAAGCTTTTCCCTTGAGAAAATTAACCAAGTGCTTTTTTTTTTTTTGTGAGAACGATCTTCTTCATGATCGTGCAACAATTGTTAAGTGTGAAGTTAAAGACATAGCTAAATGCTACGACCCAATTTTATCTGAAGAAATACGATAAAAAAAAAAAAAAAACCCTAACAATTCTGGATTTATTCTTTATTCTTACAACTGAAAAACAGTATAACTTCAATAAACTTTATTTAACTTTACATTGTGTAACATATTATAATAAAAAAAAGTCTAATAAAATAATTTTTCTAATTTTTCAGTTCCTTCATCCATTTTTTACTATGTAAAAGTACATAAACATTACTATATAGTATTGGTGTAGATACACCATATCTACTCATCCGTCGCAATGAGTTGCCCATGTATTACACTACCTCAAATAAGTAATGCTTCACTTGCAAAATACCAGGGTACCTGCCCACCCACCAATGAAAAGCCAACTAGTTTTGAAACTAGTGCCGTCTGCGTGATGACACCCACCGAGAATAAGCAACAATAGTCTTCTCTATTAGTGAAGCATTACTTATTCAAGGTAGTGCAATACATGGAAAACTTTTTGTGAAGGATGAACACAAAATGAGATTCAGATGAAATGATGCGAGTAAAAACTTTTACTGATTTTAAAAAGCTAAAAACAGCAGACATGTAGTAATTGTCAGATGACCGAGTGTATAAGGCTTAGCCAGATGACTAAAAGCAGTAAAATAAAAATTATGTTCGTGTCTAAAACGTGGACACTCGGTTAAAATGTGATGAATAGTTAAAACGGTGCGACAGTTCTCGGTTATACAAAATGGATGTGTGAAATAGGACCAGGGTATGTCTGCCAGGGACAAAAGTTGATGACAGAGCAGATATCATCTTTTAAGGGCACAAAGGGTGATGCTGTTGTACATGTTGGCACTAATGACATTAAAAGTAGCAGATCTGCGGACTTACTTAACAAGTACAGGTCAATGTTGAAAAAAAGTCGCAAGTTAGGGATAAATTTGAAAGTGTTTGCAATTCTGCCCAGACACGATAGGAGGGAGTATATGAGATGCCTTGTCAATCAATTCGGCCTTAGAGAGATTGTGCAAGGCTCATCGGGTAGAATGTTTCTCAGCGTGGTCTTGTTAATAGGAGAGTGTTTCTACAGCGATGGGATACACTTAAATAAAAATGGTGCAAGAATGTTTGCTGATGCTATCGAGGCAGTGTTAGGTGGGTTGAAAAACTGCTAGCTTGGGGAGATTCACATATTAATAGATTAACAGTAGTCACAGGCAGAGGTGAAAGTGATTCTTGCAATACTTCTACTGGAATGAGCAGCAGCCTGGGAAACTAGTTACCCAAAAGCTAGCAGTTTTCCGACCTACCTATCACTGCCTCAATAGCATCAGCAAATATTCTTGCACCCCTTCTATTCAAGTGTATCCCATTCCTGTAAAAAATGTAGTATGAGCAGGAGGAAGGATTCCATTAACCATGTGCTTATTTCATCCATTCAAAGCTTTAAAACTCTCAATCGACCTCACTGCAAATGCTTAGTCTTGAGATGAAATTTGTAGAACTGATGCCTTTTCTGGTAAGAGCACCATTTTGTTTCTCTTACTAATCTCATTCCTCTTCTCTGCCTGTAACAACTGATCCTTCCTAAAATGAGGTGTCCACATATGTATGCAATACTAAAGATGCAGCCTAACTATTGCTTTGTACAATGAGATAATCACCTCCTTATCCCTACTAGTTAAATTTCTATATATAGTATTGACAAAACTAATGAGCTGTCCTCTCAGCCTGTATACACTGCTCAAAGAACTTCATATCTGACTGCACAATTATTCTCAGGTCTTTTTCTGTTTTCACTACCCTGCCAGTATTATTACACAGTTATTATTATTATTACTAATATCCATATGATGCAAGGAAGCCTGAGGCTTATGCTGCACCAGGAAAAAAAAAAAAAGTTCCCGAGTAACCCAGAGAGAGAGAGAGAGAGAGAGAGAGAGAGAGAGAGAGAGAGAGAGAGAGAGAGAGAGAGAGAGAGAGAGAGAGAGAGAGAGTAGAAGGGAATCACCAAGAAAGAGAAGAATGATGATATCCAGCTCAGGACCCTGGGTGTGCCAAGCTGGGTGTGTTAATCTGTAATTACTGGAGCACATATGCAGTACCTTGTGTCTGTCAATATTAAATTTCTGTATCTCACTTCTCAGCCCATATGCCTAATTTTTTCTAGATCTTATTAGTAGCGTACCCTGATTACTGTTACGAACCACCCTGCAAACCTTTGCATTATTTACCAACAGATGTGAGACATGCCTTCATCAATATCATTAATAAATATAGAAAATAATAAATGGGCCCAGAACTGAACCATAGGTAAATCCAAAATAACATTTGTCCAATCGGTGCTGTGCCCACAACTCTGCCTTCTCCCACTACAACCATCCCTCTTTATCTAAAGCAATAACTTGTCCTTAATGCTGCACTGCTCCAATTTATACATAAGTCTTTTATGTGCAGCATTATGATAAGCTTTTCTGAACACTATGTCAAAATTATTTTGCATATCCAGTTCCTCTGTTATCGTGTCATAGCATCCAGATTTCTTCTCCTTAACCAATCCATGTTCTAACTTCATTCCCATCTAGATAGTCATGGATTACTTCTACCAGTGACTCCATTATTTTCCCTGCAACAGAAGTCAGCTAACAGGTCTGTAATTACTCATGTCATTCTTTGATCCCCTTTTGTCAATTGGGGTTATGTTCTCACATCTCCAATCCATAAGAACTCTTCTGAATCCAAGGATGCTCTAATAATTCTTGATAAAGGTTGGTTTACCTCCTTTGCTGCCTCTCTTAATATAACTGGATAGATCCCATCCACCCCAGGTGCATTTTTTTACATTTAGTATCAACAATTTCTCTTCCTCTTCCCTCTATCTTATCAAAAAAAAAAGCATTTTGATCTCTGTTAGAATTTGATACACTTCTGCCATCCTCATCCCTATAATAAGTTCCTCATGTATGAAGGTAGCTGTAAAATACCCACTCGGTTTCTCGGCAACCTGAGCAGAATCATCAACACTTCAAACTATTCATATTTAACAAACCAATATGAAGGAATTTTTATCTGTGTGAAATTTTGGTACATGTAATTCAGGATGTAATTGAACACAGCATTTTAGGTATTCTTGTTATTGTTTTTTGCTTATTTCCTGAAGCCAAATGTGAAATGAGACTCAACAGTTATCTAATGAAAATAATCCCAATTAATAAAAAAAAAATAAAAAATAAATTATGAAAACTAAGGAATGCTATTTTAAAGAAACAAATCAGCATTCTCACTTTTTTTTTTTTTTTTTTAAATCTACTTTCCTGCACAGGAGAAACAAAACTTGGGTTTATTTACAGAAAATGTATAATTCAAGCAATAAGAAAATAACTTGAAACACACACCAAATCAATAAACACTTACCATACCTTTCGCTCTAAAATTCTTTTACATTTTTGGGTAATGGAAATTGATATATTATATGGTAACTCCCATTACAACAAATGAATTAGTGATCTGTCCCACTGCTTCCATTAATATAACAGGATAAATGTTCTCAGCATTTCTCATTACTCACTTCTGTCTCCTCAGGGTTTCACCTACAGTATACATTAAAGTTGTATACTTTTACTGAATATGATTTTACTTTGTTCTATTGCATCACTGAGACACAGAATAATTTCCCTATAATCCTGTTTGAAGCAATATGAAGTTATACATATAAATAAGAGGTAAGAGTACATAAAAATAATATATATTGTTATAACCTTTCATAAGTCGTCAACTTTTTTAAGCTAATAGGTTTCACCTAATAATTTTCCTGATTGCTTAAAGTTCACTCAATAGTAACTCAAATACATTCTTGTACTCACTCTTGTTCAAGTGCACTCATTCATTAAATTCAAAATAGAAACCCAACCAAGCAAAGTTGAATTATAGGCCATAATCCTCTTCTAACACTAGTCTAAAGCAGACAGGTTTCATACTATATATTCTCTACTATCATGCTGAAGCAAAATCCCAGAAACTTAGTTCTAATCCATTTTTTTGAAATTCTTATAATTAATGTGAACAGGTGGAAAAAGGTCTGTTCCATCCATACATTTTTACACAAACTGATACTAACTATCTAATAAGGATCCAAAGGAACACCATACATAGAAGTACAGACTGGTTTTAAAGTCTATTATTGCAAATGAGAGCATTTTCCATAATGAGAGCATTTTCCATAAGAATCAGAACAGATTAACCAAACTAGCAACAGTATTCAGTTAGTTCCTTGCTTTAATTTCAGCTCATCATTTTCATAGTATTTATTCTTATTTGGTTGTCCCTCACTAATATAATGTATTATTGACATCTCCTTATGACTATACTTACTCATTATTGAGTAAGTATAGTTACTACATGCTACCTGCTTATCATTCAAATTTCCTCATGGTCACATCACCATTCTTGTGTTTGGCTTATTTTCATTCTGCATTAATTTACATTAGTTGGAGTGACAAATTAAAAAATATTCATAAACTATTTTACCAAAAAAAAAATTATAACACTTCTTAAATCTCTTACAAATATTTTACAATATTTATAAGAAATCAGTTCATTCACATTAGGTATAATTCATTTCATAAAAATATGCTAAAATTATATAATATGCTTGAATATTTATGATGTACATTATATGATCAAAATTATTTGTACCCACAGATCTACCCATAAAAAAGAGCTTTTAATTCAAAATATTCAACCCTTCTGGGCAAACTTCCTATTAGTAAGCAGTTATCAGAGCCAATTTGGAAGAAGGCCATAGTTTCGACTGAAACCTAGAAAATCTGGTGCTCAAATTCGTCCCACCAGTGTTCAGCCTCTAAACCAACCATCCCAATTTTCAACATTACTGTTCATAAATCAGTCCTATAACCCTTATGTATGACATCAAGAGCTGTTGTAGTAATACTGACAGGCTCCATTCCCATATTACTACCAACATTCTAAATAGCACATAGTTATCCAAAAATTTTCAGGTCATCAACTTCAGTTTCAGGCAAGTGGATCAAGTTGAAAACAGCTGAGCATTGCCATAATAGAATGTTCCATCGAACTTCTAACCTCTTCAAGACAACACAACTGTTTCATGTGCTTTCTCTCAGCAATCTTCACACAAAAACATCCACCAGAGCAAACACTGTTTGGCAAGATTTCTTACTTAATAACACCTACATTGTTCCAATATCTATAAATGTCAGGAACGACATTCAAGTGGCACTTAATGCTCATCTTGATGACTGAGCTTCCAAACAGGTGCTGTTGCTCAGTTTTAGGTGCATCAGCAAACTTAGACCATATTTCACCATTGTATATTGTCTGTACAAGCATGTTTTCACAAGTTGATTTGTAAGTTGTGTGCAAACTGAAAAACCTGGAATAGCTCATAGGGAAACCCTATTCATTCTGCCTAAGAACACCTAACTACTACCTCAATTGACAAGTGGCAAAAGCACTGTACTGCCATGGGGGTTTCTACAGATGCCTTACCAATGAACCTAAGATCATGCATCTCCCTACTGATAAAGTAACAAATGCACCATGGCCTCTTGGACCTATTCTGTGATGTTTCCTGCAGAATATGTCTGAGGCATGAACTACTGTATTTACGGCCTATCACATACATTTTGCAAGTTAGTGCAACTGACCAGACCTTTTTCTCACTGGGATGTCACCTACTGTCTTCCATGCAACATCACTTAACACAACTGGATCAATAGCTTTAGCATGCCATGCCTGAGCTGATATGCAAGTGCATGGGACTTCTGACACTGTATACAGTATTCATGGAGTGTGAATATGTTTGTCATCCAGTGTGTGTGTGTGTCATGCTATAACAACCTTATAAATGTAACGAAGTATCTTTCTAAAAGTTCATCCTAATTGCATGGCTGCCAAGTTTTGACTTTCAAAAAGGAGTCGGGCAACTGTTAGTGGGAAGAAAGCAAGGGAGAAAACAATTTTTTCAAAAAATCTGGAGGAAGATGGAGATTTTTTGAAAAGTCAGGTTTTCTGGAGTCCAGACTTGAAATTAGATTTCACTCAGAACATAAGCATTTTATATAAAAATACAGTCGTACGGTTGTTTAACAGTGCAGTAAGCTTTCAAAAATAACTTATCTAGGATTTTTGTCTGTGAATTAAAAAAAAAAAAAATGCAGACTTGTCACATTTTAATATAGAATGCACCAAATCTTAGTTTTGTTCATAACAATGGTCCTGGTCTGGCTGTCAAGAGCATTTCAAAAGTTTCACCAGAAAGGCATCTGAACTCTTTTTTTTTTTTTTTTTTTCCCCGCCTGCTTAAAGTTTCTCTCACACTTAGCATTACTAGGAGAAATTGTTAAAATGGCAAGCATTACATGGGATAACACTGATCGGCACAATTCCCTCCCTGAAATAATTTCGGCAGATTATTGTAGGAAATGTTAAAACTCAGATATGTGCTTAAAAAGTTCTTATCACATCACCCTCAGTTTTCAGGTTGTCAGGTTAATGACAGAAAACCAAGACCTGTAGTTGGTTTAATCATTTTTTCCATTTGTTACCTATTTATTTTTAAAATTTTTTTAGAATGTTCGGAAGATTTCTAGAGAATTTTGGAGCTTTCCATAACATCTGAGAATGTTCTAGAATATTGTTATGTGCAGAAGAAGGGTCGGGATGTTTCTGGAAGGTTCTAGAACTTCATTGTGTGCCTTCTAGAAACTTCTCTGGCAATATAAACGAGTGGGTTCCGCACCAAGCAAGCATTTTCATATTTCAAATGTGTTTCAGAGAGCAAGGGGTGAACAAGTGTTTTAGTGAATTGGTGTTTCTAAACAAGTGTTTTGTGCATAAGTGTAAATCTTTAAATTAGAAATAAAAACCTACAATTTCTTAATTGTGTTCTTATATGAACGTGCACAAAATGTAGCATTCTTGCCAAAATAAGCCTGATTGCTTTTGCTACATTTGCGGAGAAGTGGTATCAAAAACTGCAGTGGAAGCCACTGTCACAACTTCTTAGAAAAGCCTATGAACTCTATTTTGGACATAAGGTCAAGGATCAAGATGAAGTATGGGGTCCAAAGATTTCCTATAGCTCATGTTCAAGGACATTAACAGGCTGGTTTAGAGATAGTCATAAATCGATGCCTTTTACTGTTCAAGTGATATGGCAGGAAACTCTAGACCACAAACAATTGTTACTTTTGTATAACCAGTATTTCTGGTTTTTCTGGGAAATCCAAGCGTAGAGTATCCCAACATGCATTCTGCTCTAAGGCCGGTTCCTCATGATGATAACAATGCCAGTGCCAAAGCCACCAGAAACTTATGGACTTGACTCTGATTCAGAAAAGGAGATATAGAACCCAGGAAGAGTACAACTCTTGACCCTGTAAAGCCACATTTAATTAAGGCTTTGCAGGGTTAAGGCAGAATTGAATGATTTGGACCTCTCCAAAACCAAGGCTCAATTACTAGGATCACAGCTTCAGCAGTGGTACCTTCTTGAAAAGGGTGTCAAGGTGTCTTTTTATAGGAAGAGGCAATCTAACATATTGACCTATCACTCAATGGATGGTACTTTGGTTTATTGTAACAACGTCCAGGAATTAATATGAGAGTTACATCTGGAGCATGTCCCCGAACAGTGGAGGCTCTTCCTTGATTCACTCAAGGTCAGTTTGAAAGCAGTTTTACTCCATAATGGAAATAAGTATCCATCTATACCACTAACCCGTTCAGTTCACATGAAGGAAACGTACGAGAAACTCCAGGTTCTTTTGCAAAAAAATATGCTATCGAGAATACAAATGGAAAATCTGTGCCGACCTAAAAGTGATAGCTTTGCTGACCTTGCAACCTAGTCAGCAAATACTGCTGCTCAAATACTGCTTTTTATACGAGTGAGACAGCTGAGTGAAGGACTGCCACTATAGGGTAAAAAAATGACCAGACCATTCAGAAACTACACCAGGCCAGAAAAATGTAGCACATCCTTTGGTAGATAAGTCAAAAATCTATTTTCCTCTTTTACACATCAAACTAGGTTTGATAAAAAATATTTGTGAAAGTGATGGACAAAAAAGGAGAAGGATTTTCCTGTTTAAAGTAAAAGTTTCCTTGGATCAGTGAGGCCAAGATAAAATGGGAATTTTTGTGGGCCCTCAAATCAAACTGCTATTCCAAGATGAGGAATTCACTAAAAAATTAAATATTACAGAAATAAGAGCCTGGAAGGCATTCGAAAACATCTGCTGGAGCTTTTTAAGCAAAGAGAAATCATAAAATTAGAGTGAAATTGTGGATGGGCTAATTTTAGCGTAGAAAAGGTTGGGATACAAGATGTTGTTAAAGCTTCGTTTTCCACATTTCCATTTAGACTTTTTTCCTGAAAACTTAGGAGCAGTCTCCGATGAACACAGTGAGAGGTTTCACCAAGATATTTTTCAACTGGTAAAAAAGACACCACAGAAAATGGAGTCCAAATATGTTGGCAGACTACTGTTGGAATCTCGTACAGGAGACACCAAAGGACGATTATAAAAGGGAAAAAAAAACAACAAAATAAGTGTTTTGTTATGAGATAAACATTTTGGTAAGTAGAATAAGGTTAATAGATCCACTATTCAACATTCAATACTGTATGTAACATTTTCTTAAAATATATGAAATCTTTTTTACTATAAACTTAGTTTGTGACTTTAATCCCTTCTCCCTTAAAATTGGTGGGTGTTACAGCAATATGGTTGCCATATTTCGATTCAGCAATGTAAAATCTACAAGAATCACCCTGAATTTTAACAGGCAGTAAAAAAAAAAAGGGTTTTTTTGCAAACTGCTGTAATTTGTTATATTTCAAGGTATTAGCATTAGTAAAGGCATATGATGCAAGAAAGCAAGCTTACAGCATCAGCCAAAAAAAAAACTATCTCACTCACCCATCCATTCACTCCCAATGTTTGTCTAGTTCTGCCTTGAATCTATTTAAGCTATCAACTTCTACAATGACAGATGGAAGTTTGTTCCAGCAATCAACCACCAGCTGGCTAAAGGCAAACTTCTGCACATCTATCCTACAACTGTCTTTCCTCAATTTGAATGTATGCCCTCTCAGGTAATTATTCCGAGCAAGAGGAAGAATCCCATCAGCATGCTCAAACCATTCAAGGCCTTATACACCTCAACCAGATCACCTTGCAGGTGCCTAGTCTCCCGACACTGTAATTTGCAAAACTTAAGCCTTTCTTCATAAGAGCAACCCTTTTTTCCCATTCACTAATCTTGTTGTACTTCTCTGTTCAGCAGCTCTACATCCTTCTTAGAATGAGGCCAGCAGACCTGTATATAGTACTCAAGGTGTGGCATGACCATTGCCTAATACAAGGGGATAATCACCTCCCTGCAAGAAAAATTCCTATATATTATCATTCACATAAGAATTAGTAAAAAATTCAGAGCTACAGGGCTCAATAACTTCCACATTTTTTTTAATATATATTAAAAAGTAAGAGATTACCTCAATCTTTTTCATGGAATGCTTCCAGTCAATTCTCTCCCATATGTGACGAATAAAATAAGATGAAAAAAGGTGAAAAAACGAATTAATGAATTCCCTCACTCATAGAGATACAACCAAATCTGATGCACAACGAAAGCTGAGAGTCCCAACCTGACCCCGAAACACATCAAACCACCGCAGCAAGACCACGAGTGCGAGAAGACATTGTGTCAGAATAAATAGTTAAAACTGCTTCCGATAATAAATAATTAAAATTACAATTAAAAAGATTAAAAACACTTAAAATTAAAAGGATTAAAAGTTACAATTTGGATAAATAAAATTAAATGAAATGCACAGCTGTTTCCCTTCCTTAAGCAGAACACGCTTTTCGGTTGATCGCCATGTTCACAAGATGGGAATATCGCGAAGTGTTTGTCTGTGTATTTGACTCTGAAATAGAGATTATTTATATTGGCGCATGCGCAAAAAAGACCAGAAATCCGAAATTAGGTAAGGCCGTTGCACATTGATAGATTTTCGTGTAGTTTCATTTCAAGCATTTCAGCGATCAATAATTTTATGTAATTGTGTTGTATATTTAAAATTACCGCTTCATTGAATAGCAATACGTGACCATCACTGATCGCATGAAGGGCCAAATCCGATGCATTTGCGGACGACGTGCGGACAGAAGCAGCATGTTGCTTGACACGTAAATCTAACGTGCAGCGAGTGGAACCTTCGTACGATGAATCACGCTGACTACACGAAATCTTGTACACAAGATCATTTACCTGTGCCGAGCAAGAAGGAAGAATTGTGATTTTTTAATATATTATGGAGCTTCTGCATGGGCCTGGCTATAATTTTGAATTCAGTATTTCTAAAGAGTTTATTAAGCTGCCTGTACCATTGTTCAATGTATGGTATGGAAATAAAGTGGGTTTTTTTTTTTTTTTTTTTTTGATTTGGTAGTTGTTGGCGTATCAGCTTCTGTGGCCATATTGCACCTCCCAAGGTTTTTGCAGTACTTTGATCCAAGCCCGAGGCGGGAATCGAACCCGCGACCTTTGGGTTGCCGGGCAGGTACTTTACCCACTCGGCTAGCCCGGTCGGCAAAGTGTGTTTTATTGGTATTACTAATGGGTATCATATTTGCTGTTTTATTTTTAGCCTATAATCTGATTTGATTTATAACAGAGTGAGAGCAGCCTCTATTTACGATATACTTGTTATAACAGATCACAACACCACTCAGGACATTCTACGGGTATTCAATAATATTCACACGAGACATTTTACACTGGAGGAGGAACAAATAGAAACAAAAGAAGCACTGCAGGATCATCTTGTCTAGATGATCCTGCAGTGCTTCTTTAACCAGTGCCTCCATTAATTTCCCTGGAACAGAAGTTAAACTAACAGGTTTGTAATTACTTGTGTGGCCCTTTGATCCTCCTTTGTGAATTGGGGTCATATATGCAGATCCCTTGAGTCCAAGGAAGCTCTCATAATTATGGCTAAGGGTTTGCTTACTTCCTTTGCTGCCCCCCCCCCTTTAGTATAACTGGATAGATCCCATCCACCCTCAGTTATTACAAAATCATCTAGCTCACTGCAAGAGTTTAATACACCTCTGGTATTCTCCTCTCTGAATAACTCCTCATGTGTGAATGTAGATGCAAAATACTTATTTAGTTTGTTAGTTACCTGAGCAGGATCATAAAAAGTTGAACCATCGATATCAAGTGGACCAATCTGATTCATTCCCTTCCTTCTAGAGTTTACATAAGTAAAGAACTCTTTGCTGTTTTTCTTTGCATCCTTTGCCAAAGATTTCTCATAATATGTCTTTGCCTGCCTAACCTCCTTTGTGACTTGGTTACAGACCAGCTTATATCTATCATAGACTGTGTCACCTGTTAATTTATATGTATCCCATGCATTTTTCTTCTATGCCACGTCTCATTAGTTCATCTGACATCCATTTAGGCCTAAACCTTGAACAATTTTTCTTAGTTAGTATGAAAAGCCTAGTAGCTTCTAAGATTAATTCTTTGAATGCTTCCGATTTTGAATTTGCTGTTAGTAACATCAGTGGTCCTACCATAGTTGCCTTTACAAAAGCAAAAACCCTTCCCGTTTCCCCTGATGGTGGTTACCTCTGAGTAAATTCCACTTCAGCACACTGTGATCACCGCCACCTAGTGGTTCCTTTATCTGCAGATTCTTAATGCATGAAGAAAAATTTATATATAGTCCTACACATGGCCCTACCATTATTATCTGGACACCCTCCCTCTGTTGATAGTTGGTCACCCTCCTACCCAAGCACCACATGTCAGACAACTATAAATGTGCTCATTAGGCCTTTGAGGAGACAGTAGCACAACTACTAATGCAAGATTCTGTACAGAATTCCAGCACAAAATGATAATGGGGACTAAAAAAAAAAATCAGTTTGTAAGTGACATTTCAATGGCAGTGAAGATCCCAAGGTCAACGATTCGTGATGCGAATGAAAGTGGAATGGTGCTGAAATCATAATACAAACCCAGAAAACCTTCAAAGCTGATCAAACATGACAGGAGAGCCCGCAAAGAATCATCTACTCAGAATGCAGGTTGAGTTACTGTATGTTAAGGCTCTGAGAAGCATAAGCAAAATGAATAAGGATGAAATTTTCACAGTTATAAATGATTCTAGAACAAGGGGGCCACAATTTCAAGTTACAGGAGGTGGGAGATGTTTAGACTGCATTGCAAGTTTTATTTTAACCAGTAGGTTATAAATTACTGGAATAAGTTACCTACATGGGTGGTAGAGGCTGACAGTTTGGGGAAATTCAAAGGTCAGCTGGATATTTCCTTTTCTCTTATTTTTTTATTATTATTATTTTAGTTATTTTATTTTATTATTTATTTATTTTTTTTTTTGGCTGGTTCAGCATAAGCCATAGGCTTCCTTGCACCATGTGGCCATTGCTAATACTAACTTGGCCATGTGTGCCACAATTAGAAGAAAGAAATGGTCCTGCTGAGAAATGTTCCTCTCAACAGTAGTCAAGAGGAATATTTCTCAGCAGGACCATCAGAAACCATAAAGGCTAACCAAAATGGGAGAAATATTTTAGCAAGAGTGGAGTAAAAGTGATTAAATGAACAGATAAGCACCCAGGAATCATGATTAACACTTGCAACACCATTAATGCTTTCTAGTTGAAAGTACACAAAGGACTGGTGAAAAAACCTGATGCTATGGTTTGCTACAACATTGCCAAAAAAAGATGATCTGTCTGAATAGATGGCAACCCACTAATCATGCCTTTAAAATATTGCAGAAGTGTAACAGAAAATTTGAAGAGATGCTCTTGCTAGTAGATTCCTACATAATGCACAAAGAAGTTCAGCTCCAGTTCTCAACTAACAATTTTGCAATTTTTGAAGGCTTTCATACAATTTATGAATGAATATGACAGTCTTTTTGCAAGGATGGGCACTGTCATACAGAAAAACAAAAATCTACTACATCCAAAAAAGGAATGGGAATATTTGACAACAGAGAATTCTACAAAAAGATTAGCTACGAGTGGGGAAGGGGCAACGCCAAACATCCCTGCACTATTTTAATGTAATGCACTCGGAGTGAATAAGCAAGCATTTATTCTTGTTCCATTATATTATAATTATTTTTTTTTCACTTTATTAGATATCCAGAAAGATTAGTGTTGATTATGAATAGTGTAGTCCATCATGATAGAAATCAAATAATCAATTTTTATAAAGAAGAACAATTCCCTTTCTTTATTCAATGGACAGTAAAACATTATAGTAATTTTTTTTCACAATACATAAATTTCAAAATACAGCAGACTTGATTTACTGGGATCGGATTAACCGGGACAGTTGAAGACAAGTAAAAAAAACAAAAAAAAAAACAACCAGAAATCATAAAATTCAAGTAATAACTAGAATAGATATAAACAGATGTCTTGCAATTCGTAAAGAAGCGATGTTATAAGTCGTCACTGGGAGATAACGTACCTATTATCTTGCAACACCCGCTGTCATCACACCCACCACTGGAGAAAAAAAAAAAAAAAGGAGAGAGAGAGAGAGAGAGAAGAAATGTTTAGTTTTGTTTTAGTGTGTCGAGGGGATTCTTGTGGCCTGTTGCATTGCAAAATGACAAATTTTGTTTCGTTATTTGTCAGGAATGTCAGAATTCTTTTTATAGTCAATTTTTTTTGTCTACAAGTAGTGAAAATGATGGGTAAACATAAGAGTTGTGCTTTCAGTTAAACAAAAACTTTAAATTATTCAAAAGTTTGAAAACGATGCATCCATTAAATCTTTAATGAGCCATTATAAACCAACATTTACTCAACAAGTACAGGTTCACGTTGAAAAAAAGTCACAAGTTAGGGTTGAATGTGAAAGTGTCTGCAATTCTGCCCAGACACAACAGGAGGGAGTATATGATGAGAGCCTTGTCGATCAATTTGGCCCTGGAGAGATCATGCAAGCTCAAGGGTAAAATTTTTTTTCAGCCCGGTCTGTGCTTGTTGATAGCAGAGACTGCTTCTACAGGGATGGGATACACTTAAATAGGGTGCAAGAATATTTGCTGATGCTATTGAGGCAGTGTTAGGTGGGTCGGAAAACTGCAAGCTTGGAGGGGGGGGATACTAGACTAAAAGGTTAACAGTCGCCGCAGGCGAGGCAGAAGTGACTCTTGCAGTGCTTCTATTGGAATGAGCAGCACCATGGAAAGCAAGGCAATGGAGATTTCTATGCTAGGTGTATACTTAATAAATTTGACGAGCTTGAAGTACTAGTCAAGACATCAAAGGCAGATATTGTTGAGATATCAGAGATGTGGTGTCACACAGATATATAAGCAGTGCAGAATTGGAATTTGGAGAGTAATGTGTACAGAAAGGACAGGAAGGGAGGAGGGGTTATGCTGTTAGTTAAGAAACAAATTCTAAGGAAGTGAATCCAATTGATGTTGGTGGACAATGCAATATTGAATTTGTTTGGTGTGACATACGCACTTTTTTTTCTTTTTTTTTTTATCCTCGCCTTTTCCCATTATTATATGGGGTCAGTGTTTTTTTTTTTTTTTTTTTTATTGTTTTGGCATGCAATTTTTACGGCCAGATGCCCTTCCTGACACCAACCCTCACACTTTATCCGGGCTGGGAATATGCAGTGGTCATTCACCGAATACCTCCGTATTTGGTGGTACGGGCTCGAACTCCGGTCTAAGTAACTAGTAGTTGTTGGTGACTCTATTGTCAGGGAAAACGGGGAACATGCTTTGTAAAAAGGATAGGTGGAACAGGACCAGGGTATGTCTGCCAGGGGCAAAGGTTGATGACGTTGTAGAGCAGATATCATCTTTTAAGGGCACAAAAGGTGATATAGTTGTACACGTTGGCACTAATGATATCAAGAGTAGGAGACAGGCAGAATTGCTTAACAAGTACAGATCACTGTTGAAAAAAAGCCGTGAAATAGGGTTGAATTTGAAAGTGTCTGCAATTCTGCCCAGACACGATAGGAGGGAGTATATGATGAGAGCCTTGTCGATCAATTCGGCCCTGGAAAGATCGTGCAAGGCTCAAGGGGTAGAATTTTTTTCAGCCTGGACTGTACTTCTTAACAGGTACAAGACCTGTTAACAAGTACAGTCTTGTTAACAGGTCTTGTACAGGAATGGGATACACTTTTTTTTTATTTATTTTTTTTTTTTATTTTATTAATAACAAGATACACAACAGGTAACCATTAACAGTGTATCTGAGATCAGATTAAATAGAAAGGGTGCAAGAATATTTGCTGATGCTATCGAGGCAGTGTTAGGTGGGTCGGAAAACTGCTAGCTTGGGGGGGGGGGTGGAGACAAAGATGAATAGATTAACAGTAGCCACTGGCAGAGGTGAAAGAGATTCTTGCAATGCTTCTATTGGAATGAGCAGAAGCCTGAAAAACAAGATGCAGGATATTTCAGAGACTGCCTGGAGTCATTGCGGTACAAGTAAACACATGGGTTGTGTTAGGGTAGCTAAGAATAGAAATAGGTACATGTATACTTGCGTGTACACCAATGCTAGGAGTTTAGTAAATAAATTTGATGAATTTGAAGTATTGCTCAAAACATCAAAGGCAGATATTGTTGGGATATCAGAGACGTGGTGTCACACAGATATAAGGAATGCAGAACTGGAATTTGGGGAGTACAACGTCTACAGAAAGGATAGACTGGATAGGAAGGGAGGAGGGGTTATGCTATTAGTTAAGAAATACATAAAATCCAAGGAAGTGAAGCCAGTGGACATCGCTGGACAGTGCAGTGTCGAGTCAGTTTGGTGTGACATAAGCATTGGGAGATCAAAATTGAGAGTAGAAGTGTGCTATAGGCCTAATGACTCTGATGAGTATAATAAGAAACTGTACAGGGAAATAGAGTGGGCCAGTAAATCAGAGAGTCTTATAATGGGAGATTTTAATTTCCCAGATATTGACTGGAATTTGGGGGCTGGTCACTCGCACACTAGCAAGGCTTTTGTGGATTTATTGGATGATTGTTTTCTACATCAGCATGTTCGGGGGGGCAACTAGAGGGAGGAATACTCTTGATTTGATTATCAGCAGTGATTCTTCATGCATTAAGGATCTGCAGATAAATGAACCACTAGGTGGCAGTGATCACAGTGTGCTGAAGTGGGATTTACTCCAAGAGGTAACTACCATTAGGGGTAAAGGGAAGGGTTATTGCTTTCGTAAAGGCGACTATGATAAACTGGGACAGTATTTAACTTCTATACAGTGGGACCAACTGATGTTACCAACAGCAAATGCAAAATGGGAAGCATTCAAAGAACTTATCTTGGAAGCTACTAGGCTTTACATACCAACTAAGAAATATTGTTCAAGGTTTAGGCCTAAATGGATGTCAGATGAACTGATGAGGCATATGGCAGAGAAGAAACATGCATGGGATACATACAAATTAACACATGACACAGAAGCCTATGATAGATACAAGTTGATCTGTAACCAAGTTACAAAGGAGGTTAGGCAGGTGAAGGCAGATTACGATAACTCTTTGGCAAGGGATGCAAAGAAAAACAGCAAAGAGTTCTTTACTTATGTAAACTATAGAAGGAAGGGGATTAATCAAATTGGTCCACTTGATATCGATGGGTCAACTGTTGATGATCCTGCTCAGGTAGCTAACAAACTAAATGAATATTTTGCATCGACATTCACACATGAGGAGTTATTTGGCGAGGGGAAAGCCAGAGGTGTAATCAACTCTAGCAGTAAGCTACAGAATCTTGTAATAACTGAGAGTAAAGTGGAGGAGAAATTGTTGAGGATAAACACAAGAAAGGCACCCGGGGTGGATGGGATCTATCCAGTTATATTAAAGGAGGCAGCAAAGGAAGTAAGCAAACAATTAGCCATAATTATGAGAGCTTCCTTGGACTCAGGGGAGGTACCCACAGACTGGAGATGTGCAAATGTCACCCCAATTCCCAAAGGAGGATCAAAGGCTGACACAAGTAATTATAGACCTGTGAGTTTAACTTCTGTTCCAGGAAAATTAATGGAGGCACTAGTTAAAGAAGCACTGCAGGATCATTTAGACAAGACTTCAGCTACAGCTCGGACACAGCATGGTTTTGTTAAGGGGAAGTCATGCCTGACCAATTTGATTGGATACTATGATGCAATCACAAAGGAACTGGATGCAGAGAATAACTTTGATATTATATACTTGGATCTTAGAAAGGCTTTTGATACTGTTGCACATGGAAAAATGCTGCACAAATTGGAGCAGTGTGGCATTGGAGGCAAATTGCTGCTGTGGATAAAGGGGTGGCTGAGGGGGAGAAGACAGAGTGGTAATCAATGGACACTGCTCGTGGACTAATGTTATTAGTGGAGTCCCTCAGGGCTCAGTGTTGGGTCCATTATTGTTTTCTGTATTTATAAATGATATTTATGAGGGTATATCAAGCTTAATGTCGAAGTTTGCAGACGATACAAAGGTAGGTAGGGTTGTCAAGGACACTACTGACACTATGCTGCTGCAACAGGATCTGGAAAGGTTGAGCAGATGGGCTGAGAGGTGGCAAATGAAGTTTAACATTGACAAATGTAAAGTACTACACATGGGAAACAGCAACCCCAGAGCAACGTATCAACTCTGTGGTACTACACTGACAGTGGTAGAGAATGAAAGGGACCTGGGGGTGGTTGTGCAGGCAGATATGAAGTTCTCTGAGCACTGCAGACAGGCTGCAAGAGTAGCTCATGGTGTATTGTCAATGATATATAGGAATTTTTCTAGCAGGGATAACGAGGTGATTATTCCCTTGGATAAGGGAATGGTTAGGCCACACCTAGAGTACTGTATACAGGTCTGGAGGCCTCATTTCAAGAAGGATGTAGAGCTGCTGGAACGAGTACAGAGATGGGCAACAAGATTAGTGAATGGAACAAAGGGGTGCTCTTATGAAGAAAGGCTTAAGTTTTGCAAATTACAGTGTCTGGAGACTAGGCACCAGCGAGGTGATCTGATAGAGGTGTATAAGGCCTTGAATGGTTTGAGCA
Organism: Mastigoproctus giganteus; assembly: GCF_048544385.1. Lineage (NCBI taxonomy): Eukaryota > Metazoa > Arthropoda > Arachnida > Uropygi > Thelyphonidae > Mastigoproctus > Mastigoproctus giganteus. Next base: position 151,914,155 of record NC_143587.1, on the reverse strand, counting down.
TGCTCAATGCTGATGGGATTCTTCCACTCGCTCAGAATAATCACCTGAGAGGGCATAAATTCAAATTGAGGAAAGACAGATGTAGGATAGATGTGCGGAAATTTGCCTTTAGCCAGCGGGTGGTTGGTTGGTGGAACAGACTTCCATCCCTTGTCGTGGAAGTTCATAGTCTAAATAAGTTTAAGGCTCAGCTGGACAGGTATTTTGAACGAACAGAGGGGTGAAGTGGTTTTTTTTTTTTTTTTTTTGGCTGATGCTGCATAAGCTTGCTTTCTTGCATCAAATACCTCTACTAATGCTAATCAAGAAGCGTGTGCTATGTACTACTGCTCCTTCCCTCCTGGCTACGGAGGTGCCGTGTGACATTAGCACTGGGAAAGCAAAAATTGAGAGTAGGTGTGTGTGTTATAGGCATAATGAATCTGACGAGTATAATGAGCAATTGTGCAGAGAAATAGAGTGGGTCAGTAAATCAGAATGTCTTATAATGGGGGATTTTAACTTTCCAGGTATTGACTGCAACTTGTGGGTTGGTCTAGCAAGACTTTTTTGGATTTATTGGATGACTTTTCTACAGCAGCATGTTCAAGAGGCAAGCAGAGGGAGTAATACTCTTGATCTGATCATCAGTAGTGATTATTCATGCATTACGAAATTGCAGATAAAGGAACCACTGGGTGACAGTGATCACAATGTACTGATATTGGAATTACTTAAAGATGTAACTGCCATCAAGGCTATGGAGAATGGCTTTTCCTTTCGTAAAGGTAACTAAAGGGGTCTCAAACAGTTTTTAAATTCTGTACAGTGGGATAAACTGATGATCTTACCAACGTTGAATTGTGAATGGAAAGCTAGGCTTTTCATTCCAACTAAGAAATACTGTTCAAGGTTCAGCCTAAATGTATGTCAGATGAATTAATGAGGCTTGTGGCAGAGAAGAAAAAATGTATGGAAAGCATATAAATTATCAGGTGACACAGAAGCCTATGGCAGATATAAGCTTGTCTGTAACCAAGTCACAAATGAGGTTAAGGCAGGAGAAAGCAGATTACAAGAAATCTTTGGCAAAGAAAAACAGCCAAGAGTTCTTTACTTATGTAAACTCTAGAAGGAAAAGGATGAATCAGATGGACCACTTAACATAAATGGGTTGACTGTTGATGATCATGCTCAGGTAGCCAATAAAATGAATGAGTATTCTGCATCTACATTCACACATGAAGAGTTATTCAATGAGGGGAATGCCAGAAGTTTATCAAACTCTAACAGGGAGCCAAGTGATTTTTGAAGTTAAACATAAGGCACCTGGGGTGGATGGGATCTATGCAGTTATATTAAAGGAGGAAGCAAAGGAAGTAAGCAAACCATTAGCAATAATTATGAGAGCTTCCTTGGACTCAGGGGAGGTTCCCATGGACTGGAAGTGTGCAAATGCATGACCAACTCACTAAGGAGATTGAAAAAGTGACACAAGTAACTATAGACCTGTTAGTTTAATGTGTTCTGGGGAAAATAATGAAGTCACTGGTTAAAGAAGAATTGCAGGATCATCTAGGCAAGAATGCAGTAATAGTTAAGACACAGCATGGGTTTGTTAAAGGGAGGTCTTGTCTGAACAATTTAATTAGATACTACGATGTTGTCACAAAGGAACTGAATGTCAAAAATATTTTTGATATGATACTTGAATTTCAGGAAAGCTTTTGATACTGTTACACATGGAAGATTGCTGTACAAATTGGAGAGGTATGACATTAAGGGTAATTGCTACAATGGATAAAGGGATGGTTGAGTGGGAGACAACAGAGTGGTAATCAATGGACACTGCTCTTCGAGGACAAATGTTATTAGTGGAGTTCACCAGGGTTCGGTGATGCGCCCATTGTTGTTTTGTGTATTCATAAATGATATTGATGAAGGTATATCAGTATTAATGTCCAAGTTTGCAGATGATACAAAGGTTGGCAGGGTTGTTAACGACAGTAAAGACAGTATGCTACTCAAACTGGATCTAGACAAGTTGGTCAAATGGGCTGAGAAGTGGCAACTGAAGCTTAACATTGACATTGACAAATGTGACGTACTGCATATGGATAGCAATAACCCAAGAGAAACGTACCAACTGTGTGATACTACACTCAGGGAAGTGGAAAGTGAATAAGACCTGGGGGTAATTGTGCAGTCAAATATGAAGTTTGACTAACAGTGCAGACAGGTTGCCAGGGTAGGTCATGGAGTCTTGTCAATGATATATAGGAATTTTGCCAGCAGGGACAGGGAGGTGATTATCCCATTGTACAAATCAATGGTCAGGCCACACCTAGAGTTCTGTGTACAGGTCTGGAGGCTTCATTTTAGGAAGGATGTAGAGTTGCTAGAATGAGTACAAAGAAGGGCAATAAGATTAGCGAGGGGAACAAAGGGGTGCTCTTACCAAGAAAGGCTTAAGTTTTGTGAATTGCAGCGCCTGGAGAGTAGGCATCTGCGAGGTGATCTGATTGAGGTGTATAAAGCTTTGAATGGGTTGAGCAAGCTGAATGCTGATGGGATTCTTCCTCTTGCTCAGATTAAGAACCTGAGAGGCATAGATTCAAATTGAGGAAAGACAGTTGTAGAATAGAGGTGCAGAAATTTGCCTTTGGCCAGCGGGTGGTTGATTGGTGGAACAGATTTCCATCTTTTGTTGTGGAAGTTGATAGCCTAAATAAATTTAAGACTGAGCTGGACAGGTGAAATGGGAGGGTTTTTTTTTTTTTTTGGTTGATGCTGCATAAGCTTGCTTTCTTGCATAGTATGCCTCTACTAATACTAATGATGTTCGTGACCAAACCAAATGCGACATTGAAAAAAAATAAAGGGAAGCTATTAGATTTAAAAGAGACATAGAAAAAAATAAATTGAAGCATTGTATTGGACATGTGAGTAGTGCATCGTAAGTTTTTTCATTTTTTATCTATCGTCATACTTTTTTACGTAGGTTGCTGAACATTTTTCGATACAGTAAGTCCAACTTCAGACACGTAAATTTTTTTCACCCATTTTTTTTTTTTTTTTTTTTAGGATTGTAAAATTTAAAACAAACAAAAAAAATAAGCAATCAATAACGACGATCACAGCACGCACAAATTGCACAAGTGAGATATGGAGTAACAAGCAAAAAAATAGGAAAGAAGAGAAGATCCTTAAAATTGATATATATTTTTTTATATGAGTGAAGATTTCAGTGAAAGGGAAACACATTTCACCATAATAACCTAAAAACCCACATAATTCCATCTATTGGTATTATAGCAAATGCAGTAGATCGAATTTACTATCTGTTTATAATTAGATGCACTAACACAAAAGCCCAATAAACTGGAAAGTGCAAATTGTTTTATTGTTCTATGGTAGTGACCTCCAGAAATGTGCTTTAGTAAAATGTGAGCTCATGTGCAGTGATAATAGTGAGTTTTTGCCTTAACCCTGTGAAGTTCTTTACAGAAAATTTCATTTTGACCATTATCATGGTGGACTAAGAGAGTAAGTGACAGCAGTACTAGTAAATCTGCCGACAAAAGGAAAGCGATTGATTTGGATCAGAAAATTAAAAAAGTAAGGATGTACGAAAATGGTCAAACATTAACAAGTATTGTGCCGAATTCAGATTTGTCAATAATAATATAGTAGCAATACATTATTAGTCATTCCCGAGTTACATAAAACTTGACTTACGTAAGAAGTCGAATGCATCTCTTATATATCGGGAACTTCTGTATTTTTGGATTAACGGGGAAATTGATTATCCAGGATTTTTTTTTTTTACCATCTTTCCCAGAAAATCGAGAGTCTACTGCATACATAATTTTATAATGCTAATCAAAAATATTTGTTATTATTAAATAACAAATAGACTGAAATGTATCAGTCATATACCCACAAATTTCTATAGTTTGAAGCATTTAGTAACCAATCAATGGATCACGTCACCTGATAGGCAGTTACTCAGAAAGGCATGCTGATTTTTGAATTTAAAAAATTTAAATATTTGACCTTGCATTTCTTCCATAAACTATAATTTGTCTATAAAGGGGAGCACGAAAAAATAACTTTTACTTCAGAAACCAGTAAAGTGGGTGAACGAATATACTATAGCATTTGGAAACCCACTGGTGAATCAATCTGCCCAATGAACAGTCAGTGAACAACTGACAGCATGTTGCCCAGGCATGAACATGTTAATCAAAACTGTTTAGATCTTTCCTTTTCGCACTTATTTCTAGATAGTAAAATGTCCACCAAACATTCAACCACTTTCACAGGAAGGCATACAGCCTTCCTGTGAAAGTAGCATATAGAGTATAATAACTTTGCTATTTCCTGTTTTTAAGACCTAACACATGAACATTAAAACACTAAGTGGCAAACAGTTTTTTAAAGGAATTCCACACACTTCCTTCTAGATTATTTAGAAGATGCCCAATGTTATACTCTACAGTCACCTTCCAGTGCTGTTACTGAGAGCAGGTAGCTTTCTATTTTTTATTTATTTATTATTTTTAGCAGCAAAGGTCACCACACTGGGATATACCTTGGGGTCACTTTGATTACTGACATCTGTAAACAATTGAAAATGACAAATTCTTCAGACCTATCTCTTCTTTCCCTCTCTGTGCAATTTCATTAACAATGTCCGCTGTTCTTGTTCTAGAACCATTTTATTTTGCTATTCCGCTATCTGAAAACATTTCTGAACAATGCACCCTAAATGATTAACACAACTCAGAGAAAATTATGTTCTAACAAATAATGCAAATAAACATTTGACATGTATGGCAATATCATCATTACTGTAAAACACTAGACATTTCTATCTATACAGGATTGAAAAAAATAGATGTCTACACATTGTAGAAACAATGTGCACATTGCTTTTATACTTATCTGTTTACAGATGTCTGATTACACTATTTTCCCTGATACTCGAAATTGAAAAATCAAATCTATATGCAGTATGCAAAGCAAACATATTCTTGCAAATATACCTTCTGAAATTTTACATTGTATTTCTTTGGCACCTCAGAAGGACATTGTTCATTACCTTCTCATTTTTAGCAGCAAAGTTATACAGAAAATACAGAAACACTGCAGTTTCACCGTATGCTGTTTTATACATTTCCACTTGTGCATACTTCATGCAACATAAACTAACAGACTTGACAGTTAATTCTTTAATAAAAATAAGCAGAAATTTGCATAGTTTAAAAAAAATTCTGAATGTTTAGTTTAGTTTTATTTTATTTTTGTGAAAGACAGAGTAAGCATTGTAAACATGCTAAGATGGAGAAGGGGACAAAAAAAAAAAGAAAAAAAAAAAAAAAACAGCAGATTCTGTATCAAATTCAGAGTTGGCAGTTATGTATTTGTAATGGAGGTTAAACTATATATATAATTCTTTGTGTGAAGAATTGGGATAAGTACTTTCCAAGTAGTTATCTAAAAGATTTGCATTCCAAACAAAGGAATTCTACCAAAAATCTCACTACCATAGTCAAAAATTCAGTCATTTACTACAATAAAATAACACATGTATTGCAATAAAACAGTAATATATAACAGCTAGAAACTATTTATTACTTTATAGAATTAGAGAAGTACTTACCTTATTGATACAGAACAGATTTTTTAATTTCAAATATTCCCGTTACTGAAGCTGAAAAAACCTGACCACCCCTTAAACTTCGAAAATACTTCTCAGATTAAAAAAATAACTACATCAGCATTATTTTGAACAATAAAACTATAAGATAAATACATATATAAAAAAAAAATCACGTAAGAAAATTTCCATTGAAAACCAGAATGAGTTGTTTCCAATTGTTTCTGAGTTGCACTTAATTACGTTCCATTTTTCTGCTATTCCTCATTCAAATGTTCCATCAATGGATGGATTTTTTTTTTTTTAATCTAAATTTAACCTTCTGCAATTCTGTATTATTCACTTGTCAGAATAAACCAAATCACCTAACTGTTTGGAGTCTGTACATCATCAATGACAACTGCCTCCATCTAAACCTGCCTATATTCTTCAATACCTTTCAAAGAAACATTGAAGGATGTATCAACAGAAGTAAATTCCATTTAAGTTCGGTAACCTTGGTCAAGCACTCTTAATGCAGTTGTCCACCCACAATCCATCATTTAAGATTTAACATTTTGTGAACAGACATACTTCCTCCAGTAACAAAATTGGAAAAATAAAAAACTACAAGGTTTAAGATTTCTTGATATCACAAGAAATCTGAAACAGATAACCTTCTCTTTGCTAGAGAAGGATGTGTGTGTGTGTGTGTGTGTGTGTGTGTGTGTGTGTGTGTGTAGTGGTGGTGGCATGTGATGTAAGAAAGCAAGTGTATGAGCTTATGCAGCATCAGCCAAAAAAAAAAAAAAAAACACCATTTGCTCCAAATGCCTGTCCAGTTCCTCCTTAAATTTATTTAACTTATCAACTTCCACAACGACAGATGGAAGTTTGTTCCAGCAATTAACCATCCGCTGGTCAAATGCAAATTTCCGCACATCTATTCTACATCTGTCTTTTCTTAATTTAAATTTATGCCCCCTTAGGTTTGTAATCTGAACAAGTGGAAGGATCCCATCAGAATTCAGCGTGCTCAACCCATTCAAGGCCTTATACACCTCAATCAGATCACCGTGCAGGTGCCTAGTCTCCAGCCACTGAAATTTGCAGAACTTAAGCCTCTCTTGGTAAGATGATCCCTTCATTCCCCTCACCAATCTTGTTGCCCTTCTCTGTACATGCTCAAGCAAATCTATATCCTTCCTAAAATGAGGTCTCCAGACCTGTACGCAGTACTCAAGGCATGGCCTGACCATTGCCTTATACAGAGGGACAATCACCTCCTTTTCCCTGCTAGCAAAATTCCTATATATCATTGACAAAACCCCATGAACTGCCCTGGCAGCCTGTCTGCATTGCTCAGAAAACTTCATATCTGACTGCACAATTACTCCCAGGTCTTTTTCATTTTCTACCACCTTAAGTGTAGTACCACACAGTTGGTACGTTTCTCTGGTATTACTTCTACCCATGTGCAGTACTCTGCAGTTGTCAAGTTTAAGTTTCAGTTTCCACTTCTTAGCCCATCTGCCCAAATTATCTAGATCCTGTTGCAGTAGCACACTGCCATTACTGTCATTAACAACCCTGCCAACCTTTGTACCATCTGCAAACTTCGACACTAAGCCTGATATACCTTCAATATCATTGATAAATATACAAAACAACAGAGGATCCAAGACCGAACCCTGTGGGACTCCACTAATAACAGTAGTCCATGAAGAGCAGCACCCATTAATTACCACCCTCTGTCTTCTCCCACTCAACCATCCATCCTTTTATCCATTGTAGCAATTTACCCTTAATACCATTCTGCTCCAATTTGTACAATAGTCGTCCATGTGCAACAGCATCAGAAGCTTTCCTGAAATCCAAATATATGATATCAAAATAATTTTTTGCATCCAGTTCCTTTGTAACCACATCATAATATCCTATCAAATTTGTCAGACAAGACTTTCCTTTAACAAACCCATGCTGCGTCTGGTGTAAGGAGCATGAATCCTAGACTATAGAAAACAGTCCTATGGACAGATGACTCGGGATTCACACTCTACCAGTCTGATGGCTGTGTCAAATGCCAAGAGAACAGTTCCTGATTGTATCCTCCCAACAATGAAGTATGGAGGCAGTGTCACGTTATGGGTCTGCTTTTCATGGTTTGGCTTGGCCCATTAGTCGTTATTGACAAAACCATGAATGCTGTGCAATACCAGGACATCTGGAAAATTATGCACTTCCAACATTATGGCAATACTTCGGGGAAGGCCCATACCTGTATCAGCAAGACAATGTGCCATGTTTGGGTGGTAACAGAGTGGTTTGAGAACATGGGTGTGGAAAAGTTGGATTGACCAGCCCAGAGTCCTTATCTAAACCCGATCGAGCATCTTTGAGATGTAGTAGTAGTAGCGGCATGTGATGCAAGAAAGCATGCGTATGAGCTTATGCAGAATCATCCAAAAAAAAAAAAAAACCCATCTCACACCATTCCCTCCAAATGCCTGTCCAGTTCCTCCTTAAATTTATTCAACCTATCAACTTCCACAATGACAGATTGTATCATCGGGTACGTGCACGTTGAGATCACCCAAAAAACAAGGTCAAACTGGTAGCTGCATTAAAGGCAGAGTGGAGGAACATATCACATGACATTTATAAAAACTTTTTTATTACAATATTCACATTTAAAAATGCAAGAATGCTTCAAATATATTGAAATGATTGGCAAGCCCGACTGTGAGAAATCATTTGTTAAGATTTCCCATGCTCTTTTCGCAGTACGGTAATGAAATGAACATAGACTAGAAGTTCATCTCTTTAGTTAGTGTATGTTTATTGGTGTGACTCCAAGAAAGCAGATAGCTTTGCCAATCACAGACTGACATCCCCAAACAGTTCAACATTCCTAAGAGTACTCTGTTCACTATTCTGAATGACTGTCAGAATATTGGAAATTTTGAGAAATCTGATTCACTATATAGGATTCGAGCACGAAAGGAGAAAAGCAACTGGATCTTGAAAAGGTACTTTTGGAATGGCCAAGGCTGAATCGTTTGTGCATTGAATGGATATTACAGAATTTAAAAGTTCAGATGGATGGTTCCAGAAATTAGAACCATCCATCTGAACCAGAAAAAAAAGGCCAAACAATGGATTACTGTTCTCCTATCAGCGAACATGATTGGTACAGAGAAGCTTCCTCTTTTAATCACTGGGAAAGCCCAGAAGCATCGATGCTTTAAAGGTTTGAAGATGTTACAGACTATATATCGAGCACAATCAGAGGGCATGGATGACATCACAAATCTACGAAGAATTGGTAAGACACTTAGATCGCTGGATGAGTGAGAAGAATGGAAAAATTTTGCACTTTGTGGTAACTGCACCCCTCATCGTTAAGTAAATGATCTACATGCAATCACTGTCGAGAACCTACCACCAAATATGATGTCAATTCTTCAGCCACTTGATCAAGGTGTAATCCAGTGTTTTTAAGAAAATCTACCAACGAATGCTATTAAATAAAATTGTGCTATGTCTTGAAAGCCTCATCGTTAAGTAAATGATCTACATGCAATCACTGTCGAGAACCTACCACCAAATATGATGTCAATTCTTCAGCCACTTGATCAAGGTGTAATCCAGTGTTTTTAAGAAAATCTACCAAAGAATGCTATTAAATAAAATTGTGCTATGTCTTGAAAGCAAAATTCAATTGAAAATCGATATCCTGCAGGCAGTGTATGTGTTTAAGCATGGAATGAAGTCAATGAAAAATTGTTCACCGATTGTTTCAAATGTGCAGGATTTACTTGAATGATGCAATGTGTGAAGTGTCACATGATTCTTCCTCTAATTTAATATTGTAGTACACAAATCTGACTAAATTGTTCAATTCTGCCTGGGTGATTAGATGCAGCTTTGTAGTATCGAAATTTGAAAAGTCTGTATTCAGAAAGAGTTGTACTCTTTCTGGGTTCTGCATTTTCTGGAGACTCCTTTTCTGATCCTGAACCACAGTCAAGTCTATAAGTTTCTGGTGACTTTGGCCACTGGCACTGTATTGTTGTGAGGAACCAGCGTTATCAGCAGTTGGGATACTCGACTCTATGCTTGGATTCCCCAGAAAAACCAGAAATACTGGTCATGCAAAAGTAACTATCATTTATGTTGTCTCAAGGTTCCTGCCACATCAACGGAACAGCAAAAGGCATCGATTTATTACTACCTCTAAGCCAGACTGTTAATTTCCTTGAATGCGAGCCACAGGAAATCTTTGGAGCCCATACTTTATCTTGATCTCCGACCTTACATTCAAAATAGAGTTCATAGGCTTTTCTCACAAGTTGTGACAGTGGCTTCCACTGCCATTTTAATATCACTTCTCCGCAAATGTGGCAAAAGCAATCAGGCTTATTTCGGCACATGCACATAAGTACAAAATTAAGACAATTAAGATTTTTATTTCTAATTTAGATACAGTTCATGATTTACATTTATGCACACAATACTTGTTTCATCACTTGCTCTCTGAAATACAAAAATTGTTGCTTAGTGCAGAACCCACTCGTATATATACTGGTAGAGAAGTTTCTACAAGCCTCAATGTTTCTAGCGAGCTCCACTGAAAGTTCTAGAACCTTCCAGAAACATCCCGACATTTCTTCCTCGCATAACTCTCTAGAACGTTCCTGAACGCACTAGAAATCTCACAAATGTTCTTGAAAAAAAATAAAATGAAATAAATAGATAAAATTATTAAACTACCTACAGATCTTGGTTTTCAGTCATTAACCTACGATATTTGAAAACTGAAGGTGATGACAACTTTTCAAGCACATATCTGAGTTTTTGAAAATATTTCCTACAAGAATATGTCGAAATTATTTTAGGTAGGAAATTGATGCCCACCAGTGAAATTAGCAATGTTATCAGATGTGTTAGATTTTTCTAGAAGAAAATGATCTTGTGATTGCAGCATGCTGAAATTTTGAACAAAATGTGGACAGTTAAGGATATTGTATGTCATCCATGAATCTGAAAAGTAATAGGTCTGCTGGAAATGTTTTTCCAGAAAAATATAGGTATAAGTTAGCTATCATACACAATGCGGGACTTCATAACGATCGTGGAATCAGAAGAGTAACAGGTTTTCTGGAAATGTTTTTCCACCAAAATATACGTATAAGTTAGCTATCATACACGATGCAAGACTTCACGTGGGCACATCTTGAACTTTGAAGTAAAGCAACGTCCCATAAAGCCTGAGGCTTATGCTGCACCAGCCAAAAAAAAAAATTTGAGCACCCTGAGAGAGAGAGAGAGAGAGAGAGAGAAAGAGAGAGAGAGAGAGAGAGAGAGAGAGAAAGAGAGAGAGAGAGAGAGAGAGAGAGAGTAGGAGGGAATCACCAAAAAGGAGAATGATGATATCCAGCTCAAGACCCTGGGTGTCCCAAGCCCATGCTCACCAGATATCAGCCCTTGGAATAAGGTAGAAAAGAATTCCATGTAAAAATGAAAGTTAAAACATAAAACAAAGGGCAGTGCAAATTAGGCAACTGAAAGTATGTAAGACTGAAATTAAATACTAGAAACAAAGTCCATGAACAGAAAGCCTTACACAAAGCTAGACAATCTGGCATTAATCAAGGTGATTAGTGGGTTGTCGATAGCTGCACAACTGTGGTAGCCATATAATTCAGGCAGCATCCTGTGCACTTACTGGTGCTGACACATGTCCCAATCATCACTGTGTGTGCTGCAACAACATTGACCTGCATTCCAGGTGGATGATTTTTTTGCAGGGCTAAGCTATCATGATTTGTCAGCTTCAGAGGTTCTCCAGATCATTTCATAATCCTTTTAGTATCTGTCAGCTTTCATTTGTAGATCACATCACCAATCGTCAACCTAGGGATCTTCAGTGTCACATACAGACTGATTGCTTATGTGGCAGCCTATTATCATTTCATAGTATAGGCATTAACTCCACTGATCACAGCATCATTCGATCATAAACTGGAATACTGTTTCTTTGAAGGTCTATGAGCATATTTATAATTGTCTAAACACATGTGTAGGATGTGACCAACTATAAAAGGAGAGGTGCCTGGACATAAATTGTGTGTGTGTGTGTGTGTGTGTGTGTGTGTGTGTGTGTGTGTGTGTGTGTGTGTGTGTGTGTGTGTGAGAGATAATTGGCATACATTTCAAAACTGGAAGCAGCAATACAAGTTGATTTGAGTACCAAATCAGTGAAAAGGAAGCACTTCACTATGTAGGTTTTGAAATGTTTTATTAAACTGAGATAATATTTAACTTAATTTATTTATTAATCAATAATAAAATTTAGTTAATAAATAATAATTATATGTTAGAGTCCTATTGGATGACAGCCATCCAATAAGACAAAAAATTTACAAAAACCTCAACCCTTTATCTACTTCATTTTGTGCGCTGAGCACTGTACACAGCTATTCTTCCTTAATAACATTAATTGTAATGACATATTAAAAGTTAATACAGGTCAACCATCACTAATCCGGCCACTGGTAATCTGGTTCCACCACTAATTCAGACATAATTTCCGCAAACGTAATTTCAAAAATCCCAGTTCGGCGCACCGACCTGGCGCTACTGTTTTGGTGGCGTTGGTTGCAGCATCTGTTGGCATGAACTCGCAAACACTGGCAAGCTGTTCCCCACTTGTTTTTCTGCATTTATTATTATAACCTGCTCACATTTAGCCCCAACCATGGTTCCAATGCATAAAGGAAGTGGCTCTTGTGGTGTAAAGGGCAAACACCGTACATTGTCCATAACAGATAAAGTTGAACTTCTGAAAAAACTCGACAGCGGTGTGTCTGTGAGAAGTTTAACTCTGCTTAATTGTAAATTACAGCAATTTCTCTCAGTTCCTCTTATCTTAGTAATTTTATTTTAGCCATTCCTTTTTGATTTTTTTGTTTTTTTACAACACACTTCTACAAACTTGCAGAAAAACACAACACAATGATGGACAATACAGCGCGCTAATGAACTTGTTTTTGCAAAATCTCTAACAATACTGACAAACTTATTGCAATATTTGAGAGTTTATTTTTATTTTATAGTAATTAGTTTTATTGCAGTGCTAGCCGTGCGTGCAATAAACTAATCACAAATGACCTTCATATGTATGCCATAATAGCGTCACACGTATGTGGCCGACACAGCTTCTCAAGAAATAAAGTAACCAACACATGTGGCCAGATATATGCGACATAAGACTTGTTTTTTTTATATACTTTAATCGAAAAAACGACAACGCTGACATTACAATATTTATTTTAGAATTACTAATCAAATTATTTCCTAAATATTTTTTGGCCCCTGGGGAATTTTTTTCTTAAACTAGCTTGGCAGTCAACGTGTTAAAGGTAGAAGGGGGTGGTTAGCTGCTGGGTAAAATGTATGTGCTAAAATAACCACCCGGTGATCCAGAAAACTCACTAATCCCAAAACTGCCAGATTAGTGATGGTCGACCTGTAGTTCTTTTGTAACGTAAGTAAAGATTATTACTGCCTTAATCTAGATCCACTGAAGAAGACCCACAAAGCGGAGTTGAAACATTTGTTTTCTCTAAACATTTGAACTGCCTGTATAAACTAAATACAGGCAGTTGCCGCTTTACGAGTTCACGGGTTTGAGTTTTTTTTTTTTTTTTTCAAGTATTAAGAAAATCAAAAATATGAACGTTAATTGCAATAAATAAATGCTAAAAATTCATAAATAGGGAATTTCACACCATTTGCATTTCCAGATGAATTTTAAAGATCTTTATGCAAGATGCTACAGTGAAGTTTATAAAGAAAAGAGATTGTCTTGGAAACAAACAGCTTGTGAAGTATTTTTGAAGATGACTCCTTGTGCTTCAAACTAACGAGTGGCAAGCCAACAATGGGTACTGAACCAACAATTCAGTCAAATGATAACGAAGAATAAACAATTTCTTTATTCTTCTTGATTCTGCTTGATTTTAAAGGCTGCTTTCATTTCTTTGGATAAATAAATCATTGTTTAAGCATGAACTATTTTGTTGACCTTTATTTAACATTACAATGGTCAAATTTCATTGTTGAGAACATAATCCCTGTTTTTAACATTACGTCTATGGGAAATAAATTCCCACTTTACAAGTTTGCACTAGGAATGAATTAACTCGTAAAGTTGGGAACTACCTGTATTAAAATTAAAAAATAAGTTAATTGCTATTCCAGTTTAAGAAACACATTTAAAAACCAACACAGTAAAATGTTTCCTTTTGCAAGCTATTGGCCATTATGTTAAATAAGATCATTGCATAGTACAGCCATTCCCCAACTTAGGTAAGGGTTGCATTCTGCAGAACTGTGTCGGAATTGACCTAAATGGTTTGCAGCACTTGCAAATTTGATTGAATCAAAAAAGAAATGTTCGATGAACATGTAAATAGAATTATTTATTCAATTTTTTTATCTAATCGCAGGAAAAATTAGAAGTGTACAAAATTACAAAAAGAGAGAGGAGACAGGCATAATGTCAGCAAGTTTTACCTTTCAAGCATCATTGCCAGAATTAACTCTCCAGCTGATAAGCACAGTGCTGCAGAAGTTGAGGGCTGTGGAGATTTAGAAGGGGTTTTTTCTAACACATCACAAAATTTTTCTGCACCATTTCTCTGGAAAAATTGACTTCACCACATACTTTAATGTTTTGGAAACCAGCACGATGCTTGAACCTATTAAACCACCAGTTGCTTGCTACAAACTTGGCTTGTGGTTCATCATACTTATCCTTAATATCTTCATAAATACTTCTTGCTTTTGCTTGAATGGTCATTGGACTTAGGAGCACTTGCTTCCGAATCTGATTTTCCATCCATATTATTAATAGCTTTTCCATCTTCGATATAGGCCACTGAACACTGTTTTGTGATCACTGTTGATCTTAAATGCATTGATCCTTTAACATGTTTTTTTATACACACTGTCCCTTAAAATAGTATTCATTGTTGAAGCAGCGAGACCTAATTCCGTGCAATAGATGACAAGCTTTGTCCTTTCTTACTTCTTAATTAATCATCTTCATTTCTAAATAAAATTTTGTTTTGTTTCCTAGCACTGCCAGCACTTGCACTTTCAGTTGGACCCTTTCCCTTCAACCATTGTAATAAGTAAATAGGAATGAAGAGAAGATTCTGAAAATTTATTCATGTTTTTATATGACTGAAGATTTCAGTGAAGGGGAACTCATTTCACCAGAATACTGTAACATAAAAACCTACAGAATTCCAGTTATGGGTATTATCACAAATGCAATAAGATAGTTTACTACCCATTTATAATAGATTGCGCTAACAGAAAAGCCCAATAAACCGGAAACTGCAAATTGTTTTTATTTTTTTATGGTAGTGACCTCCAAAAATGTGCTTTAGAAAAATAACTTAAAAGCATTCAAAATTGATTCTTATAACAGAACATATGATAACGATGAAAGTGTAGTGCAATGGAATTTCCATTATAAAAATGACCTTTCAGAGAGATAAATATCTTAGTAATATAGCAGAAATTTCAACTTCCAGGGTCTTGGAACAAATTACCAAAAAAAAAAAAAAAAAAAAAAGTGTTGTTGGGTTCACATTACGATATTTTCATGATACCTCCATTTATTCCTATGGGATGCAAAATACGTTTCCACAATTTTTTTAAGTTTGCACCAGCCAGCAAAAACTTACCGTAAAGTTGAATTTCCATAAGTCGGGTATTACATGAGCTGGGGAGTGGCTGTATAAGTATTTGCCATATAGTGCAAGGAAGCCATAGGCTTTTGCTGCAAAAGCCAAAAAAAAAAAAAAAAAAAAATACAAATTATGCACTATCCCCTCACATAGATTCAGCTGTTCAGCTGACCTTTGAATTTCTACAGACTGGTTAATCTGATTTCAGCAGTATGGGAAATGTTGAAGGTAATGGTTAAGAGTAATCCAGAGACTTATACTGTAGACAGAAATAGCATTCTGAAGGATACAATGCTTTCTTCTCAGGGAAAATCATGTTTAACTAAATGGATACGCTATTTTTGACAGTTTTTTTTGGATGTTACCAAGGGTTTTACTGAAAAAGCTGGAACATGTTAGCATTATTGGAAAGGTTCTAAGATGCATTAGATAGTGTCTGCAGGGCAGCCATCATGTAATACTGTGATTAATGGATATTCTTTAGATTGTAAAACCAAAAGTATGGTCACTCAAGGATCATTCTTGGACTACTGTTGTATCTCATTTTCATAAATGAGATCGACAAAGGGATAGAAGGAGTGATGCCAAAATTTCAAGATGGCGTAAAGATTGGCAGAGTCGTTAATCATCAGTGTCAAACAGCACTCCTTCAGGATGAAAATAGGAGGCATATCGTCCTGACTGCATAACAGTCCCTGGTTAAGTTCCCTGCTGGTCAGATGGTCTGGGGATGCATAACAAGCAAAGGGATGGGGCAAATTAAGTTTATTAATAGAATGGTGAATGCAGAAACCTATCTTAGAGGAGTGCCTGAAACCCGTTATTAGGGATCACCACACAGACATCCAAAACTGCATTTTTCAACAGGACTCAGCACCTTACCACACAGCAAACTTGGTAAATTTTATGCTATTTAGATTTAATGATGAGTTTGTCTTTTTGTCTCACAAGGCTTAAAAAATACTTAACCAATATTTTTCCTTATTTTTCTCCTTTAAGGTGCCATCATATCTCATAAATGCAGGCATTACAGTGTTGGACCAGCCTGGCAACAGTCCCGATTTGAACAATGGTCAAATTTCATTGTTGAGAACATAATCCCTGTTTTTAACATTATGTCTATGGGAAATAAAAACTACTTAAAACTGTTGGTAAGTAATGTTGTCTAAAATTGCTCAGAAGAAGCCAACAAGTAAGATTCAGCTGCAAGAGAGCACTGTAAGGGTGTGGTACCACGAAATTGGGCAACCGTATATCCAGAAGTTGATTAACTCTATGCCAGATAGTTGCAAGGCTGTAATTGCAGCTCGAAGAGAAACAACAAAATACTGAAGACTTATTTTGTTGAATAAGTATTATGTACTGATATTATGTTATAATAGTATTATGTACTGATTTACAGTACATAATACTATTACATTAACTTGTCATTTCAGTTTTACATAAATGCAATAAAATGTATGTTTGATTAGCATGATTGCCATTTGCATGATTTCTCATATTTTCATTAATTACACATTTTACCCTTTGAGAAGATATTTATGGCAATTAGGTATATCGGGTAGAGTCTTTTTTATTGGATTTCATTCACAGAGATATATATCCCATCTAACAAATGCATTTCAAATATTTCTACAACCCACAGTGCAGTGCAAAGAACATTATTTGCAAAATTCACAAGTGATGCAGTTTTGTCTGCCACTGTATTTTGTGTGTAAAAATTTATATACAGTTCCTATATACATGTATCTATTCTTATTAGCTGTACCATAAACAATGAGTGCAACAAAAAGATGTTTCAAAAAAAAAAAAAAAAAACAGCATTAAATGGCATTGAAATAAAAATGGAAGTTTAATGTTTCAGCAAAAATGATTTCCAACATGTACCCAAACATCACAATAAGCTGTATATTCAAAAGAAAGCTTGATGATCTGATGAGAGGTTACACATTTATTTTAGAAGAGGGAGTAGTAAAAAATTCAGAGCTACAGGGTTCAATAACTTCCACGATTTTTTAATATATTAAAAAGTAAGAGATTACCTCAATTTTTTTCGTGGAATGCTTCCAGTCAATTCTCTCTCATATGTGACGAATAAAATAACATGAAAAAAGTGAAAAAAACGAATTAATGAATGCCCTCAACTCATAGAGATACGACCAAATCCGATGTGCAATGGAATCGAAAGCTGAGAGCCCCTACCCAACCACAAAACACATCAAACCACCGCAGCAAGATCATAAGTGCGAGAAGGCATTGTTTAATAATAATTAGTTAAAACTGATTCCGATAAAAAATAATTAAAATCACTAATTAAAAACGCTATTAAAATCACAATTAAAAAGATTAAAACTATATTTAAAATTAAAGGTTATGATTTGGATGAATACTCAAATTAAACGAAACGAAGGAAGGAAAACAGCTGTGCATTTCGTTTAATTTGAGTATTCATCCAAATCGTAACTTTTAATCCGTTTAATTTTAAATAGTTTTAATCTTTAATTGTGATTTTAATAGTGTTTTTAATTAGTGATTTTAATTATTTATTATCCGAACCAGTTTTAACTAATTATTATGACAATGTCTTCTCGCATTCATTGTCTTACTGCGGTGGTTTGATGTGTTTTGGGGTCAGGTTGGGGCCCTCGGCTTTCGATTCCGTTGCGCATCGGATTTTGTCATATCTCTATGAGTGAGGGAATTCATTAATTCGTTTTTTCACTTTTTTCATCTTATTTTTATTCGTCACATATGAGAGAGAATTGATTGGAAGCATTCCACGAAAAAAATTGAGGTAATCTCTTACTTTTTAATTTAGAAGAGGGAGGAAAAAGCTTGCTAGACAACTGACCCTACATTCATTCTTTAAAAAAACTGGCCCAATACAAGATTTTTCCCTCCTCTGATTGAAAAATTATTGAATACTGCTAATGTATGTTTTATTTCAATAAAAATAAATAAATTTTCTGTTTATATTCTGGATCGACCACAGTCAGGAGTTCACAAGATACAGAGAATACAAGAAACAGCACCATATTTAGCAGTCGCAGGCTTGAACCCTGGTCACTCAAAGCACATGTACTTGTGCACCCTCGCACTTGACCCCTCAGCTACGGTGGCCATTAAATAAATAAATTTTGTTTATACTCCGGGATGACCATAATAATGTAGAGAGAATACAAGAAACAGCACCATATTTGGCAACCACAGGCTTGAAGCCCGCTCATTCAAGGCACGTTGTGTAGTTACACACCTCACGCCTGACTTAGCATAATATGTATTGATAAAATTAAGTTTGAAATATAAAAATGTGCAAGATTTTTCATGTGTTTCTACACCACTCTTTCAATATAGAAGTCAGAAGTTGTGTGCAATATAGAAGTCAGCTGTATAATTTAAAATAATTTAAATTATTTTAAATTATACAGCTACATTTAATTTATAATTTAAAATAAGATTAAGCAAAGTAAACTATTGTGATTTGAAGTTAAACTAAGTTTAAAACAATTTAGTGAAATTTATTATTAATAGCGCAATATTTAATATGAAGTTACTTCATGTAAACATTTTCGTTAGATGACAATATACCTATCAAGTGTTTTAGCTGCTAAAAGCAAATATACCTACCAAAATGATGTTTTACAATGTTTACAAATAACTCGTTTACTTCGTGGTTCTTTTGCTCTAACAACCATGTTACAATTAGTTCCTGGACAATACCGAAGTTCTGGATGGCTCTGAAATTTAAAAAAAGAAAAATAAATAAATACTGCTGATCAAATAAATATAATTTTTTATTTTTTTTTATTTCTTTTTTTTTTTTTAAAGAAACTGCAAAAGGCTAATAAATAAACTATTTCTAGCAATAAGATGGCATTAGCCTATTTGCCAATTTTTCTGGCTTATAGTTACAATAACTGTAAGCCACAGAAAATCTTTTTTTAGGGGGAGGGGAGAAACAGGAGCCTTTTCTGATTATTTTTGTTGGGGGGTTTTAGGCACATCAGCAACTTGATCATATTTATGCCATGTGTAATATGTGTATACAAGTGTGCCTTCATTGGCCAATTTGCACATTATAGGCTGTAAAACCCAGAATAACTCACAGGTAAAAGCTTACCTCCTATACCTGAGATCAGATAACTACAGTCTTGACTGAAGACAACAACTTTAGAAATTTTTCCAGTCATGGATGGAAATTAGACCCAAACCTTCCCAAGTGAGTAAAAATGCCAGAATCACTATACCATATTCTTAGAAAATAAGTTTTTTCATAAGACTCTAAACTTGAAATTAAATTCCCCTGATGACATATGCATTTTACATTAAAATACAAAAATCCATGGCACTGGCAGTAGAAATGCCTATGAAAAAGATAATCATCCTTCTGGTTTAGTCTGCTATGGCAATCAATTTTTAAAATGGAAGTGAAAGATTAAAAATTTTTGGAAAACATATCACGACTCTAGTACTGTGTGTGGTATGCATGCAGACTTCATTTTAGCTGAACACATCATGTCCTTCATATCGCAGAGAGCATTTAAATTGCATAGATAATACAATGTAATCATGATGTATGAAATGCAACACATTTCATGCATCATGATTACAACTCAACAAATAGCTTATATGGATAAAAAAAATAAATAAATAAAAAAAAAATACACACACACACACACACCATATTTCCCCATGTATAAGATGCACCCTTTTTCGAAAAATTTAGGGTCTAAAAACTGGGTGCGTCTTATACAGTGGTTGTAGATTTTTTTACTTGCATTTCCCGCTTGTTGTCTTTGCGCTCATTGTTTTGCACTTGTTACCAGTATATTAGGTTATGTTTTGCCGCGTTCTGCCCAGAAATGGCTCTGAAAAGATTTCTGTACAGTGCTGAATTAAAGTTAAAAGTGATCCAGTTTGCAAAAGTGAATGGAAATCGTGCTGCTGAACGTCAGTTTGGTCTTCCTCCAACTGAGAAAACAATCCGAGACTGGTTACGGGAAGAAGAAACCCTACTGAAAATGCCACACAGAAGAAGACCATGAGAGACAAGTCAGCAAAATGGCCTAATTTAGAGAGGGAATTGAAGATATGGATTGAAGAGCAAAGGACAACTGGAATTCCTGTGTCCACAAAGATGGTTCAGCACAAGGCAAGAAGAATTGCTGATGAAAAAGAAGTTACTGATTTCAAAGAGGACACAATTGGTGCTTCAGGTTCATGAAACGGAATGGACTAAGCATGCGTACACACACCAGACTTTCCCAAAAGATGCCTCAAAGCTATGAGCAGAAGGTCCTTGAATTTCATAGTTTTGTCATTCAATGTCAGAAGACATCAGTTTGAGTTGGGACAGATTGCAAATATGGACGAAGTCCCCCTTCAATTTGATGTCCCGTGTAACAGAACTGTTGATAAAAAGAGGGGGAAAACTGTAACTGTGAAGACAAGTGGACATGAAAAGAGATATTATATAGTTGTTCTAGCTTGTTGTGCCGACGGAACCAAGCTGCCTCCTATGCTGATTTTCAAACGCAAAACAATGCCAAAAGAAGACATTTCTCAAGGAGTGATGGTCCACATTCATGACAAGGGTTGGATGGATCTGGTTTGAGAAACCAGATCAAGACAAGGGTTGGGTGGATCTGGTTTGAGAAAGTTTGGAGCAGGAGACCAGGTGGGCTCTTACGCAAACCTGCCCTATTGGTGCTTGATCAGTTCAGGGCACACATAAAAAACAAAGATTGCTGCAGAGCAAAAAACAAAACTTGCCGTCATACCTGGAGGCTTGACATCCCAGCTCCAACCACTTGATGTCAGCATTAACAAACCCTTTAAAGCTGCCATGAGAGACAAATGGAACCAATGGATGAAGTCTTTTGGGAACAATTTGACACCAGCAGGAAGAGTGAAAAAACCAACTATAGGAGAAGTTTGTACCTGGGTGAAAAGATCCGGGGATAATATCAAGATTGAGATCGTTGTCAAGTCATTTAAGAAGTGTGGCATTTCAAATGCCATAGATGGAACTGAGGACAAGGCAATATATGAAGACAGTGGTTCGTCATCAGACACAGATGAGGACAAGCTAACGGATGGTAGTTTTGACAGTGATGAGGAGTTGTATGAATTTTATGACGAATAAAACTTGAGTTCAATATACATTTTTTTTTCAAATTTCAGGCCCCAAAATTAAGTGTATAAGGCCCCAATGCGTCTTATACACGGGGAAATACAGTATATTGACAGGTCATGGCTCCATAAAGGCTCAATTAACTTCCTTAGGGCTGACTGATGACCCTAACTGCACCTGTGGTGAAAGTGAAGACTGGGCACACATTCTCTAGTATCTCTAGAGTATATATATATATATATATATATATATATATATATATATATATACACACACAGTTGGTCGTCAACTTACGACCGACTTCCGTTCTGACTGACAGGTCGTAAGTCGATCTGGCCATATGTCGGCCATATATTTATTAACAGTATTTTTTAACCTTTCTAATCTTTTTATCATCTTTATGATTTATTTTTATAATCTTTTATTTTTCATTTTAAATACAGTAATGCTTTTATCTTTTACTTAGCGATACTGAATATACCTTCGTTTCTACGCCTAGGCTATCTCTCTCTCTATGAGGTTAAATTCAAACGTTCTCTACATTTTAATTGGTTTATTATTCATACTGTTTATAAAAAAACAAAACTACAATCTATAATTATATTGTACATAATGTACTGTAAACACAAAAATACAATCTAAAATTAATGTAAAAATTAATACAAATGAAATTTACAAAATCAATTTTCAATCTTTGCTTGTGCTGGGTTGTGCATCGTTAGCGCCAAGTTCTTGGGTTGAGGTAGGAGATGTTTATTTATAGAGATATTATGCAAAGAAAATCTTTTTTTAAAAACGCTTAAACCACCCAGTACTAGCCTGAAAATCTTCTGAGTAATCGTCTCCGGCGCGTGATTTTAAACTGAAACAAACTTCTAGCCTTTGCTTGCACTGTGTGAAGGCTCATGGGTGTATTTTTTTGTATTAAATCTTCCATCCACATAAACAACAATTTCTCCATTTCATGGATGGGTTCCTGTCGTTGTTTGGTTAAAATTGTAGACTTAATAAGTGCAGAACCTTTCACATCTTCCCGAATTCTGTCTTTTTCCTTAAGTATCGTCAATACCGTGGAATGTGATAACTTCAAGTCACATGCTATCGTATTCACTTTATTTCCGCCTTGATACTGCTGGATAATTTTCATTTTACACTCTAAATCAATAGTTTTCCTTGACTTTTTAGCTGGCGTATATGTAGATGACGTCATTTTCCTTTTACTAAACATTTTATGCGTATTTCAGTAGAATTTTAATTAATACACCACACGCAACAGATGCTTGAAAGCGACTGGGTGTATGTGAGAGAGAGTGACTGGGTGTATGTGCCTGGTGCTGTCTTCAGGCCTCCCGTCATCGATGTGCCTCCTCACCTGGGTTGTGGGTGTCACCAGTAGTGATTTCCTGATTTATTATTAATTTATTTGTTTATTATTTTTTTTTTTGTGGTCGTAAGTGCGGCCGGTCGTAAGTCACATAGGTCGTAAGTCGACGACCAAGTGTATATATAATATGATATACAAAGAATCCAATTAATAGCAGAAATTGGCTCCCTACCCAGGGGACAAAAACATTTATTTATAATGAAAGAAAATAACTATAAAGCTTTTACAAGCTTTACACAAAAAGTATTTGAAATCCATAAAAATATCCAGAGACAGGCCACCCCACAACAAAACAACAATCCATAACCAAAGTGCCCATGTCTCTCACCACGCCCAGATGATGACATTTAAACTTACAGGGTAGCTGCATCAGCTCCCTGACAGATACCCAAATTTGACTTAACCAGATTGACAAGGCCACCCCATAGGTTTGTCCTGCCCTAGTGGGGGACTTGGTGGGCCACACACCAAATAAGTAAACACGTATGGATGGGAGATGTACAAGCAGCAGGGAAGCAGCTTAGCTGAAAAATATTAGTAAGCTAGCAGCAAGGGGATGCATTGTATTGGTATTGTCATTTCTGGCGCAAGGGCTACTAGGGCCATATTGCACCTATCAACGGTATGGAGGTCAGACAGTTATTATGGAATCATGTCAGAGGCAATCATATAGCTGTATCCCTTTTAGGAAGCAGAAAAATTCTGGAAGATTTGCATCATTGCCTATAATATGACGAAGAGTTAAAGGTTCTTGAAGATTTCGTAGAATACTGAATAGGGCTTTTCGGGCAAGGGGATGCAATGCAGAATGAAAGTAGGATGAATGAAATGAATGAATGAGTATGAGAAACTAAGCGAATGTGCTGGGCACTGAATGGTAGAGTGAAATAGGAATTGTGGTAAAAGGAAATGAATGTTAGTTTTGGTAAGTGAGAGTGACCCAGTAAGGAGCAAGAGAGAGTGAATGAGTGTTAGAAGATATGAATGCAATGGAAAGTATGTAAACACTTTAATATATAAACTTAGAATATATAGGCTAACACACTGTCCTAGCTACTAATAACACCAACATACCCACTGCTACCTTCCCGACATGCAAACTTGCAGCCAAGTGCAGAATAATAATAGTAAGTTAAGGGGCCCAGGGTAGCAGTGAAAAGAGAGAGTTGTTGTTGTTGTTGTTTGGTTTTTTAGGAGCATTAGCAACTAAGGCCATATTGCTCCGGGATATGCGGTGGTCATTCCCTGACCTTTCCGCATCTTCCGTATTTGGTGGTGACGGGCTCGAACCCCGGTCTAATCAAGAAGCGTGTGCTATGCACTGCTGCTTCTTCCCACCTGGCTACGGAGGCGCCTCAAGAGAGATATGAATACGTGAGCCGAATACTTGTAATAATGAATGGAAGCATGGGTATGGGTGAGAAAGAACAAGTTATTTCCTATTATTGCTGTAAACCCTCACTCAGTTGTGGTAAGAGAACATCAATATTTCTATCTAACTGATGATATTTTAAGGAGTCCTTATGTGCTGTGATGTAACGACTAGATCGTGGATATAGCTTAGCTTAATTTTTCAGCACTCACCTCACAGTAATCCGCTTAGTTGGTTGAAAGTTTTGCCACGTGCATAATGGTTAAGAGATTCTAATAACTTACGGGGATTATAAATTTAAAAACTAAGTTATGGGTTTTAAAAATTTTTCTAAGAAAGGAAAGTGCATCTTCCATTTTATGGTTGTTTAATTAAAATAAAATGAAGTGAGATAAAAGCTAATAGCCGCGCACGAGCGACTTTCAAAATCGTCTTCAGTTAGCTATAGTGGGGAGGGGAGAGTGCGCGCGAGTGTGTTATATACTGGTTGGGTTCCCAAAAAAAATTTTTTTTTTTTTTTTTTTTTTGGGAACTTTCATTCTGCATTGCATAATATAAAAGCTTAATAAGAAAAAAATAATTTTTTTTTTTCGGGAACCCAACCTGTATATAACACACTCGTGTGCCCTCCCTCCCCACTATAGCTAACTGAAGACAATTTCGAAAGTCACTCGTGCACGGCTATTAGCTTTTATCTCACTTCATTTAATTTATTTTAATTAAACAACCATAGAATGGAAGGTGCACTTTCCTTTCTTAGAAAAAATTTTGAAAATCTATAACTTAATTTTTAAATTTATAATCCCCATAAGTTATTAGAATCTCTTAACCACTAAGCACGTGGCAAAACTTTCAACCAACTAAGCAGATTACTATGAGGTGAGTGCTGAAAAATTAAGTTAAGCTATATTCACGATCTATTTCTATCTAATTATTGTTGTTGTTTGTTATTTGGTTTTTAGGAGCATTAGCAACTAAGGCCATATTGCTCTGGGGATATGTGGTGGTTATTTCCTGACCTTTCCGCATCCTCCGTATGTGGTGGTCATGGGCTCGAACCCCGGTCTGATCAAGAAGCGTGTGCTACGCACTGCTGCTCCTGCCCACCTGGCTACGGAGGCGCCCTCTAATTATTGTACTCTGTAAACTAACATATTTATAATAACACTATGCACCATCGCATCCCCTCCTGGTGTGAGAAAGAAGATGAATACATGTGAAAAAAAAAAAGTTAAAGCTTAATAGAAAATGTAAGGGGGGGAAAAAGTATAAAATAGTAGGAAAAAAGTACAAAACAGAATGGAAGCAGTGTGAATGAGGATTAAGTGAATTAAATTATGTGTCTCCCCCCCACGATAAGATGATGGGCGGATAGCCATATAGCCCCGCCCCCATCCATCCAAGCAGTCAACTGTGCCATAGCAATTTAGCCGGTGTGGTGTGGGATGCAGACACTAGTTAGCAAGACTTACCCCTGACAGGTATGGGAATGAGCAGCAAACAGGCATTCCAACGTGGGGATCCCTATCCCCATGTACTTTCACTCTTACCACCCGGGTTGGTTGTTCTCTAACTCTCCACATCCCCTTCCACCACAACCTGGATAACACCCATATCCATCACCTAGTGAGTAACCACACTGCCACCTGTGAACTCCACCTCCAGGGCATGAAGGCATTATACCCAGAGAGAGTCCCTCTTCTGTCCTCCTTTAAACTAGGTGGGATCCTTTACTACTGTGCCACCTTTCACTCTACCACTTCCTGTCTTCTCACTATCACCAATTTTTTTTTTTTTTTTTTTTTTACTGGGATCTCTATCTGTAGCTTGGCTACCGCAGGGTTTTTCCCCACCAGTGCTTTCGTACTCCCAACTGCCCGGCCTGCTTCCTTGTGGCACTGGACAGTAAAGTAGAGGTTTTTGTTTGTTAACACAGGCCCCTAGGCAAAGAGGGCAGATGAACATGACCAACACAACCCCCACACTAATATGACACATACAATCACTAACCTACATAAATTTGGCCTTTACAGAGTTTTGTATTCATCACATTTCCTGACACTGAGGTGGGGAAATCCCCAGAGCCACACTAAAATTAACACCATACCCTATGCCCTTTCTGCACACGTTGTACTCCCAAAAATCAAATTCTGTATTCCTTATATCTGTGTGGCACCAAGTCTCTGATATTCTAACAGTATCCCCTTTTGATATCTCTTGACCAGCACTTGAGGTTGTCACAGACATTCTCTCAGATATGTCAGACAAGCTGTACTTGCTACCTGGGAGCCTAAAACACTGATGAAACTGATATTCAGGTGACATTCAAGTCAAGTGGACCAAATTTCAGCAAAGTCCAGGCGATCTGTGACAGCCAAATCCTCTCCTTGCACCTTCACGATGGCGGGACTGTTAGTAATCCTGGGTATAACCTCCATGCACAAGCACACTGTGAGTGACCACCCAGGTGTGAACCAACGTAAGCAGGAGTCGAGGTGTGGTGACCACAACGCATGGAGGAATGCCGTCCCTCTGTGTTGCCAGGCAATACTAGGTAGTAGATGACTCATCAACTGGTACAATACCACCACTTTGCTTATTGGAGGCTTGAAGTAGTGGAATCCATGTTTAGTCTCCAGAGCTAACTTCTGGTCAACCCTACCCCACCTCTTCCATCATGCAGTATAACTGATGACTTTTGAGGTTATGATGAACATCATAGCAAGATCCAATCTTCTTTACATTTCGAGGGTACAGCTCTAAAACTGTGTTCGCAGGCCAGCCGCCAGCTAGTACATCGGACCGAACCTACTGGTAACTCTCTAGGAGGCTTCCGGATCAGCTAGTGTATAATCTTGCTACCTCTACTCTGCCAGATAGTGACTGGAGGGAGTCTGAGTAGTGTGTATGCGGGGAGCATTGTCGAGGCCACATTATGTCAAGGATCTGGGTATATTCTTACCATGTGTATGCCACATCCAAAAATTTCATTACTTCATACAGCATGTTCCCCCCCGCCCGCATTTTTTCTTACCATTGACTACACCATGAATTGTCAAACTCATAGAGGAACCTTATCTGCGAAAAAAATCTAAACCTCCCAAACACTTCCCAGTTCATTTCACAAATATACGTGGTCTCAATCTCAACGATGTCCATTTCACTTTGCAGTCTGCCAAACCCCATGTACTTTTTCTGACAGAATCTCAGTTATCAGTTGATTTAACTACTGCTCATCTCAGATGCCCAAATTATTCACTGTATGATTCCTCTCGACTCAAAGGTGGTATTTGTGCATATGTTCGTTCCGATATTCTGTCAGAGAATTGGTAATTTGGAATCTGCTCTTTTTGATCTTCTCGCGCTTAAAATCTCTCTACCTCATTGTGTCAAATTCATCTGTTGTCTCTACCGTTCTCCCAACTCCACTAATCACTTGGAGCTCTTTGATTTCCTGTCTTTGCAACTTGCTTTTCTCCAGCCCAACTTTCCTAACAACGAGGTAATTTTCCTTGGTGATTTTAACATTCACAAGTGCAGCTGACTTCTGTTTTCCAGTCACACTGAAGGCTTTCAGTTGTGTTTGGCATAAAGGTCTTCTAAACAAGCTTCCATCTCATGGTTTGCCAACTATTTTTTGTAATTGGTTATCCAATTTTCTCTCAGATTGCTCACTGAGGGTGATGATAGATGACCCTGTCTTCTAACTTCTCCACTAATGCTAGTGTCCCCCAAGGTTTAGTTCTTTTCCCCACTCTTTACCTCTTGTATATTAATGACCTTCCATTGACTGGAAATCCTATCCATAGTTTTGCCGATGAAAGCACAGTGCTTCCACTTTCCATCTTGAGAAACCTTGCCCTGCTCAATCAGCTTCAACTTCTTGAATATCTGCTACAAATGCCTTAAATGCCGATCTCCAGATAATTCTCCAGTGGTGCAGAGACAACTCATTTGATTTCAATCCTAAAACTCAGTCGTGTATTATATCTTGCAAAAAGGATACTTTGGTGACACTCCGATTTCTAGGCAAAATGATATATCTCTTTTGGGGATTACCCTGACTTCTAATCTCTCTTGGCACAAGCACATTACAAATATTGCTTCCTCAGCATCTTAAAAAAAAACTTGGTTTTCTCTTTTGCTCTCTGCGTTACTTTTCTTCCAAACAGCTGTTCACTCTGTACAAATCGCAAATCTGCTCTACCATGGAATATTGTTCTCGCATCTGGGGCGGTGACCCCAAAATCTATCTCAGGCCTCTAGATTCCATTCAGTAGAGGGCAGTTAGGTTAATTAATGACTCCTCTCTAACAGGGTCTCTCCACTCACTGTCTCATAGGCATATTGTTTCTGCTGCATGCCTTTTCTACAGATACTTCCATGGGCACTGTTCTTCTGAATTGGCTTCTATAATTCCCGCTCTCTTTCAAAACAGTCCGAACACGTGCTGCCACCAGCCAACATCTATTTACTGTCCAACATCAAACTCACAGAACCAACTTTTCATCTTCCTCCTTTATTCATTCAACTGCCGTTTTCTGGAACAACCTTCCTTCTTACATATTTCCTGAAAATTACAGTCTACAGAAGTTAAAGTCTAATGTCAACAAATATCTTCTTTCGTCTTCTCAACCTCCAACCCAAGAACGGTACTAAGTACTATAGGTTCTGATCCCTCTCGTGTTTGCAGTTTTCATAAAAAAAAAAAAAAAAACCACCCTTCAAATTCATTTAATTTATTTACTATACTCCTAACACCGGTGTACATGCAAGTATGAACGTACCTGTTCTTACTCTTAGTTACTCAAACACAGCCAATGTATTTACTTGTTCCATGATGACTCCCAGCAGTAGTTCTTGAATCCCTAGCACCTTGTTTTCCAGGCAGATTGCTGCTCATTCTA
This sequence comes from Mastigoproctus giganteus, assembly GCF_048544385.1. NCBI lineage: Eukaryota > Metazoa > Arthropoda > Arachnida > Uropygi > Thelyphonidae > Mastigoproctus > Mastigoproctus giganteus. The sequence continues at coordinate 151,884,975 of NC_143587.1, read as the reverse complement.
ATAGAAACAGTGCAAGAATCACTTTCACCTCTGCCTCTGGCTATTGTTAATCTATTAGTCTGTGTATTCAACCCAAGCTAGCAGTTTTCTGACCTACCTAACACTGCCTCGATAGCATCAGCAAATATTCTTGCACCCTTTCTATTTAAGTTTATTCAATCACTGTAGAAGTAGTCTCATAGAAGCTGTCCTGTTAACAAGCACAGACGATGCTGATAAAAATTCTATCCCATGGGCCTTGCACAATTTCTCCAAGGCCAAATTGATTGACAAGGCTCTCATCTCTCATCATATACTCCCTCCTACCATGTCTGGGCAGAATTGCAGACACTTTCAAATTTAACCCTAAAATGCGACTTTTTTTTCAGCATTGACCTGTGCTTGCTAACTAATTCTGCAGATCTTCTACTCTTAATGTCTGCCAACGTGTAAAACAATATTACCTTTTTTGCCCTTAAAAGATTATATCTGCTCTACGTCATCAACTTTTGTCCCCTGGCAGACATAACCTAGTCCTATTCCACCTACCCTTTTTGCACAATATATTCCCTGTTTCCCCGACAAATCCTTAAAATTTACAAGGGTTTGCTAAACATGGAAACAGAAATACGACCAAAATTGCTCACTAAAAATATGCAAACTTTATCTGAAAACGTACCTTTACATAATCTGAAAATGCAAACTGCTGGTATCTTTCTCGCAATGGCAATTTGTTAAGCATACTTAAAACAAAGTCTTCTGGAACGAGAATATTACAACCTTGAGCCATACATTCTACTCCTGAAAAAAAATAAATAATAATCAGTATTCTAAGCAGTATATCACACGTATTTAATATTCTAGTTACCATATATTCCAGTATACAAGTTTTTTTTTTCCTTGAAAATTTGCACTTAATCTAAATTTGCCCTATAAATTGACCTTTTGTCAATCATCCACAGCTCATACAGTGGCATATTATACTGAAACCTAAAAATCTTATTTACTAAGAAGTCTACTTACGAATTCGATTTTTGCTCTGTGTTTTAGAAGTGTACACTGTGACACTATTCCTTATGTAGAGTCTTAAGAAACCAAAACCTACAGACAAAGGTGGTTGTTGAGATCACTCTTATTAATGATATATATGTACATGAGAAGCTTTGGTTAAGTAGTCATGCCACTCCATGTTGCATGTTTAGTACTGCAAATTGGTTTATCTGTAAACAGTGTCCCAATATGGAAGTGCATTTACTATAAGGAACTGACAATTTTGAAAGCTTACTGTCAACTCAAAGAGTAAACCAAAACCATAACAATTACAAATTCTGTGAACTGTTTTCGAACGAGAAGATGAGCAAATTCTTGGGGTTTAAAAGTGACAACAATGTATATTCGTGTAAGAATATACATGTAATGAATTGTAAATAAAATTATATTCCTTACTGTTTTTCTAACTCTAAGTATACTATGTCTGTAAATCAAATTTGGGATTTCACACTCACCACACAAGTTGACCTCAAAATTATAAATGGTTTTTGTGCTTTTAAGCCTGACTTACAGAATATACAGCATTTGACAATAATTTATACTAATTTTAACCACGACACACAACATATTATTATATTATTACTAGATACTGCTACAAAAAATATATCTAGCCCCGGAAGTTTCTGAAGGTCATTCTTCCATCGATGATAGCTAAGGACACCACTTGGAAGTCTAAAACCTGATGGAGCTGAAACTAAGATCTCATTTCAGTGGAACACAAAAAAATTTGGCTGCTAATTCTGGTCATTATGTAACGACACAGTTAATGCAGAACACTATCTCCTGTTGTTGTTGTTGGATTTCAGGTTTATGGTGAAATGTGTTTCCCCTTTACTGAAATCTTCAATTGTATAAAAAACAAATTTTCACAATCTTCTCTTCATTGGTTTTTTTTAAGCTTTGTAAACTTGTTACTCCATGTAAATCATGTTAGTTTCAATTTGTGTGTTCCGTTAAAAAATGCTTATGCATCTATTGAAATTTATAAAGGAAATAGAAGATTATCTTGGAAACAAACACCTCGAAGCATTTCTGAAGAAGACGACTCCTTGTGCAACAACCAACGAGTGCCGAACCAATAATAAGTGATCAACAAGTGTGCAATTAGTTGATGATGAAGAATAAACATTCTTTAAAATTTGTAAATCAAATAATTTCTTGATTATTATAATTTGCTTTATTTTACAGGCTACATTTTAATTTCTTTGGATAAATCATTGTTTAAACAAACTAATTAGCTAACTAATTTAATTGTTGAGAACATAACCCCTATTTTTAACATTAGGTCTATGGGATTTAATTCCCGCTTTAAGAGTTTGCTTTACGAGCGTGCGCTAGGAACGAATTAACTCGTAAAGTCAAGAACTACCTGTGTGTGTGTGTGTGTGTGTGTGTGTGTGTGTGTGTGTGTGTGTGTGTGTGTGTGTGTGTGTGTGTGTGTGTGTGTGTATTTTATATTATGACAGATCACCACAATGAAAAAGCTTGAAATCACTTTGATTACTGCCATCTGTAACAAATAAAAATGGTCCATTTTTCAATGCAATCACTACCTATTTGTGTAATTATTATTCTTATCCATGTAATTTCACTAAAAATGCCTTCTATTCTTCTTCTTGTACAACCATATTTTTATCTATTTCACTATCAGGAAAAAATAATTCTGAACAATGCACCTGCATGATCACAACTCAGAAGAAGATTGTGTTTATGATAAAAGATGCAAATAAACATTCAGTGCATATTGTCATTATGTCACTGTCACCATGAAGTGCAACATCTAATTTTGTATTTCTTTCTATGCAGTGCATGCTGGCATTAACCTTATTCGTTTCAAAATGTCTGATTACACCATGTTTCCCTCAACTTGAAAGTGAAATATCACATTACATATCTTACAAAAAGAAAAACACGTTGCCTTTTGCAGATTTTTCAATACATGGAGAATCTGGCATATACATCTTATGAAATTTTACATTGTATTTATTTGGCAACTTACTGAAAGATACTGCCAATCAGTTTTGCACCACAAAGTCAAATGAAATATCACACACTACAGGGAACAATACTATTAAGGCTCATTTCTATTTTGCAATGTATGTTACCACAGCACACCTGATGGCCAAGTCATTAATGAAAATAAGCAGAAATTTGAAAAATTAAAAAAAAAAAAAAATACAATTTTAACACTGTTTTATTTATTTTTCATGGAAAGAAAAAAAGATAGAGAGAATATGGAGTAATCCTCACCGACTATAATAAAACAGTGAGATTGAAAATGGCATATTGAGTTAAAAAAAAGAAATTCTCCATCATAAATCCAGAGACTGGCAGATATCAATCATCAGTACTGAAGGGAAGATGGAATGTTACAGAAAATTTCATCAGGAGACAACAACCATGATAATCATCCATCTGGGACATCATGATTTGTACAGCTAAACCAAGGCAAGTAATAAAAGTAATAATAATGATAATAAAAATGAAAATTAAATTTAAATCTGGAAACTGCAATGGCCAAAATGGTGATCCCTATGCTATGCAATGGATACATCAATATATGATATGCTATACTGGATGCAAAAAATAGTTTTGATATCACACACTTGGATTTCAGGAAAGCTTTTGATATTGCATATAAAAGACTGCTATAAAAATTTGAGCAGTATAGAATTAAGGGCAAGTTGCTGCTATGGATAAAGGGAGAATGAGTGGGAGAATACAGAGAGCGATAATTAATGGACACTGCTTTTTGTGGACTAATGTTATTAGTGGAAACACCCAGGGTTCGGCGTTGGACCCATTGTTGTGTTCTATATTTATCAATGGCATTGATGAAGGTATATCAGGCTTAATGTCCAAGTTTGCAGATGTTAGAAAGGTTGGCAGGGTTGTTAATGACAGTATGCTGCTGCAACAGGATCTAGAAAAGTTGGGCAGATGAGCTGAGAAGTGACAACTGAAGTTTAACATTCGCACACAAATGCGAAGTACTGCACATGGGTAGCAGTAACCCTAGGGTAACATACCAACTGTGTGGGATTACACTCAGGGTAGTGAAGAAAGACCTAGGGGTAGTTATGCTGTCAGATGTGAAGTTTTCAGAGCAGCGCAGACAAGCTGCCAGAGCAGCTCGTGGGGTCTTGTCAACGATATATAGGAACTTTGTTAGCAGGGATAAGGAGGTAATCATCCCTTTGTTTGTTTGTTGTTTGTTATCTGGTTTTAGGAGCATTAGCAACTAAGGCCATATTGCTCCGGGATATGCGGTGGTCATTCCCCGACCTTTCTGCATCCTGCGTATTTGGTGGTGACGGGCTCGAACCCCGGTCAATCAAGAAGCGTGTGCTATGCACTGCTGCTCCTTCCCACCTGGCTACGGAGGCGCCTTCATCATCCCTTTGTATAAGGCAATGGTCAGGCCACACTTTGAGTACTGAATACAGGTCTGGAGGCCTCATTTTAGGAGGAATGTACAGCTGCTGGAACGAGTTCAGAGTAGTGCAATGAGATTGGTGAGGGGAACAAAGGGGTGATCTTACCAAAAAAGGCCTTTAAGTTCTGCAAACTGCAGCATCTGGAGACTAGGCACCTGCAAGGTGATTTGATTCAGGTATATAAGGCTTTGAATGGTTTGAGCAAGCTCAATGCTGATGGGATTCTTCCTCGTGCTCAGATTACGTACTTGAGGGGCTGTTTGTTTGTTATTTGGTTTTTAGGAGCATTAGCAACTAAGGCCATATTGCTCCGGGAATATGCGGTGGTCATTCCCTTGACCTTTCCGCATCCTCCGTATTTGGTGGTGACAGGCTCGAACCCCGACTTGAGGGGCATAAATTCAAATTGGAGAAAGACAGTTGCAGAATAGGTATGCGGAAATTTGCTTTTAGCCAGCGAGTGGTTGACTGCTGGAACAAACTTCCATCTGTCACTGTGAAAGTTGATAGCTTAAATAGATTCAAAGAAGAAGTGGACAAACTTTTGGAGCAAATGGTTAGGTGAAATGGGAAGGGATTTTTTTTTTTTTTTTTTTTGGCTAATGCTGTACAAGCTTGCTTTCTCACATCACATGCCATTACTAATGCTAATATTAGAAAATAATGTATAAGGGGAAATAGAAGAAAGTAAAAAATGGGAAAAAAAAAAAGAAAAAATATTATCACGAAAGGGCCTGGTATACTGGGGTCCATGGTTAAGAAAATACAGTATAATCCAGCGAATGTCTTTAATAACACAATAAATACAATAAGATACAGTAGAAGCTTTCGAGGCTGTCGAGTCTCTTTATCAACTGTTGATAAAGGGACTCTTTATCAGGAGTTGATAAAGAGACTCGACAGCTTTGAAAGCTTCTACTGTATCTTATTGTATTTATTGTGTTATTAAATACATTCGCTGGATTATACTGTATTTTCTTAAGAAAAAATATTTATAGACGAGGGCCACTGACAAAGTGGCTCTTGTCAAGTACAAAATGAGCATAATGAATGTATATATAAGTGATAATAAAAGGGCAAAGAAATATAGAAAAAGGGTAAAGACATCAAAAGAATAAAGAAATGAAAAAAAAAGAGTAAGGAAATGAAAGAAATTATGGTGTGTGCACGCAATCCTGGTCATGCGCAGGAATTTAATAATACACTCTTTGAGTAAGCAGGGAGTTCAAAACCCTGACTGCTAAAAATACAGTTGAGCTGCCAACCTGCACTGGACCAGCATGGCAGATTATCAGTGTCCTCCCCAGGACCTATCAAATGGGCACGCTGCCCAGTGAATTTAACTGACCGCCCGGCTAAAATTTAAGCGATTCTCGCAGTAAAAGTGTGGTCTGCTCACTGCTCTTGATCAATATTAATTCGAACATACTATGTGATCAAGGTCAATGCGACAGGAGCATATAAATGTTAAATTATGCAATTAATTTTTGCTCTGGATCATTTAAGTAACATTTATAAGATTTTATAATTTTATAAAATTTTATAATATTGCGAAGTATTACACTAACCCACCCAGCTACTTCATAATGCCACGCGGCTGGCAAAATTTTCTGGGGAGAACACTGGATTATGGTCCATTTTCCTCAGCACGACTTGTTGAGGAGGTCTTCATCCTGCAGTGGATTGACGATGGCTGCATATTTAAATTTTATTTTAATATATATATATATATGATTATACATAAATGTACAAATAAAATAAAAATATATTGTCATATATCACACACACACACACACACACACACACACACACACACACACACACACACACACACACACACACACACACACACACACACACACCTGATGACATAATAATTTAGTCAACCATCAGAATTGCAAGAAAAGACAACAATAGAGCTTTTCTGATGCAAAGCACATGTCAATGCAATGTACAATTAAAAAATTAAGAATTTGAAATATAAAAGGAAATGGCCAAATTGATATAAATACAGGGAAAAAATATTGCCAAGATGTGGTTCATTGTTGATTTGACAGAGGAGCAAGGGAAATGTATGGGCAAGACAGAAAAACAGCTTACCTGACCAACAGTGTCACTAGCTCAACCCGAAACCAAAACTAAAACAAAGTGCCCTAGAAATGTCTAGAATATAAGAATAAGACAGAAGAGACCTCAAGCAGTAAAAAAAATAAATAAAAAAAAAACAATAATAATAAAAATAAAGTTAAATTCGAGATAAATACAACACAGAAGGGAAAAAGAAATAAGTACAGTACAAATTAGCAAGAAAAAGGTTGCTAAAACTTTGTAAAGGGGGGGGGGGAAATGGTAGTATAGGAAGAATAAAGTTTCTTAATACATGTTCGTATGATTAATCACTCATGAGAAATAAAAAGGAGAGTAAAGAAAATATAGAATAAATGGGATGGCTCAGGCAGTTTGGGATGCAAATCCTGTTCCTAAGAAAGGACCTTGAATGCCATTCTGAGAGTAAGATTCATGAATTTAAAGATGGTTACGAGAGAATAATGGTATAAAAAAAAATAATAATAAAGGTGGTCAAAGGTACAGAAATCTGTATTCAAGTACAAGTATTCTGCATAATACATTCAGAGGTACAGGCTTTCTATGTTGTAGGATCCCTGCAATGACTAGGCATAACACAGAATATACAAACCCAGTAAATGAGATGGGGAAAAAAAATTAATTGAACAATCTAGAAATCCAACAACATAGCCCAAAAAGGGATAATAGTAAATATAATTTGCAAAAATGAAAATGCAAGCCAGTTAAGAATTTGATTAATACAAATATAATCAGATATCACTTTTATGAGGACATTATAAATTTTAAAAAATTACCTTGAAATTCCTACAAATAGTTGCAATCCTGATAAACTGAGAAAGAATGATATGATAATGAACACTTTTGGGAATATTAGATAGCCAATGTGTAAAGTTAAGAACATCAAAATTAAAGGAGTCACATTTAATAAAAAGGTTAATAATTGTATGTCCATTATTAATATTAATGTCCAAGTCCAAATAATTGGCTTTTTGGTTACAAAATTGAGTTTTTTTCCAGTGTAAGTTCCTGGGGGATACAGATGGAAAAAAAAAAAAACAATAAGAAAATTTGGACAATTGAGCATATAAATCATTAACATATCTAAGTAGAATAATGTACAGGGGAAAAGCAAATTCAAACCAGTAAAGGTATAGATTTGGTTTTTTTTTAGGAGCATTAGCAACTAAGGCCATATTTCTCCGGGAATATGCGGTGGTCATTCCCTGACCTTTCCGCATCCTCCGTATTTGGTGGTGACGGGCTCGAACCCCAGTATAATCAAGAAGCATGTGCTACACACTGCTGCTCCTTCCCACCTGGCTACGGAGACACCTAAAGGTATAGGACACAGTGTACTAATCTAGAATTTAATTAAAGACTTAACTACTGTCAAGGGTAAAGGGAAAGGCTTTTGCTTTCATAATAAAGACTTAGAGTGGTCTCAGATAGTTTTTAAATTCTATGGGACCAATTGATGATGTTACCAACAAAAAATTCTAAATAAGAAGCATTCAGGAAAGTGATCATAGACACCACTATGCTTTTCATAACAACTGTAATATGCAAGTTAGCAGAAGAAAGTCTATGAAGCAGAAAGAAAAGTGAAGGGAAGAATTCTAACACTCAGGCAAACTGGAAGCACATTATTTAACTATGTAGATATTATCTTTCTTGTAATTATTGCATACCTTATTATTTTTTTACCTTCTTTCAGCTTTTAAATCCCTCTTTTCTTATATTTCTACTTTCCTTTCTTTACTTCCTTTAAGTTGGCATCTCCTGCACAAAAAACACCTCAACATCATACCATCCATATAGATACATAAGTTCTAACTTGCAATTACTTGTGTGTGTGTGTGTGTGTGTGTGTGTGTGTGTGTGTGTGTGTGTGTGTGTGTGTGTGTGTGTGTGTGTGTGTGTAAAAAAGTCTAAGCTCTTTATAGCAATCTCCACAACAGAATTAGAAAAAAATCTTTATGCTCATGCTCTCTTTCTCTCTCATTTGTGAAATATTCTGAAACATGAAATGTCCATATCCACTCCAGCACAGTCCCTGTATGTTTAGGCAATGGCACACATCATCAAAAATGTCTTCGCTATTATTGGATAAATCAACACAATTAATGGTGGAAGCATGAGAAGCTTCATTTGCTGAATCATTTATTCAAAATCCATTGCATTTGAAGCAATTGGTGATCAGTTTTTTGCCAACCTCATCCCATGCTGACTGTGCCAAAAGCAGGTTGATTTCACATTATTTTTTCCTTCTCAGACAGCACAATTTTGTTTAATAGCATTCTGCAATAGTTTTCCTTAAAGCCTTTGATTACAACTTTGATTCACTTGATCAAGTAAATGAAGAATGATTGTCATATTAAGTGATAGTACTTAACTACAAAATAAGCCATTCATTTGGCAATGAGGGGTGTAGTTATCCACAAACAGCAAAATTTTTCTATTCCCCCTGCTCATTTTTCAATCTAAGCCACTGATCTATCCTTCATAGATTTTTGTGGTATCCAAGACTTTTGATTAGTTCAATACATAGTCAGCATAGTCTTCAAACCTTAAAACATAGTCTTCAAACCTTAATACAATGCGAGTAGGCGTAATCTACAGACCAGGTGATTGTGAAGACTATGACAAAAGCCTCTACATGCAAATGGAATGGGCAAGTAAGCGTCAATGCCTTATTATGGGTGATTTCAATTTGCCTCTAATTGATTGGAGTAAATGGGAAGGAAACTCGACATGGGGAACAAAATTTTTAAATCAACTAGATGACTGTTATTTGTATCAACATGTCAGGGAAAGTACTAGAGAAAAGAATATCCTAGACCTCATCATCACACATGAATCAGATGACATAACAGGGCTGACAGTAGAGGAACCAGCAGCAGGAAGTGACCACGGAGTTCTACGGTGGATGATGACGAGAGAGGTAGCAGAAGTAAAAGGCAAAGGAATGGGTTTTAATTCCAGAAAAGGAAATTACGATGCCTTAAGGTACTACATGGCCTCTATTAACTGGGTAGATATCGCGCAGAGAATGAATACAATTGAACTGTGGTACGCTTTTAAAACATTAATCACAGATGCCTTGAATGCGTATATACCATTAAAAAAATACTCCACGAGAAGGGTTCCAAGTTGGATGAATAGTGAAGTTGCCACATTACTTGAGCAGAAAAAGGTGGCATGGAAACGTTACAGAGCAATAAAAAGTACTGAAGCCTATAACAGCTACAAGGTGATGTGTAATAGAGCCACAGAAAAGGTTCGACAGGCAAAGGCAGTTTATGAGAAATCACTAGCAAACAGAGCAAAGAGGGGGGGATAAAGAATTCTTCACATATATAAATGCCAAGAAGAGCAGGACAAACCAGATCGGACCTTTACGTAAGGGAAAGGGGATAGTAATAAATACACCAGCTGCCGTTGCAGATGAACTCAACAGTTATTTTGCATCGATATTTACAAATGAAAAGCCTTTTGTGGCAATGGGAAATTGTGGGAGCGAAGTTAAAAAATATGTAATTAATGATATTGAAATTTCGCAAGATTATTTAATGAAAAAACTTTCAAGCCTACAGACTAGTAAGGCTCCTGGAGTTGATGGAATATACCCTATAATCTTGAGAGAGGCGGCAAGCGAGTGCATTGAACCACTGAGGCTGGTTATGCGAGCATCACTAGACTCTGGGGAGATTCCCTTGGATTGGAAAAGTGCAAATGTATCTCCCATACATAAGGGTGGCTCTAAAAGTGAAGTGGGAAATTATCGACCTGTCAGTCTGACTTCAGTAGTAGGGAAAATCATGGAGGCATTGATCGAGGGTGGAATTCAGGATCATTTGGATCGAATTGAAATTCTCAAGGATACTCAGCATGGTTTTGTAAAGGGAAAATCATGTTTAACAAATCTGGTTCGCTATTTCGAAAGGGTCACTCACAAGCTGGATTTAGGGAATAATTTCGACATTGTTTATTTAGATTTCAGCAAAGCTTTTGACTCAGTCCCACATGAGCGGTTGCTTTATAAGCTGGAACAGGTTGGAATCACTGGGAAAATCCTTAGATGGATAGAAGGATGGCTTCAGGGCAGGAGGCAGAGGGTTGTGATAAATGGCTATTCCTCAGATTGGGTTGATGTAAGAAGTGGGGTTCCCCAAGGATCAGTATTAGGACCACTGTTGTTTTTAATTTTCATAAACGACATTGATGAAGGGATAGAGGGCGTGATGTCTAAATTTGCAGATGATGTTAAAATTGGTAGAGTAGTTAATGATCACTGTCAAGCTGAGCTTCTTCAGAGAGACCTAGATAGACTTCAAGAATGGTCAGAAAAATGGCAGCTGTGCTTTAATCCAACAAAGTGTAAGGTATTACACCTGGGAAACAGTAATCCCAAAATAACTTATTCACTTGGTGGAGTTCAACTAAACCCAGTACTGGAGGAAAGGGACTTGGGTGTTACGATACGGTCAGACATGAAATTCTCTGAGCATTGTAAACAGGTTGCAAGGAAGGCCCATTGTGTCCTATCGATGATCTATCGAACTTTTGCAAGTAGAGATAGGGACGTGATAATCCCATTATATAAGGCTTATGTTAGACCACACTTGGAATACTGTGTTCAAGTATGGAGACCGCACCTAAAGAAAGACATCGAGCTTCTTGAAAGGGTGCAAAGAAGGGTAACTCGCCTGGTGAGATCGGCAAAAGGGCGTCCTTATGAAGAAAGACTTTGAATATGTGGGTTGCAGAGTTTGGAAACTAGACACCTTAGAGGAGATTTGATTGAGGTGTTTAAGGCTCTGAGAGGCATCAGTAAAATGAATGAGGACAAAATTTTCAAGATTATAAATGATGCTAGAACTAGGGGACATAAATTCAAGTTACGCGGGGAAATGTTTAGATTGGACTGCAGGAAGTTTTATTTTAGCCAGCGAGTTATAAATTACTGGAATAAGTTGCCTTCATGGGTGGTAGAGGCCGACAGTTTGGGGAAAGTCAAAGGTCATCTGGATAGTACTTTCGGGTAAGGGAAGCGCATATGATGATAGGATTAATTTCCTTTTTATTTAATTTTTAATTTCATTTTATTATTTTTATTTATTTATTAATTATTATTATTTATTTATTTATTTAATTTTTGTTTTTATCATTGTTTTGTTCGGATTTTTTTTTTTTTTTTTTTTTGGCTGGTGCAGCATAAGCCATAGGCTTTCTTGCACCATACGGCCGTTACTAATACTAATACATCAGAGTTTCTGACATTCCCAACAATTAAGAGAGGATGTTACTCAGTGTCAGACATGTTTACCTTTAAATGAAAGTGTTTTATCCAACAGCAACTTAAAGGCATTGAAGATGTCATTCTGGTCATGTCAACAAATCATTTTTTAAACTGTCCTCCTCCTATTCCTTTGTAGTGTCGGTGTTGACAGTTGCACTTTTACTACACACTCCCTTTGATAGAGAGCCCATTATGAGTCTTAAATTTCTGGAACCATCCACCAAAATACTTCAGTATTCATCCGACGTGCAAACGATTCGGCCTCTGTTTTTATAAAAGATTTTTGTTCACAGGAACTCTTGTGGCATGCATCATCATTAGTCATTCCAAAAGTTACCTTTTCAAGATCCAGATATTGCCTTTCGTGATCTTATACTACCTGATGTGGAAGATTTCCCTAAGATTTCAATCTTTTTGATTTTTCAGAATGGTGATCAGTGTACCTCTTAGGGATTTGGTCCTAAAATGCATGCCATTACCTACAGTCTGTAAAATCTTAATATTGCCTGCAATTTGCAAAGCTACCTACTTTGTGGGAGCCATATCAATAAACATACAATCTATACATACTACATAATGAAATGAACTTCTAGTTGAAGTTAATTTCATTATTCTAACAAACAAGAGAAACTGTCAACGTGCATGGAAAATCATGTGATTTCTCAGTCAGCCTGCAAGCTAGTCATTACCTTCAATATCCTTTCATTTTGAAACATGAATATTGTAATGAAAAAATAAAAAAAAACAAGGTACAGTATTGGAAATTCCTGTTTGTTATGCAGAATTTGTTTGTCTTTCAAGGTTGCTATAACAAATGTAAAATAGCATTAGGTTTATGGGAAGGTGGGACCTACAACACTGGGCATAATAATATGCTGGAAGAGAATTGCTGTAATGAGTTTTGACTTCATATATAAATATAAATTCTTATATATAAATGTATGAATATTAAATTTAGGACCTAAAGGCAGTTTTCCATATTTGCAATCAAATACAGGCAATCATCGTATAACATAGTGCTTCTACAACATGGTTTTACTCTAACATGACTGATAAATTGCAGTAATCCTTGCACAACACGGTACTTATATAAGGCAATTTCGCTCTAACACGGTTAGAGAATTTCAGCAAACCTTCCATAAAATGGTATTGAGTTTTTGTGTGGGGAAAACTTTGCTATGTTGGATGTAATTTTTCAACATTTCCATTCTTTTTTTTTGTGCATAGCCACTGGGCTATGCACAAAAAAAAGGGAAATCCCCATATTTTATTTTTTTGGGAAATCCCTGAGTCAGTACATTCAGGAAATATGATAGAACCGACATAAAATGGAATCAGTGCAATAGCAGAACTTGCTAAGTCAGTAGAAGGGAAAGGTTTTGAGGATATGACTACTGAAGACTTTGTGCTATTGAATTTCTGCTTCTTTGAGACTATAAAAAATTGACTTCGAAGTGTGCAGTTCATGACTTTTAAGGTTTTTGTAAGATCATTTTGACTTTTATCTGATCGTTTATAAATTTTGCCAGGTATGTATTACTAAACTTTGTTCTTAAGAACTGTATTGGAATAATTTCTTTCTTGTGAATTAAATTCCAGCCCTAAATTATGCCTAAGAAAAGTAAAAAGAACACCATTCAAAACATATATTTTTCAATTGTTGGACTGTACTGGAATCATAGCTTTATTGCTCAAAGAATTAAACATTAAATGTGTCCTGAAAAATGTATGGCCAGAATCAGTTCATTCAAAAAATATGGTCGAACTGCCATAAAATGGAATCGGTGCAATAGCAGAACTTGCTAAATCAGTAGGAGGGAAAGGTTTTGATGATATGACTACTAAAGGCTTTCAAGAATTACTGGTAGAAAAAGAAGCTGACAAAGTGGATTTGGTGGAAATCAATAGGAGGTAAATCAAATCAATTCAGAGGATGATAGCACAGATAAATTCTGAAGTTCCAAATTTTACACTAAAAAGCATACGGGAAGGCATAAACTTAGAGGAGCAATCGGAATCTTATTTTTTGAATGCAGATCCTTCAAAGTGACCTCCGGCCTCAGTAGCCAAGTGGTCAGGAGTGGGAGTGCAATAGGATACACTGAGTAGACCGGGATTCGAGCCCTGGACTGCTAAATACGGCCGATCTGCCAACCCACACTGGACCAGATTATGGTCCATTTCCCTCAGCATGAATTGTTGAGAAGACTGCAGCGGATTGATAATGGCTGCAGTTTACCTTTTTTTTTTTTTACCTTCGACTGAAAGGAGGACAAAGTTCAAAAGGGAGCTTCAAAAATACACTACCGTTATATTTACAAACCATACCATTCCATATCATATGAAATTTACCAAGATCTATCAGAATAAATACAGAATTTTTTATACAGAATAAAGTTCAGAAGGTGAAAATATTCTGCAAGAGAGAAAACGTTCTCGTTCGAGTGTGTTTAGCAGCAAAGAGGAAGAAAATTAAATGAACGCACATTATCTGACATATATGTATTACAGTTTTTAAGACATCTGTTCAGTTATTACTATTTTTAATAAAAATTAAGTTTCTGATAGTTATAAAAAAAAAAAAGTGTATGCACGATATTTTATAGGAACCTAACTACCATGTTATACGATATGGGTTCCCTGTATATGTAATATGTATATTAAATGTCACAATTCAATTCCAGCAGTCATTTCCCCCCATGTTCATATGGTGGATCATGTCTATATTGTCTATGTTCATATGATACATCAATGTTGAAAGCAGCTCAGTCTGCTTTGAACATTGAAGTATCACATGAACATAGACAATATAGACATGTGTAGTAATTGAAATGTTGTCTGATGCCTTGTAGCCATGCCTGAGAGAGATGAGACAGTGGTGATCAGTTTTATTTTCTTTTCTTTGGTTTTCTATTTAAATTGCATTTATTTGCTATTACTTCTCCACTCAAAGGAGTATAGGTACAGCCTATACTCCTTTGATCAGTACAGCCATTCAAGCCTTCCTTACTTTAATCATACAGTAATCTGTTTTAGGAAGATGGATTATTTTTTTTTTTTTTAATTTTGCTGCTATTTATCATGTTAAATAGGCTAGCAGAACCATATCGTGAGGATCCTAAACATCATCCATGTAAAAATTTCCATGGTTTTCCATTTTTAAATTAAATTTGACAAAAATCTATCTTACTTTTAAATATTTGTTATAACATTGGATTTTGGAGATATATAAATTCTCTGAGATCACATTATACTGTTTAGTTGGGTTGTTTGTCTAATTTTTCCCTATCTTCCGTCTCCCCCCTCACTGGAATTATTACATATTTTAGCTGATATCTGGTAATTCTTCAATGGTATAGTAAAACTCCCAGGAAAGGATCATAACTATGGATTGAATAATACAATAATCAGTTTCACAAGCAGAGAATATATATATATATATATATATATATATATATATATATATATATATATATATATATATATTATTTTAAATATTTTAACTCTTACTAATTACCTATTGATCTACCCTGAGTGATCTGGATTTCAAAATGCATAGCCCAACAGTCTTTACAGAATGGATGACCACAGGTCAAACTACGATAGAAGTCACCTGAGAAGTGTTGGAGACATATAGAACATTGAACACACCTGCTTGTACGAGCAACCTGCATGAGTAGAAAAATGTAATTATCATATGTTTGAAATGAAATTGTGGTCAACAAGATTCACATAATTCCAAAGCTACTAATTTTCAAATTTCACACAATTTTACTCTGCCTGCTGCTTACCTATCATTAATTTTTGACACTGCATATCAAAACAGTTACACCTTAATTTAAATGAATAGTACAATTTTAATTATTTGAAAGAAAAAAAAAAAAAAAATGAAATGCAAGAAAGTATAGAGAAAACAAAAGGAAAGTGGGAGGACTTTTTTTTGAAAACTAGAATGAAAATATTCCTTCATATATTCTATGAACATTGCTACATACATTGTTTTACATTTCATTTGTTTTTTGAAAGATGTTATATAAATTCTGCCAACACAAACACAGAGAACCAAAGTTCTTTAAATCCATTTGTCTATCTTACCATGGGCACGACATTGCTGAAAGTATGTTTTTAGCTTTTACCATTTTGAAATTAAAAATGAATAGATATTTTGTATGTCTACTTTAACTTTTGGCAGTTAAAAGCAAAGTACACATTGAGAAGAATGCAACTACACTATATTTTTAATCAGTTCAGAAAACTGTTACTAGTAAAAGAGTATAAATATTCAAATGTGCTATTGTCCCCATACACTTCCAAGTTTACACACATGGGCAAATTAATCAATATATACAAAACCTAACAATTATCAATAACTATCCAGATTTTCACCACTTCCCAGAGAGCTATTTGGGTACTATTGGCACCATCACTGGTAAGCAACCAGACATAGTAATAAGGGCTCCTAGAGAACATGAACAACCAGCTCTTATATCATGGGCTTGGTAAACCCTTGATATCTAAACTTCATGGGGTGGGGTGGGGAGGAGAACTGTGTGTGTGTGCATGAGAGAGAGAAAGAGGAAAGAGAGAGAGAGAGAGAAAAAAGAGAGAGAGAGAGAGCTAAAAGTAAAAATTACATGAAGTAAAAGCAATAAAATGAATAGGGGGAAAGCCTCCTAAACATTATATAGCCTAATGATTGGGAAACAGAAAAAACACAAAAGTTGAAAAAAAAAAAAAAAAAAGAAAAAGAAAATAAATTAATAAACTGAATTACTTAGGAACTCCAAGCTCATATCAACCATCCCTAAGAGGGCCTTGGAGTGAGAAGTTAAATATTCTAACTGTAAATTAAAATATAAAAAAAAAAAAAAAAAACACCTAATTAATATTCAAATTATAATATGAAACCAAAAGTGCTACATCATGCAATTTAAAAACAATCATGATGTAGGACAGAAAGAAACTATATCTGATCTGCTCACTCCTGACAGTTAATCTATGACACCAGCACTATCTGATTACACCAACTCTACCTATAACGTCATGCCATAGATTGTAATGTATGTATGTAAACCCCAAACACGAGAGGTGTTCGAACCTATAATACTTAGTACCGTGCTTGGGTTGGTGGTTGAGAAGACGAAAGAAGATATTTGTTGACATTGGACTTGAACTTCTGTAGACTGTAATTTTCAGGAAATACGTATGAAGGAAGATTGTTCCAGAAAGCAGCAGTTGAATGAATAAACGAGGAAGATGAAAAGTTGGTTCTGAGTTTGAAGTTGGACAGTAAATGGATGTTGGCAGAGCATGTTCGGACTGTTTTGAAAGAGAGAACAGGAATTATAGAAGCTAATTCAAAAGAACAGTGCCCATGGAAGTATCTGTAGAAGAGGCATGCAGCAGAAACAGTACATCTATGAAACAGCGAGTGCAGAGACTCTGTTAGAGATGAGTCATTAATTAACCTAACTGCCCTCTTTTGAATGGAATCAAGAAGCCTGAAAGAGGTTTTGGGGGCACCACCCCAGATGTGGGAACAATATTCCATGGCAGGGCAGATTTGAGATTTATACAGAGTGAGCAGCTGTGTGGAAGAAAAGTAACGACGAGAGCGAAAGAGAAAACCAAGTTTTTTAGATGCAGAAGAAGCAATATTTGTAACGTGTTCGTGCCAAGAGAGATTAGAAGTCAGGGTAATCCCCAAAAGAGATATATCATTTTGCCTAGAAATCAGTGTCACTAAAGATAAGCATAGGAGCAGAAGAATACTTTTTGCAAGATATAAGACAAGACTGAGTTTTAGAAGGGTTGAAATCAACTAAGTTGTCTTTGCCCCACTGGAGAATTACCTGAAGATCAGCATTTAAGGAATTCGTAGCAGATTTTCGAGAAGTTGAAGCTGATTGTGCAGGACAAGGTTTCTCAAAATGGAAAGTGGAATGCAATGTGCTATCATCGGAAAAACTATGGATAGGATTTCCAGTTAATGGAAGAAGGTCATTAATATACAAGAGGAAAAGAGTGGAGGAAAGAACTGAAACTTGGGGGACACCGGCATTAGTGGAGAAGTTAGAAGACAGAGATCCATCTACCATCACCCTCAGTGAGCGATCAGAGAGAAAACTGGATAACCAATTACTAAAAACAGTTGTCAAAACCATAAGATGGAAGCTTGTTTAGAAGACCTTTATGCCAAACACGATCAAAAGCCTTTGAGATGTCAAGAGCAACTACTTGTGTTTCACCGACCCTTTCCATTAAATTAGTCCATAAATGGGTAACATAAGCCAGAATATCACCAGTGGATCGACACTGACGGAATCCATACTGGCGATCGTTGATCAGACGGAAGGTTTCTAGGTAGTTTAAAATTTGGCGGTTAATTGATTTCTCCATTACTTTAGAAAGAGAAGTAATTGCAATGGGACGATAATTGGATGGGAGGGATTTGTCACCTTTTTTAGGAACTGGCTGGATATGAGCAAATTTCCAAGCAGAAGGAAAAACATCTTTGGAATAAGAAAGTGAAAAAAGGCGGCAAAGAATAGGAGTAAGTTCAGGAGCACAGGTTTTGAGAACAAGTGGAGAAATACCTTCGGAAATGGAGCTTTCTTAGCATCAAGATTCGTCAAAATCCTTCTGACATCCTTTTGACGGAAGACCACAGGAGGCACTGAATGGAGCCTGTTGGGAATAGTGGGAGGTGTTTTACCAAGATCGTTAATGCATGAGTTGAAAGAAAAATGGGATGCTAGCAGGTCAGCTTTATCCTTGGCTGAAGTGACAACGGAACCATCTGGTTTGGACAGAGGTGGGAGCAGAGATGGGCAAAAGTTGCGGCCAATAGCTTTGGCAAGAGACCAGAATGCTCGGCTACCATTAGGGCAAGAAGCAAGTTTTCTACTTGTAGCCTGTTCAAACTCATGTTTGGACTGGTTAATAACTGCTTTATAATTGTTGCGAGCTTTGGTGTAGGCAGAAAATGAAACTGAAGAATTAGAAACAAGCCAATTACGATATGCAACATTCTTCTCTCGAACAGCCTTAGCACATTTATTGGAAAACCAAGGTTTAGATAAAGGACGGGATTTTAAAGTGGAGTGTGGTATAAAGGATTCCATTCCTACAAGAATAATTTCACTGACACAATCTGAACAAATGTTGACATCAAAACTTTTGAAAAAGTAATCCGACCAAGGAAAAGAAGTCTCGCAGGTCATCCCATTTTGCATTCTTTTAATGCCAAACAACACGAGGTTGGGAATAGTCATGAGATAAAGGTTCCATTGGAGAAGAGACAATCACCAAGTTGTGATCTGAAGTGCCTAAAGGACCTCTCACTTTGACCGTGTACTTAGAAGGGTTGTTTGTGAGAAAAAGATCCAGCGTATTGGCTGTATGATTAGGACTGTCCGGTATTCTTGTAGGTAATGAACAATCTGTGCAAGATCATTAGTAACTGCAAAAGCCTCAGCATCTCAACCAGCTGGGTCGGTGTGACTAGAAAACAGAAGCCAGCTGGAGTTGTGAACATTAAAATCACCAAGGAAAATTACCTCACTGTTAGGAAAGTTGGACTGGAGAAAGTCAAGTTGCAAAGAGAGGAAGTCAAAGAGCTCCATGTGATTAATGGAGTTGGGAGAACAGTAGAGACAACAGATGAATTTGACACAATGAGGTAGAGAGATTTTAAGCCAGAGAAGATCAAAGAGAGGAGATTCCAAACTGCCAAGTTTCTGACAGGGAATACCAGAATGGACATATACACAAGTACCACCTTTGAGGCAAAAAGAATCATACAGCAAATAATTTGGGCATCTGAGATGAGCAGTAGTTGAATCAACCGATAACTGAGATTCTGTCAGAAAAAGTACATGGGATTTGGCAGACTGCAAGTGGAAATGGACATCGTTGAGATTAGAACTGAGACCATGTATATTTGTGAAATGAATTAAGAAGTGCTTGGGAGGTTTACATCTTTTCACAGATAAGCTTGCTCTATTAGTTTGACAATTCGTGGTGTAATTCAACAGTAAGAAAAAGTGGGTGGGACATGCTGTATGAAGTTATGAAATTTTTGGATATGGCATACACATGGTAAGAATATACCCAGATCCTTGACATAACGTGGCCTCGACAATGCTCGCCGCATACACACTGCTCGGACTCCCTCCAGTCAATATCTGGCAGAGTAGAGGTAGCAAGATTATACACTAGCTGATCCAGAAGCCTCCTAGAGAGTTACCAATAGGTTCGGTACAGTGTACTAACTAGCAGCCGGCCTGCGAACACTGTTTTAGAGCTGTACCCTCGAAATGTAAGGAATATTGGATCTCACCACGATGTTCATCATAACCTCAAAAGTCATCAATCATACTGCATGATGGAAGAGATGGGGAAGGGTTGACCGGAACTTAGCTCTAGAGACTAAACATGGGTTCCACCACTTCAAGCCTCCAACCAATAAGCAAAGTGGTGGTATTGCACCAGTTGATGAGAGTCATCTACCACCTAGTAGTGCCTGGTAACATAGAGGGGCAGCATTCCTCCATGTGGTGTGGGCGGCTTACGTTGGTTCACACCTGGATGGTCACCCGCCATGTACTTGTGCATGGAGGTTATACACATTATTACATTTAGTAATGCCACATTATTACATTTTCTCATGTAGGGTATATTTCCCATGGAAGCCTCCTTCCTCTATTTATAGGACATTAGCATTAGTAGAGGAATATGGTGCAAGAGAGCAAGCTTTAATAGCATCAGCCAAAAAAAAAATAAAAATAATAAAAACCTTCTCATTTCACCCACTTTTCACTCTAAATGTTTGTCTAGTTCTGCCTTGAACTTTTTTAAGTTGCTAACCTCCACTGCAACAGATGGAAGTTTGTTCCATCTATCAACTACCCACTGGATAAAGGCGAATTTCTGCACGTCTATTCTACAATTGTCTTTCTCAATTTGAATTTATCTCCCCTTAAGTAAGTAATCCGAGCAAAAGGAAGAATCCCATTAGCATTGAGCTTGCTCAATCCATTCAAGGCCTTATACAACTCAATTAGATCACCTCGCAGGTGCCTAGGCTCCAGAAGCTGCAACTTGCAGAACTTAAGTCTTCCTGGTAACACCAACCCTTTGTTCCACTCACCAATCTTGTTGCCCTTCTCTGTACTTGTTCCAGCAGCTCTACATCTTTCCTAAAATGAGGCCTCCAGACCTGTATACTACTGAAGGTGTGGTCTGACCATTGCCTTATACAAGGGAACAATCACCCCCCCCTTATTCCTGCTAGCAAAATTACTGTACATCATTGACAAGACACCAAGAGCTACCCTTGCAGCCTTTTTGCACTGCTCAGAAAACTTCATATCTGATTGCACAATCAACCCCAGGTCCTTTTTATTCTCCAACTACCCTGAGTGTAACACCACCCAGTTAATATGCTACTCTGGGGTTACTGCTACCCATATTACTGCTACCCCTGTTGAGGTCCAATGTTGCCCACACTCTGCCCCATGGAGGCAGACCAGGTACCCACTAGTTTAATTTGGTACTCTGGCAGGTCCTGCCACCTAGTTTCCTGAGATTTCAGTGGCTAGGACCTAAAAATAAAAAATTAAATAATTTTTTTTAAAAATGCAGCATGGGAAGATTGCGCTGGGATTGGAAAGGCCAAAATGGTGGGACAATGGTGCAATTTCGATATGGTTATTTTTGGTGTATGAGGCATTAGCTTGCATACAGATAGTGGGGGTGGGGAGAATGAAGATTGGGGGATACGTCAGAAGAATGAGGTCGATAGGGAAGGTGACCCTAGATTGTTATCAGTGGGGCATGTCCATACTCCACCAGAGGGAAGAATGGGGTGTGGTGAAGAGACAGCAGGGCCATCCCCTCCCCCAGCTGGGGTGGGAGAGGAAAGGGCCAGGCAAGGGAGCTGGCAGAGGTCGCCAATATGGAGTGTGCTGCTTAGCAGCATGATCAGTCTGCAAGTCTAAGATAGGTGTCACAATAATGGTGTTCAGTGATCCAGTCCGAGAGGTTCTACCAGGGGCAAAGTCACTTCTGCCACTGGTCCATATATCTGGATGGTCGAATGGTGTCACTCATGGGATCTTGATCCCATTCGGTTGAATCAATCATGTTTCATCTGTTTCAGTTGTCACGTCCATGGGTCATTCCTAATTCCCATCCAGTAGTCATGTTCCCATCCAGTAGTCATGTTCGTGGTTGTTTATCTGTTGCAATTGTCACATCCAGAGGTCGTTCCTGGGGTGAGACCAAATACACTAATAGTTGTCAGTGTAGGGTGGTGTCACTCATGTTAGTCATGGTTTTCTATCCCTTCCGATAGTCACGTCGAGTTGCTGGGATTCCAGCATTAGGTCTGGGGGAAGTTGCGATATTGCTCTTAGTCGAGAGAACAGCTTGTGCGCAAAGTGCAAGAGTGCTCTGTAATGCTCCTCCTCCTGTAGAATAAGGTGCTCCTGATCTTTTGGGTTGAAGCATATTTTAGTTATAAGATGGCATCTTATATCCTCAAAGAGGGGACAATCATGCATTAGTGTGACCATGTATAGTTATCGCCACAATAGCATAATGGAGATTCCTTGATGGCGAACTCCAACAATTTGGCACTGAAGGAGCTGTGCCCCATTAGTAGGAAGGTGGTGTAGAGCCATGGTGAAAACCAGGCCAGCTGTTGGGGTAGACTTGGGTAACATCTGGGATAAATTTCTGAGTTATGGCACCTTTGGTTGATTCTGCCCATCGGGACTCCCAGGTTTGCTGGAGGCGGTTGATATGCCGTTTCTTTTCTGTGTTGCTATTTTTGGTCAGGTTGGTGGTGAAGCCAATACAAGTTACACTTTTTCCTCTTGATAGTTGGTAAAGCAAGCCACAATGGACGATTTCCAAATCCAAGGGTATGGATTCCACCAGGGCCTGCAGCATGTGTGAGCTGACCATGCAGCATGCTCTGGAGATGATGAGCAAGATCCTAAGCTGGATCGTCTCTAATTTTCTTTTGTTTACGGCTGTAATTGCTTTTATACCATATGTTTGTGTGCCTTATCCTCATATTTATTTAAACATAGCTTTATGGCCTTTCAATCTGTTGTATAGACAACCCTTTAAAATTATTTAAAATTCTTCAGACAACTGAATAGGAATACAACAAAGAGGATATCACATCAAATGATATCAACCACATTTCATGGGGGAGCACACATTAGCAACCCTGTACCATACTTCTGTGGGAAAGGGCAGCTGAACTTGTTCATGATACAACTCCTTGGTGCTGATATTCACAAGATTTCTTATCTGCTGAGCTACTGGACCAAATTGTTTTCCTTCCAAGAGAGGAAAAATTACCTCCCTATCCTATTTGTAGTTGGAATGGTCTTATGTATGATATTGTGGGAATCACTCAGAATTTTTCAATTTTTTTTTTTTTTTTTTTTTTTTTGTTGAATACCTTATCACCCAATATTAAGTTCACAATGAAGTTGGAAGGAGATAATTGTCATCTTTCCTCAGGGTGAGGCATGAAAACATTTCTATTTTGCAGTATCAGTTGAATAAATCGACATAACTGTAACATTAAAAATAATGCAGTTTTAGTTCTTAAACTAAGTACAATAAATATGCTCCATTAGTCACACAGCTTTCTAATCTATGCTGAAATTTTCCCATAAAAAAATGAAAATTTCACTAACTCAGCAATATTCAAAGGATAATCATGAAAGGATCTTTCCTTCAGATATCTCTTCAGTCATTCGCACTGAAGCAAAGAGACTTTGGAGGCCACACAAAATATTCAAATCTTAAAACATGATTAGGAAACATGTTAAGACTTGCATAGTAGTGCAGCTATTTTGTCAGCTTTTTTGCCCTCTTGTTGGAAATAAACTGTTTTGGCATACTCTTAACCCTAAAGCTCATTCCATAAGAAAATCTTTAATAAATGAATACACCATCCTGCATTTACTGTTATCATTTGATCCAACCTCCTTTTAAAAATATAGTCATCATGATTCAGAATGTTGTAACTCCACAGCATACTCAGATAGTGTAATGGTTTTCAATTCAGTTCAATAGGATTTCATAGATATCAACAACAGTGGGGATATCTCAAGGAAAGAGCTTTTCATAATTTCTCCTCAAATATAGTTGAGGAGAAATGTATGTATTTATGCCCTCTTACTGCAGCGAGAAATGTATGTAAGTATGCCCTCTTACGGCAGCAAGAGGATCAGAGTGGAAGCAAAGGGTGCTAAAAACCTCTGGGTACGACCAGGCTGCCATGCACGGAAACTGAACTTGGCCTGTTATAACGTAAGATCACTCATCGGTGAAGACAGGATATTAGAGCTGGAAAAGGAATTAGAAAATGTGAATTGGAATATCATCGGTTTGGCTGAAACAAGAAGAAATGAATCACTTATAAGTTTATCAAGTGGAAATCTGCTGTACACCAATGGAAACAGTGAAAGGAGTGAAGGTGGAGTTGGATTTCTGGTCCATAAAGATTTTAAAAACAACATTTTGGAATTCAAAAGTACATCACCAAGAGTGTCAAGACTAATACTCAAGATTTCTAAGAGGTACAAGCTAAAGATTATAATGATTTATGCACCAACATCGAGCCATGATGATGAAGAGGTTGAAGAAATGTACACCGAAATTGAGTCTTCTAGTTGAGCAGAAAACCCACTACACTATTATTATGGGAGACTTCAATGCTAAGGTTGGAAAAAGACAAAACAGCGCAGAAAGGGGAACTATAGGAAATTTTGGAATTGGTGAAAGAAATGAAAGAGGTGAAAGACTTGTGGAATTTGCAGAATCTCAAGGACTGTCAGTAATGAACACTTTTTTCAAGAAAAGGGCGAACAGAAAGTGGACATGGAAGAGTCATGGATTAACTACTAATGAAATCGACTTCATCCTCACTAACAGAAGATATATTGTGAATGATGTTACCGTCCTGATTAAGGTAAATGTTGGAAGTGATCACAGAATGGTAAGATGTACACTTGATATAGATGTAGGAAAGGAAAGGAAAAAACTGACGAGCAAATAATACAAAGGTCTTTGAGATAACAGAAGAGGAGAAAAAGCAGTATGTACTGGACCTTAAGAACAAGTTTGAGCTTCTGCAGACTGCTCAGGACCAAGATATCGACGAGGAATATTACAACTTTCTGAAAGTGATAAAGCCCAAGAAACCTATAGGGAAAAAGAAATCCAAAGAAGAAAAAATTAGTCAAGAAACACTTGTCATGATGAACAGAAGACGACAAATGAAAAGCAAGAAAAACACTGACAGGGAGAAAATTGAGTATACTGTGTTATGCAAAGCCATTAGAAAGAGACTCAGAGAGGACATAAGAAGATTTAACACAAGAAAAGTAGAACAAGCATTAAGGGAAAACAAAGGATTTAAATCAGCAGCCATGAGCAGTAATACAGAAAGACAAATGATACTGAAACTGAAGAATAGCGATGGTGTACTTATAAACAGCAGAGAAGGCATAATTCAAATAGCAGAAGACTACTATAGAGAATTATACAAGGAGCAGGGGAATGATGCCAGCAGTAGGGAAGATGGATTGCAAAGTAGCAACACATACGACATACCCAATATTCTTCCTGATGAGGTAAGAACATGCATTGAAGAAAATGAAGAATCGGAAAGCCCCGGGGGAAGATGAAGTTACTGTAGAGTTGTTAAAATTGGGAGGAAGAGACATAACACAAAAACTGGCAAGGCTCTTCACAAAGTGCATTAGAAAAGTTGTGACGCCTAAGCAGTGGAATAATGCAATCATAGTTTTGCTGCATAAGAAAGGAGATAAATCAGAAATTATAGACCAATTAGCTTGTTATCCCACATCTACAAGTTGTTCACAAGGGTCATTACTAACAGATTAGAAAGAATACTTGATGAGAATCAACCGAAAGAGCAAGCTGGCTTTAGGACAGGATTCTCAACTATGGATCACGTTCACGTAATATCACAGCTAATGGAGAAAGCAAATGAATATAAAACACCACTATGACTGGCATTTGTGGATTATGAAAAGGCATTTGACTCCATACAGCATAAGGCAATGTTTCGGGAACTGGAAAGACAAGGCATTGATACCCCATATATTATGATTTTGAAGAAAATATATGAGAGTGCTACCTCCTTTATTAGACTAGACAAAGACAGTAGGAAATTTAAAATTGAGAAAGGAGTTCGACAAGGAGACACAATATCTCCGAAGCTGTTTACTGCTGCCCTTGAGGAAGCTTTCAGAAGATTAGACTGGTCGCGGAAAGGAGTCAATGTGAACGGAGAGTACCTAAACCATTTACGATTTGCAAATGACATTGTGGTCATAAGCCACGATCCCAAAGAATTAGAGGAAAATCTTAATCAGTTATGCACAGCTAGTAAGGATTTTGGACTAAAGATGAATATGGCTAAAACAAAAGTAATGATGAACAAGTATGCCACAGAAAGGGAAATAATGATTGAAGGAGCAGTAATTGAAAAGGTAGAGTCATACTTATCTGGGACAAGTTATTACCTGTGATAATGATAAATGGCTGGAAGTCAAGAGAAGAATAAATTTTGGATGGATAGCATTGAGGAAATATAGTCACATACCGAAGAGCAATATCCCAGTTTGTCTGAAACGTAAAATAATGAACTAATGTATACTCCCCACCATGACTTATGGAAGTGAAACTTGGGCACTCACGAAAAGAATGGAAGAGAAGCTTAGAACTACACAGCGAAGAATGGAACGAATCATATTGGGAATCAGACTGTTAGATAAGAAGAGAAACACATGGATTAGGCAACAAACTCAAGTAAAGGACATTCTTATCAAAACTAAAGAACTAAAATGGTCTTGGGCAGGACACACAGCTCGAAGACATGATGACAGATGGACTAAGAAAATAACAGAATGGTATCCAAGAGGAGATAGAAGAAAACCTGGAAGACAAAGGCGGCGATGGATAGATGAAATTCATGAGTTTGTGGGTAGTAAATGGATGGCCAGTGCTCAAAACAGAAGGAACTGGAAAGTTGCTGGAGAGGCCTTCATCCTGCAGTGGATTGAAAATGGCTGATGATGAATGTATTTATATATCTTATTTGTTGGTAGTGTTAAATAATTTATCAATATACAGTCGATTCCAGTTATTTGGGACACATCGGGACTAGTGCATTTTGGCCCGATTAAGCGGCTGCCCCAATTATCCAAAGTTTCATGTAAATAGTTAAAAATACAATGCCCCCCCCCCTTACAACTGGTTCACTGTGCAATCAAATCATGTTATGATGGAGTCACCATTGTAAAGTACCGTTCACTATACAATGTGTAATAAGCTGCAGTCATTGTGATCACGTTTGTGAATTGAATTTTAATTCAATTAAACAGCGATTCTAATTAGCAAAAATATGAGGAATATTATCCACAGGCTATAAAAGTAAAGATATATTAAGTACAAATTTACCCTTTATTACCTTACCAATTAAAAGTTACGTGAAATTCGGAAGAATATATGTGATAATCGGAAGAATTAATACGTACTGTAATATGTACATATTAACTAAACTGGTTGACATTTCTGTTCACTGTCATTTGTGGGTGGGGGTTAAAATTTAAAACAGTAAAAGGATAAGCAATCAATAACAACACGGCACACACAAATTGCAAGTAACCCGATACGCACAAGTAAGAACGGAGTAACAAATTATGAAGCTTTAAAAATAGGAATGAAGAGAAGATTCTGAAAATTATTTTTTTTATATGACTGAAGATTCCATAGAAGTGTAAGCACATTTTACCATAATAACCCACAGAATTCCAGCTGTCGGTATTATCGTAAATTCAATAAGATCGAGTTTACTATCAGTTTATGATAGATTTCACTAACACAAAAGCCCAATAAACAGGTGACTGTTTTTATTGTTTTATGGTTGACCTCCAGAAATCCGACTGAACTACGTGGTACGGTCGGAGACAATCGTAGGGTAATCTTCAGTGCTGCGGGCTCCTGCCCAAAGCGAAGGAAACCCTGGCTATTTTCTCGATTGGGTTCTGTTTTTTTAAGATTTGCCCCAAATAAACGGCTGCCCTGATTAATCGGTGGCCCAAATAACCTGAATCCACTGTATCTAAAATATCATGTAATGACATATATTGGCTCATTTAATTAAGTATGATTAAACGTTGATAATTTACTGTGTTAGTCTACATGTAAGGATCTGGGAATCACATTCTCTTCAAATGAAAGTTTTTCTCAACATGTAAATAACAAACAGGTTTCAAATCCAAAGTCTAATAAAGCAGTGTTTCCCAAACTGGGGTCTGCTGAACCCTGGGAGTCTGTAGACTAATTCCAGGAGTCCGCAAAACATTCAGAAGGTATCAAGTAAAATTTGTTTATTTTCTTAAAAAATATACTGATGGAATCACAATGAATTTCATTATAGAACATTACTTATTGTATTAGTATGTATAATTGTACACATTTCAAATTACTTGTTCTATCTATATCAAATTGATGATAAATAAAGTTATTAAATATATCTATATAAAAATAAGAATAAAGTTGAGTTGTTTCAGACAAAATTTTGAATTTTCTTTTCAGAAAAACCCAGTGTTCATGCACACTATACATATATATATATGGGTTCGCAAACATGTTTTGATATTTGAAGGGGACCACAAACTTGTTTTGATTTTTGAAGGTGTATTGGTATTAGTGTTTGTGGGCACAAGGGCAACTAGGGCCAAAATGTGCCTATTCTTATGACATGTTTTTATATAAAAATTCAGTCCAATTTGTCATCATAGAAAATCATATATTCGTATCTGCTTAAGAAAGGCAAATAGCTCATTTAAATTCACACTGTCTCCAATAATATGGGTGAGTGATAGAGGCTCTTTCAGTTTTGACAGTGTAAGCACTATTCCTATTTTTTCGGAAATAGGAATAGTGCTTACAATCTAAGAGTATATGTTTGACAGTAAGTGGTAAAGTACAAGCATGAATTGAGGTGGGACATCCTCCTTGAGTAGATATATATAGGTTGGATGTGTATGCCCTATGCCTAATCTTGCTAGAACAACCTCTTCTTGTCTGTTTTGCCTGAAACTAGGTTTCCATAGTGCTGGTTCCTCTTTGATTTCGAGCAATTTGTTGTTCGTTTGTGACCTCCAGATTTAAGACCACTAAAAAGTATAATTTTTTTTTAATGCGCTTTAAATAATCTATATATGGTACAGTCAGTCCTCGTATAGCACGATAGTTGTGTTCCTAGAAACCCTCATGCAATGCAAAATCGTGCAATATAAACAACGGGCCCTATGGGAAAAATAGGGTTAGGTGCCTGTCACCCAAGATTGAACACACATTTGTAACCAAAACATTACAAAACACAATAAATAATCGTAATAAAATACGTAAGTATTTTATTACAACTATTATGTAATAAAATATTGCTAATGCTTTTGCTTCTATTGTAAGCAAGCTTGTTTTTTGTTTGATTTTCTATCCAAAACAGATGACAGTGGTTCCATCTCTTCCAATTCTTTGTGTCTTAATCTAATGAATTTAAATTACACTTTGAGTTGTTATTGCTATAAAAGTTGTTTTTATTTTCTCTGCATTCTTTGTGATTCTCGGAGTTGCCTCATTTAGGTCTGTAGCAAGTGCAATATCACATGGTCTTCCATTTCGCTCAAAGCGTTTCACAATTTCATATTTTTTCTCTATCGACAGAGGCGGACTGGCCATAAGCCTTACCGGGGAAACCCCAGTGGGCCGGAAGAATTTTGGCCATAAACGCTAGTATGAGGCCACTACAAAATTTTCCCGGGTAAGAATTTTTGACCCAGTCCGCCTCTGTTTATCGATATTGCTTTTCTTTTTCTCTCTGAATCTGCAGTATCTTCACCAGGATGCTTCCTTTTCATACCCTTTAAGTATTTTACTCATTTTTAGGGAATAAAGCACAATTACAAAACGAGGAGGCACGCTTGATACACATAAACAAAGCTGCGCGCGTGTAGCAACTGAATAAACAACACCGTAAAGACAGAGATACGCTATTAACACTTCACATTTTACTAAAGCACATTTCTAGGGGTTACTACCATAAAACAATTTACAGTTGCATTTCTGCTAGTGGAATCTGTTATAAACTGGTAGTAAACTCGATCTAATTGCATTTGCGATTATACCGATAGCTGGAATTGTGTTGGTTTTTACGTTATTATGGTGAAATGTGTTTCCCCTTCACTGATATAAAACACAAATACATTTTCAGAATCTTCTCTTCATTCCTATCGTGTTGCGTTCAGTTGGGGCGATTCCGCATTCGACTGCCATTTCTTGTAAACACAAACGCGAATCGTGCATAAGCGAATTCGGTTCGTGTTATATAAGATATCGTTCCCCTATTTATAAATCATGTATGATCGAATTCGTGTAGTGTAAACACGTGTTATACGAGGACTGACTGTACTTGGTAATGTGATGGTATTGTACTGACTGGTTGTTTGGCTGCCTAGAGAGGGGAAAGAGTTGCTTTTCATTTAACAGACATGCCCAACAAAGTAAACTCTCCTGTATTTTCAAAAAAATAATATTTCTAGTACTAATGTAAAAATTTAATTTTTTGCATTTGTACTTTATATTAACTGCCTTGTTCTAACACAAATTGATGCCTCTAGTAAACAAGTTCATGTTATTAATTTTACTCTTTCCATTCCTACAGAAGAAAGCCTGAATTTGCTCAGAGCAGTTATAGTTTAGAATTTTGCTGTTGTCTTATATATGTTATGTAACATATGGTTTGAGGTTAAAAATTACAAAACAACTAATGCTATTTAGCCTTACTGAAATTATAAAAAGTTGGTGGGGGGATTATCTTGTAATATTATTGGTTTTTGTGGAAAGCAGACTTTAAACTGCTGGTTAAGGCAGCGGCCTTAATGCTCACAAGCATAAACTTTGCCTTCACAATAGGTGATACTGCACCATTTTCAAACAAATGGCACTGCAAAAGGGTTCAAGTTGCCGTTTATTTAAAAGATGGTATACTGCTATGGCAGCCTATTTCACGATTTAGTCCCTCATCAGATGGCAGGTAATTTCTAGTGAGAAAAACAAAACAGTGCCATGTGGTATATGGAGTTAGAGCTTCAAAGTAGGGCAACACGTGAACCAAAGGTTGCCTGTGAAGGAAGGAATCAATATGTAAGCATTACGAGCATTTCATTTAACTACACAATTTAAATCCTGCTGACTGCAGAACTCAATGAAATGGCAAGATAGTCCTAATTTGATATCACACTGTTTATTTTTTACTTATTTTTTTTTACATGTCGTGAGAAAGGAATAATTACATGGCACAGACAGTTTTTCTGTTATCAGTAAAACCCTTGTTCAATTTGCTTTAGACTAAACCAAATAACTGTAATTAACAATGGAGTGGCACTTGCTGTTTAAATTTTAATCCCATTTAAAGACTTGCTTAAGCTAACATACGGAATTCTTGTCCCCAAAGAAAACTTTATATTCCAATTCTAATGTAAATCTTATCTACTCTGCAAGATGATTTAAAGAGCAATTCAAAGTTGTGTGAATTAAGTTTGCACAGAATACTTCTAGCAATTTTGATGACTTTGCTATGTAAGAGGGGTGGCTTTTGATGCCTTTGCTATGTAAGAGGGGTGGCTTTTGATGCCTTTGCTATGTAAGAGGGGTGGCAACTATCATGAGGAGCACTTTGTCATCATTTCCACTAGAGTTTATAAATCAAAAGACTGTATGGGTGGGACACATCGGGACTAGTGCATTTTGGCCGGATTAAGGGGCTGCCCCAATTATCCGAAGTTTCACATAAATAGTTAAAAATACAATGGACCCCTCCTGCTTTACAATTGGTTCACTGTATAATCAAATCACGTTACAACAGACTCACCACAGAAAAGTACCGTTCACTATACGACGTGTAATAAGCACCAGTCATTGTGATCACATTTGTGAATTGAATTTTAATTCTATTAAACAGCGATTCTAATTAGCAAAAATAGGAATATTATCCACAGGCTATAAAAGTAAATAAATATTTACCCTTTATTACCTAAGCAAAAATTTACCCTTTATTATCTTATCAATTAAAAAATTAAATGATATGTGAAAATTGGAAGAATATACATGATAATCAGAATAATTAATACGTACAGTCTGTCCTCGTATAGCACGATAGTTGCGTTCCTAGAAACTCTCGTGCAATGCGAAATCGTGCAATATAAACAACAGGCCCTATGGGAAAAGTAGGGTTAGGTGCCGACCACCCAAGATTGAACACACATTTGGAACCAAAACATTACCAAACAATAAATAATCGGGTAATTTTAATCGTTATAAAATGTAAGTATTTTATAACGATTAAAATAAGTAATAAAAATATTATAATAAAGTATTTTTAGTATTTTTTAATACTAAAAAAGTATTTTTTTACGAATAAAATACGTATTTTATTCGTAAAAAAATTATTATATTAAATAAAATAGTCGTAATAAAATACCTACGTATTTTACAATACGTAAGTCGTAATAAAATATTGCTAATGCTTTTGCTTCTATCGTAAGCAAACTTGTTTTTTATTTGATTTTCTATCGAAACAGATGACAGCCGTTCCATCTCTTCCAATTCTTGTGTCTTAATCTAATGGATTTTAATTACACCGAGTTGTTCCTGCTATGAAAGTTGTTTTTATTTTCTCTGCATTCTTTGTAATTCTCGGCGTTGCCTGATTTAGGTCTATAGCACGTGCAATATCACATGGCGTTTCACAATTTCATATTTTTTCTCTATCGACAGAGGCGGACAGAAGCCTTACGGGGGAAACCACGGTGGGCCGGAGGCCGGTGTGATTTTGGCCATAAACCGTAGTATGAGGCCACTATAAATTTTCAAGGGTAAGAATTTTTGACTCAGTCCGCCTCTGTTTATCGATATTGCTTTTTTTTTTCTCTGAATCTGCAGTGTCTTAGCCAGAACGCTTCCTTTTCACACCTTTTAAGTATTTTACTCCATTTTTAGGGAATAAAGCACAATTACAAAACGAGGAGGCACGCTTGATACACATAAACAAAGCTGCGCGCGTTTAGCAACTGAATAAACAACACCGTAAAGGCCGAGATACACTATTAACACCTCACATTTTACTAAAGCACATTTCTGGGGGTTATTACCATAAAACAATAAAAACAATTTCCAGTTGCGTTTCTGCTAGTGGAAACTGTTATAAACTAGTAGTAAACTCCATCTAATTGCATTTGCGATTATATCGACAGCTGGAATTGTGTTGGTTTTTACGTTATTATGGTGAAATGTGTTTCCCCTTCACTGATATAAAACACATAAATACATTTTCAGAATCTTCTTCATTCCTATCGTGTTGCGTTCAGTTGGGGTGATTCCGCGTTCGACTGCCATTTATTGTAAACACAAAGGCGAATCGTGTATAAGCGAATTCGGTTCGTGTTATATAAGATAACGTTCCCCTATTTATAAATCGTGTATGATCGAATTCGTGTAATGCAAACACGTGTTATACGAGGACTGACTGTACTGTAATATTTTTGATAATTGAGAGCTATTAAGTGCTCGATAATTCCTATATTCTATTATATTATAAATCAATAGGGATTACCTTTATTTTAGATATAGGAAGCTTCTTTTCCAACTCTACCAGTCCAACTCACTAATAATTCTTGAGGATGGCGATATCAATTTTGTGAACCCGGTGGAACATCTTCCCCACTGTCAGAACCGTAGCGTTCAAACCGTGCGGTCTCAAAAATGAGCGCTCAAGTCTGCTGTCTTGAAACACCATACCTCTGGCAGAATGGAAATCATTACTTGGATTGGCATAAAATTAGATTTTTGAGGTCTAAACTGTTTAATAAATATATATGGACCAATTATTTCTTTTGATCCTGTAGCTGGACTTTAGAGTTAAATTTAGGGGTCTAATAAAATTGGATGGGGGAGGGAGGATTTGTTCTCTACATTCCTTAAGTCTGAGTAGAACTTTTCGGGCATCATGTTCACAGGAATACCCACAGAATTCCAGCTGTCGGTATTATCGCAAATTCAATAAGATCGAGTTTATCGTTTATGATAGATTGCACTAACAGAAAAGCCCAATAAACAGGTGACTGCTAATTGTTTTATGGCTGTGGCCTCCAGAAATCCGACTGAACCACGTGGTACGGTCGCAGACAATCATAGGGTAATCTCCAGTGCTGCGGTCTCCTGCCCCAATCAAACAGCATGTTATCCCAATTACGCTAAGTAACTACCCTGGCTATTTTCTCGATTGGGTTCTGTTTTTTTAAGATTTTCCCCAAATAAGCTATTCCTGTGAACATGACGCCAGAAGAGTTCTACTCCGACTTAAGGAATGTAGAGAACAAATCCTCCCTCCCCCATCCAATTTTATTAGACCCCTAAATTTAACTCTAAAGTCCAGCTACAGGATCAAAAGAAATAATTGGTCCATATATATTTATTAAACAGTTTAGACCTCAAAAATCTAATTTTATGCCAATCCAAATAATGATTTCCATGGTGCCAGAGGTATGGTGTTTCAAGACAGCAGTCTTGAGCGCTCATTGTTGAGACCGCACGGTTTGAACACTACGGTTCTGACAGTGGGGAAGAGGTCCCACCGGGTTCACAAAATTGATATCTCCATCCTCAAGAATTATTAGTGAGTTGGACTAGGAGAGTTGGAAAAGAAGCTTCCTATATCTAAAATAAAGGTAATCCCTGTTGATTTATAGTACTGTAATATGTACACTGACATTTGTGGGCGGGGGTTAAAATTTAAAAAAAAAAAAGCTTTAAAAATAGGAATGAAGAGAAGATTCTAAAAATTAATTTTTTTATATGACTGAAGACGTCATGGAAGTGTAAACACATTTCACCATAATAACCCACAGAATTCCAGCTGTCGGTATTATCGCAAATTCAATAAGATCGAGTTTACTATCCGTTTATGATAGATTGCACTAACAGAAAAGCCCAATAAACAGGTGACTGCTAATTGTTTTACGGCTGTGGCCTCCAGAAATCCGACTGAACCACGTGGTACGGTCGCAGACAATCATAGGGTAATTTCCAGTGCTGCGGTCTCCTGCCCCAATCAAACAGTATGTTGTCCCAATTAAGCGAAGTAACTACCCTGGCTATTTTCTCGATTGGGTTCTGTTTTTTAAGATTTTCCCCAAAAAAAGCAGCTGCCCCGATTAACCAGTGGCCCAAATAACCGGAGTCCACTGTATAATATTATAAAAGGTTACAGTAAAGCATGACATTTAATCCAAGCATTAAAATAATTTCAAATCATATTACATTATTATATGTAATTATATGTAACATTATTAGATTATCATTATATCATTATTATACCTAATTTTTAAATTACATTAATTTAGAAAGCTAGTATGTCACAAGCACACAAAATTACAAAGAATAGCTTTAACTAAACTCCATGCAGTTTAAATCTGCTAGCCGCAAAACAAGTGAATGGACATAATGCGAAAGTCATACACGTTTACAGATGTAAATAAGTTCATTGTTTGTGCTAATATTTATTAAAACATCGTAAAATTTCTTGTTAATATTTATTGAAAATATTCTTCCCTAAAACTGCTCAACCACTAAGTATGCTGCTTTAATATCTGGAAAATTTTAAAATCAGGCACCTCTTATTCCTGAGAGTGCCAGATTTTATAGTTTACTGTATTATGGGAAAAATAAGTAGGGAATATACACATTTTTGCACGAACAGTGGAAACCAGGGCATGGTGAATACTATCTAGAGTTTTATATGAGTCTGTTATTTAACTCATGGCTCAGTTGAAATGGTTTTATGTGTTGGATTACTTTTATAGCCAATTTATTTATAAATTCATCAAAAAACTGTTAGGAAGTCATTTATGTTGTAATCTGCTTGAAGGTAATGGCAAACTTCACGTTTTGAGCCCCACATACATTATATTGAAGAAATTATTAGATATGGAAAAAAAATTGGAATTTGTTCAGGAAATATATGAATTAAGTCCTAAATTTAGGTAAGCAAGTTATTTGTTTGCAAATTTTTCACAGGGTAGCAACACCATAACAGCTGATAGTTGTTTTTGGTTTTATTTTTTGCATTGGCTACCTTGATAGTATATTGCTAGTTTATAACAGTTAAGATATTCCAGCATATATTTGTTAATGTGTATTATCTATGCAAATGTATCGACAGTAACTGTAAAGTAACTTGTCACAGTAGGCTTAAAATAAGCTTTATGATAGTCTAGAACAGCTTCTAGAAGTGTGCGATATCACCCCCAGGGGGCGTTAGGCATGAAAGGGGTGATGGGGGGGGCAATAGTCACGAAAGGGGGCGACGAGTGGCAGATGGAGCACCATCAATGATTGGCCGTTACAAGAGTTTTATGGCTTATTTAAAAAACGCTGTGCCAAATATCATTACTGTTCATTGTGTCATTCACCATCAGCATTTAGTTGCGACCCTCTACAAACTGTTATTACTGCTATAAACAAAATTAAAGCACATTCTTTGAATGATCATATATTTCGAAAGCTTTGTGATCAAAACAGCAAAGATTTGGAACGATTGCTACTGCACTCCGAGGTTCGGTGGCTATCAAAAGGCAACTGTCTCAACAGATTTTATGAACTCTTTGATAATGTTGTCGAGTTTGATACTGTTTGTCGACTCCTCAAGAAAATGAAAACTGATATTGCTTATCTTGCAGATTTATTTACTAGATTCAACTCAATGAACTTACATTTACAAGGAAAAGATGTAACTCTTATTAAGGCGAAAACTCAAATTTCAGCATTTATTTCAAAATTAAAGCTTTTTATGCGCAACGTAGGACGACGTGAATTGTATCAATTTCCAAATCTGTTGGAAATAGAGAAAAAAGAAAAAATAGCTGATAAAACTAACTTTTTGTAATCATCTAGAAATGTTGCACGGAGATATTGAGGAAAGGTTCGAAGATCTCCTTAATTTAAATTCCAGATTGGGTTATAAATCCTTTTTTAAATAATGACGATGGTGAACATTTTCTAGAAGAAGAATTGATCGAGTTACAAAATGAAGTTGAACTGAAACCAAAATTTCAAAATTCATATCAGGAATTTTGGTTACAAAAGAAAATCCCTGACCATATTTCCATTATCCTGCATTGTGGGGAATTGTAAAAAAATTACTTATTTCTTTTCCAACATCATATCTAGTCGAAACCAGTTTCAGTGCTGTATCTCAATTGCTGACAAAACAAAGAAATTGTCTGGATGTTGTTAAACGTGGCGATTTACGACTTCTACTTACAGATATTAAACCTAATATTGATAAGCTAATAAATCTCCACCAAGCTCATCCATCACATTAAATATTAAAATATAATTAACTATTTCCATTAATATCATGACTTATTTATGTAATTAACTTTAATTTTTATGACTTAATTTAAGTGACTATAACTGACTTTATTTATGTAGTTGTAATTTTTTTACGAAGAAGGAATAAAGTGCACTAAATAGTTTTCTTTATAATTCACACACATACATGCAGGGCTGCATTTACGTTTTTGGAAGCAGACAAATATTCATTTCAGTTATTTAGCTTCATTTTATATTGGTGGGCTAAAAAAAAGCCCTGGCGAGGGCTTTTTTTTAGGGGGGGGGGGGGGTGATCCAAAAAAGTTGAGAAGCAATGGTCTAGAAGTTCTCAAAGAGTGGATTGCGATCCCCCCCTCTCCAAGAGTTTACAAGCCATTTGGGGTGGGGGCTTGTTTTTAAATTTAATTTTCTCAGGTTCTAAATTTTTTTTTTTTTTTTACAGTGCAGCAGTATTTTTTTATGAAGTTTTGTGAAGAAATAAATACACCATTTCAATTATTAAAATGATATATTTATTTCTAGTGGTCTAACTGAAATGAAATCATTAGTTCTACTTTTGGGAAGCCACAATAATTAGTATTAGAATTGGCATATTATGCAAGGAAACATGGCTTATACAGCAGCAACAAAAAAAAAAAAAAAAAAAAAAAAAAACACAAAAAAAAATTTTTTTTTATTTCCCCATTCCTTCCAGTATTGTTATTATAGAGGGTCATAGTATGGCATGATATAGGTATGAAACTCCTGCAATACTGGTTAGCTAAAGCATTACTCCAGTGAAAAACCTGGACTGACTAAGAGAGAAAGCCCTGCCCTCCTCCTGAGATCAGCTAAGTACAACCACAATTGAAGAAGCTTTAGAAAATTCATCTGGAATCGAGGCAGGCTACAGCGTGTGGCTGCATATTTCCTAAGCTCTTTATTGCAGGTTAGTTGTTAAAATTTATTTTTGTATTTAGAAAGCTACAGCTTAATATTCAGATAGCCTTTACTATCAATATATTGGCAGGAACTTCATAACTTTCATTGGGTAGCTTAAATTTAATTTCAATAGTGGTTAAAAAAACACCCCCAAGGGCTCAACATCTAGTGAGTTTGGGCTTGGCACACCCAGGATCCTGAGCTAGATATCACCATTCTTTTTCTTGGTGATTTCCCGCCCCCCTCTCTTTCTCTCTCTGGGTGACTCAATTTTTTATTTTATTTTTGGCTGGTGCATAAGCCTCAGGCTTCCTTGCACTATATGGCTAGTAATAATAATAATAATAAAAGTTTTGTCAGCACTATAATTTCTGTAATATTTTGTTAATTTAAATTCTGTAGTATACAGTAAGTTTAAATTTGTAAAGGATTTGGAAAGCTACAGCTTAATACTCATGTTATTGATATTTTGACGGTAATTTTGTAACCTTCGTCCAGTAGCTTAAATTTAACTTCTTTAGTGATTTAAGTTTTGTCAACAGTTTAATTTCTGCAATATTTTTTAACACAAATTCTGTAATATATTGTAAATTTAAATTTGTAAAGTTCAATTTTACTTAACTCATGGGTACTACTAGGTCCACTTATGACAATACAAAGCCCAGGGACATCAGGACTCAAACAGAAATGCCTGCAGGCATTTCTGGTGCAAGTCTCGACTTTGTTGTGTGCACAGCCTGTGGCATGTATTCTAAGGCTGGTCTATCTGGCAATTCTTTTCTTTGAAATCGATGTAAGGAGTGTACCGATCTAAAATTACAACTTGTTGCATTACGAAAACAATTTGAGTCACTGAAGAAACGAGTGCTTGCCCCAGAAACTATACATAATCATCCAATAAGAAACATGTTAAAAAGAACCACACGATAAACAAATAATTTTTTTTGAATAATCAATATCACAAAATGTATACTTATATTCTTAAAGAAGGATTTTATTAAGAATCATTCAAAAATAAGCACAAAATCCAAAAACTTATACTCACTTGTACCTCTGGATCAGGAGGTTTGGAGGGTTTAATCCGAGCATCAGACAATACTTTACTGGCATCATTCCTATATTTTTGTATTACTTCTGTGACTGCCCATTTGTGAGTATGCAGCAACACTTTTGCTAAAGAAGGCAAGATCTAGAAAGGTAATAATATCAAATGATTAGCTCATTAACAAATCCAGTAAGAATATATATATATTTTTTATCTCCTCTGTTGCTTCTCTCTTGGAGGGCCAACAAAGAAGATCCTACAATACACAGAACAAAGACGAAAAAAGAAAAACCTAAGAATAAGCATATTAACAGTAATGCTAAGGTATTTTTAACTAAATATTACTAATTAGTATTAGTAATGGCAAATAATGCAAGAAACCAAGCTTATACAGCATCCGCCAAAAAAAAAACATTTCCCATTTCACCTATCCATTCACTCCAATAGTTTCTCTAGTTCTTCCGTGAATTTATTGAAGCTATCCACTTCTAGATCAACATATGGAAGTTACTTCCAGCAGTCAACAACCTGTTGGCTAAAGGCAAACTTGTGCACATCTATTCTGCAACCATCCTTCCTCAATTTGAATTTATGCCCCCTGATGTGCATAGTCTGAGTAAAAAGAATCCCATCAGCATTAAGTTTTCTCAAATAAAGCCATTCAAAGCCTTAAACACCTCAATCAGATTACCTTGAAGGTTCCTAAGCCTCCAGTGCAATTTGCAGAACAGAAGCCTTTTTTGGTAAGAGCACCCCTTTGTTCCCCTCACCAATCCCACTTTTCTCTTCTGTATCCATTCTATCATCTCTACATTCTTCCTAAAATGAGGCCTCCAGACCTTATACAGTATTCAAAATGTCTTGACCACTGCCTTATATAATGGGAATCATCTCCTTATCCCTGCTAACAAATATCTTGTATATCATTGACAAAACCACCCCATGAGCAGTCCTGGCAACCTGTCTGCACTGCTCAGAGAATTTCATATCAGACTGACCAATTACCCTCAAGTCCTTTTCATTTTACAATATCCTGAGTGTAGCACCACACAGTTAATGTTCTTCTGGGATTATTGCAACCCAAATGCAGTAACCTGCATTTGTCAATGTTAAATTTCGATTGCCATTTCTCAGCCCATCTGCCTAATTTTTCTACATCTTATCGCAACAGCAATCTTTCATTACTGTCATTAACTACCCTGCCAACCTTTGTCACCTGGAAACATAGACATTAAACCTGATATACCGTCATTAACATCATTAATAAATACAGAAAACAATAATGGACCCAGCATCAAACCATGGAAGACTCCACTAATTACATTAGTTCACAGAGAGCAGTGTATCCATTGGTATCCATCTTCGTCTTCTCCCACTCAATCATTCCTTTATTCATAGGAGTAACTTGCCCTTGAAATCAGTATAGCAGTCCATTATGTGCAACAGTATCAAAAGCTTTTCTGAAATCCATCTGTTGTATGTTCCAAGTATATGATATCAAAATTGCTTTTTGATATAATATACCACAATTATGTCTAAGAGTTTGCTTACTTCCCTTGCTGCCTTCTTCAACATAACTGGATACATTCCATCTGTCCCAGGTACATTTTTTATGTTTAACATCAACAATTTCTCCTGCACTTTGCTCACAGTTATTACAAAATCACTTAGCTTGCTGTTAGAGTTTGATAAACTTCTGGCATTCCCATCCTTGACTAACTCCTCATGTGTGAATGTAGATGCAAAATACTCATTCAGTTTATCAGCTACTTGAGCAGGATCATCAACAGTCGAACCATCTATGTTAAGTGGACCAATCCGATTCATCCCCTTCCTTATTTTTTTTTTTTTTTTTTTTTAGGAGCATTAGCAACTAAGGCCATATTGCTCCAGGAATATGCGGTGGTCATTCCCTGACCTTTCCACATCCTCCGTATTTGGTGGTGATGGGCTCGAACCCCGGTCTAATCAGAAAGCGTGTGCTACACACTGCTGCTCCTTCCCACCTGGCTACGGAGGTGCCCCCCCCCTTCCATATAGAGTTTACATAAGTAAAGAATTCTTTGATGTTTTTCTTTGTATCCTTACCAAAGATTTCTCGTAATCTGTTTTGCCTGCCTAATCTCCTTTGTGACTTGATTACAGACTAGCTTATATTTGCCATAAACTTCTGTGTCGCCTAATAATTTATATCCATCCCATGCATTTTTCTTCTCTGTCACAAGCCTCATTAATTCTTCTGACATCCATTTAGGACTGAACTTTGAACAGTATTTCTTAGTTGGTATGAAAAGCCATAGCCTCCAAGATTAAGTCCCCTGAAGGCATCCCATTTAGAATTAACCATTGGTAACATCATCAGTTGATCCCACTATATAGAATTTAAAAACTGTCTGAGATCACTGTAGTCAACTTTAGGAAAACAAAAACCCTTCGCTTTACCCTTGATGGTAGTTACATCTTTAAGTAAATCCCACATCAGCACACTGTTGATCAATGTCACATATCACATCAGTACACTGCGATCACTGTCACCTCTGATATTCCATCAATATCTGCCTTTGACACATTGATCAGCACTTCAAATTCATCAGATTTATTTACTATACTTCTTGCATTGGTGTATATGCAAGTATACATGCACCTATTCTTACTCTTAGTTACCCTAACACAGCCCATGTATTTACTTGTTCCATGATGATTCCCAGCTGCTCTTGAAATCCCCAGCATCTTGCTCTCTAGGCTGCTGCTCATCTCATTACAATAGAAGCAATGCAAGAATCACTTTCGCCTCTGACTACTGTTAATCTTTTAGTCTGTGAAACCCCCAAGATAGCAGTTTTCCAACCCACCAAACACTGTCTCAATAGCATCAGCAAATACTTACACCCTTTCTTTTTAAGTGTATCCCACCCCTGTAGGAACAGTCAAGAAGCACAGAGCACACTGAAAAAAAATTGTACTCTGTAAGCCTTGCATAATCTCTCCAGGACCGAATTGATTGACAAGGCTCTCATCATATACTCCCTTCTATTGTGTCTGAGCAGAATTGCAGACACTTTCAAAGTTAACCCTAAAAATTAAAAGTATCTTTCTTTGCCCAAGTGAGGCTTGAACTCATAACTCACAAATATTGTCAGCATAACTCACAAATACTGTCTTATAAGTACTGCGCATTAACCAATTGCTCCACTAAGGATTTCATCTCTCCATTTCCGTTGTTGTCTTCCAGGTTTTCTTTTAGCTCCTTTTGGGTACCATTCTGTTATTTTCTTAATCGATCTTCATCATATCTTCGAGCTATGTGTCCAGCCCAAGTCCACATCAATTCTTTAGTTTTGATAAGAATGTCTTCTTT
Source organism: Mastigoproctus giganteus (assembly GCF_048544385.1). Lineage (NCBI taxonomy): Eukaryota > Metazoa > Arthropoda > Arachnida > Uropygi > Thelyphonidae > Mastigoproctus > Mastigoproctus giganteus. The sequence continues at coordinate 151,842,280 of NC_143587.1, read as the reverse complement.
TTGTGTTGTCTTTTATTTGTGTTTGCTGCCTAATCCATCCATTTCTCTTCTTACCTAACAGTCTGATTCCTAATATAATAATTCGTTCCATTCTTTGTTGCATAGTTTTCAGCTTCTCTTCGAAGTTTCACTTCCTAAGTCATGGAAGGGAGCAATGTTCCTCTAAGCTGCATGGGTGCATGGCCACACAGTAACTGAAATGCTGCTGCGCACCACTAAATTGTTGCAGCTGAAATTTTCTTTTAAAATTGCTGCTAGAAGCACCATCAACAATCGCAAAGAATGCATACAAAACTGGATGATAACATAGAAGCTGTGGAACCTGTGCTGAAAATTCTAATTTTTATTAAAAATTGTTAGAATAAGGTAAAAATTAATTTCTATAAAACTATTTGTACGACAATGATTGTTTTTCTAAAAATTAAGTTTCTTCACTTAACAATTAATTTGTTTGGTATTGCCAAACAATAATTATTATTTTTAGTATCCTTACGATGTTGAAAAGAAAGGCTGAAGGAGAGTTAAATGTTTTGAAGAACAAAGCTTGTGCAAGATTTAAGAAGGAATGGCTTTTGCAGCTCGTAGAAGTCTGACTCTAATATGGTAAAGGCACTGATTGATAACATTATCTTAGCAATTAAAATTAATGCTTCAATGCATTCCGTGCAAGGAATTTATGCATGTGTCCAAATATGTAAATATACCAGAGAGAGTAAGCATTTGCATTAGTTGAGGCATATGATTGCAAGAAAGCAAGCTAATACAGCATGAGCCAAAAAAAACTTTCCCATTTCACCCATCCATTCACTCAAAATGTTTGTCTAGTTCTACCTTCAATTTGTTTAAGTTGTCAACTTCTACAATGACAGATGGAAGTTTGTTCCAGCAATCAACCACACGCTGGCTAAAGGCAAACTTCCGCACATCTCCTCTACAACTGTCTTTCCTTAATTTGAATTTATGTCCCTCAGGTGATCTAGGCAACAGGCAGAATCCCATCAGCATTGAGCTTGCTCAAACCATTCAAGGCCTTATACACCTCAATCAGATCACCTCGCATGTGCCTAGTCACCAGATACTGTAATTTGCAAATCTTAAGCCTTTCTTGGGCACCCCTTTGTTCCCCTCACCAATCTTGTTGCCCTTTTTTGTACTCGTTCTAGCAACTCTACATCCTTCCTAAAATGAGGCCTCCAGACCTGTACACTGTACTCTAGGTGCGGCCTGACCATTGCCTTGTACAATAGGATAATCACATCCCTGCTAGCAAATTCCTATATATCATTCACAAGACTCCATGACCTGCCCTTACAGCCTGTCTGCACTGCTCAACAAACTTCATATTTGACTGCAGAATTACCTCCAGGGCTTTTTCACTTTCCACTTCCCTGAGTGTAGTACCACACAGTTGGTAAGTTTCTCTTGAGTTATTGCTACCCATATGAAGTATTTTGCATTTGTCAATGTTAAACTTCAGTTGCCACTTCTCAGACCATTTGCCCAACTTGTCTAGATCCACTTGGAGTAACAAACTGTCTTTAACAACCCTGCCAACCTTTGTATCAACTGCAAACTTGAACATTAATCCTGATATACCTTCATCAATATCATTGATGAATACACAAAACAACAATGGGCTCAGCACTAAACTCTGGGGAACTCCACTAATAACATTTGTCCATGAAGAGCAGTCCACTGTCATCTCCCACTAAACCATCCCTTTATCCATTGTAGCAATTATCTTTAATGCTATACCTCTCCAATTTGTACAGCAATCTTCCATGTGTAACAGTATCAAAAGCATTCCTGAAATCCAAGTATAGGATATCAAAATTATTTTTTGCATCCATTTAATAACATCATTGTATCCAATCAAATTGGTCAGACAAGACTGCTTCTTAACAAACCCATGCTGTGTCCGAACTATAACCGAAGTGTTGTCTAGATCAGTGTTTCTCAACCTTTTTGCCGCGTGACCCAACATATTTGTTTGTAATTGTACCATGACCCAAACGTTTATAATATAAAACTTTTAAAAACCTGGTAGACTGGAATCACTGTATATTACATAAATAAATAAAATTATGCATATTTGACAATAGGCACCTCAGTTTGCTTTGGTTTGTTTTTTTTTTTTTTTTTTAGGAGCATTAGCAACTAAGGCCATATTGCTCCAGGGATATGCAGTGGTCACTCCCTGACCTTTCCACATCCTCCATATTTGGTGGTCATGGACTCGAACCCCGGTCTAATCAAGAAGCATGTGCTACACACTGCTGCTCCTGCCCACCTGGCTACGGAGGCGCCTGCGCCTCAGTACGGAGGATGCAGAAAGGTCAGGGTCAGACCACACATATCACCGGAGAAATATGGCTTTAGTTGTTAATGCTCCTAAAAACCAAATAACAAAAACATATTTGACAAAACTAAAAAGTAACATTCAGTACATTTTTACTGAGAGCAGTTCAGAGGAATTTCTATTTATAACAAATACTTCAATTTCATTTTTTATTATTTATATTCAACTATGGAAAAATGTAAGACTAATGATTTTAAATAAAACAGGCTATTTCAAAATTATAAAAATCACTAAAATTGTTTGAATTATATTTATTAAAAAAACTCTTATGTAAATAATGAACAAAATAATACAAGATAATATTTAATGACTGTTGTTGTTGTTTACCCTCAATTAATTTATTAATTCTTACTTCAACAGAATTAGTTAATGCTATTCTCACTGTTGAACTTATGTCGAGTTGGTTTCTGAACTTATTTTTCGTAACAACCATTGTTGAAAATCCGCTTTCAGCCAAATACAAATGGAAGTAACAATTTTATTGTCTTTTCACTCAGAGTCCAATATTCTTCTTCAATTTGTAACCAAAATTTAGGTAAATTATTCTGGTTTTCTTTAAATTTTATTTCCAAACTCTTGTCTGTTGATAATTCAATTAAATTTTCTTCTTCTGATAGAGATAAATTATTTGATTGACATTTGTTGAAAAGCATTTATTACCCACATATTGCCCAAACGAATATCTCCTGTAGGTGGGAAATATTGAATGAACTTTTCTTTTAAATTTAATAAATGATTTTGTAACGATGTATATCCAAAATTTCCTTCTGATTTATCATGTTGTCCTCAACCATTTGTAAGAATGTTGGAAACATATCAAAACAATCCTTTTTAACTTTGTTTAACCAGAGGTCAAGTTTTTTTTTTTAAAAAAAGCTTCTATTTTATTATAACAAATAAAAATATTGGTCTAATTTCCTTGCATTGGCAAATTTAAATCGTTCATTAAAGAAAATATGTCAGCTAGATAGGCAACTTTAGCAAGCCACAAATTACTTTTAAAATATTCACTTAATGTTGATTTCTGGTATTGAAGTTCGAATAATCGTTTCAGAACTTTTCCTCTTGAAAGCCATCCTTATACGAGAATGTAACAATACCTGTTTATGGGCTGAACCCATTTCTTCACACATTATATTAAAGATAAGGCTGTTTATTGCACTCTTTCGAATTTGGTTAACTATTTGTACACACTGAATTAAAAATCTTCACTCATATCTTTAGTAGCTAATTGTTCCCGATAAAGAAAACAGTGAGTTGTTATTAAATCTGGATGAGCAATTTTCTTTACGTGTAATACTAACCCCCTATGCTTTCCTGTCATTTCCACAGCCCCATCAGTACAAATCCCTATACAACTATTCCAAGAAATGTTTTTTTTGTTTGGAAATACGAATTGATGTTTTTAAAAATTTCTTCTAACGTTGCTGAAGACTAATTTCAAAGAACGTAGTAATTCTTCCTGTATATCTTTACATGTAAAATCAATATATCTGGTGTAAACCAATATTATTGCATCACTTGATATGTCTGTTAATTTGTCTAATTGAATTGCATAATACTGGGCTTTTGTATATTTTCCACCAACCATCAGATAAATCACTTATCCGTCAACTTATAGTGTCGTTTGACATGGGAATGCAATTTATTTTTGCTTCATATTCTTTGCCAAATAATTCACTACACATGTCTTTCATGCAAGGCTTTAATAACATTTCTCCAATGGTATACGCTTCCTTGCATTTAGCAATATGAAAGGCTGCCAAATTTCAAGAATTTTTTGTCCATAGAAACAAATTTTGTCAAATTAGATCTAGTTGTTTTTAATTTATTGAGTTTTCTTAAAAGGAAAACTGTAGGTTTATCTTTATATTGGCTATGATTTGTTTCTAAATGAAGAGTTGGCCAATACATTTCCACAGATAACACATTGTGGTAAATCTATTCCATTTTCTTTTATGAAGGTGAAACCATGATTAATATATTTCTCTTGATAATTATAAATAAAACTCTTGTCTTGTTTTGCTTTTTTTGCTACTGGTTCGCTTGAAGTACTAGACATTTCTGCATTTTTATTATCCGAATTAGTTTCTTGAGAAGTTTTTTTTTCTTTTATTCCAAAAAAATGAGATAATTTGACTTGTTTACTCATTAAACAAGGGATATAATCTAAAAAAAAAAAAAAAGACAAAACTTAAAAAGAATTTTTTGTTTCCTATTGAAAATTTACTAAAAGTTTTAATTGCGATGAATTAATCACATACAACGAAATAAAAATATTAATTTAAGAGCTAAATGAAAATTTGAAAAACAAAAATCTAGATATTTAATATTACTGAATCTCAGCGAAATACAAAATACGCTAATATCATTAAACACATATCGCAATGGACTGCGGTCAGTGTATCACACTAACAACATAACAGGACGGTAAAGTAAATAAACACGTACATAAAAAATAATTCTTACCTTTGAACTGGTCGCGATCGTGTCATTTGTTTCACGCTGAGACCATTTCACTTCAGTTTTAAACTTTTAGGTTAGAAAATTAATTTGTAGAAAATTAATTAATTTCCATCATGAGATCGAATATCAAAGGATGAAGCAAAAGGATGATGCTCTGGCATGATACAATTTGTATCATGTGCTTCTCGCTTCGGCACAAGGTAGCAGCTATCATTTTGTGACCTATTAAAAATTTAATGCGACCCATAGGTTGAGAAACCCTGGTCTAGATGATCCTGCAGTGCTTCTTTAACCAGTGCCTCCATTAATTTCTCTAATTACTTGTCCCCCTTCGACACTCATTTGTGAATTTGAGTCACATTTGCACATATCTAGTCCATGGGTACCCCACCTGAGTCCAAGGAAGCTCTCATAATTATGGCTAAGGGTTTGCTTACTTTTTTTGCTGCCTCCTTCAATATAAGCTGATAAATCGCATCCACCCCAGGTGCCTTTTTTATGTTTATCATCAGCAATTTCTCCTCCACTTTGCTCTCAGTTATTAAAAATTCATTTTACCGTAGCTTAATAAACCTCTGGTATTCCCATCCCTGAAAACCCCTCATGCGTAAAGGTAGGATGAAGCAAAATACCCATTCAGTTTGTTTGCTACCTGAGCAGGATCATAAACAGTTGAACCATTAATATCAAGTGGACTAATCTGATTCATCCCCTTCCTTCTAGAGTTTACATAAGTAAAGAACTTTTTGCATTCTTTGCCAAAGATTTCTCATAATCTGCCTTTGCCTGCCTAACCTCCTTTGTGATTTGATTACAGACCAACTTATATCTTCCATAGGCTTCTGTGTCACTTGTTAATTTATATGCATCCCATGCATTTTTCTTCTTTAGGTCTAAACCTTGAACAATATTTCTTAGCTGGTATGAAAAGCCTAGTAGCTTCCAAGATTAATTCTTTGAATGCTTCCCATTTAGAATTTACTGTTGGTAACATCATCAGTTGGTCCCCCTGTATAGACTTTAAAAACTGTCTCAGACCTTCGCAGTCTCCTTTTCAAAAGCCCTTCCCTGATGGTAGTTACCTCTGAGTATATCTCACATCAGCACATTGTGATCACTGCCACCTAGTGGCTCCTTTATCTGCAGCTTCTTAATGCATGAAGAATCACTACTGATAATCAAATCAACAGTATTACTCCCTTTGGCTGCCTCCCGAACCTACTGCTGTAGAAAACAATAAATCCACAAAAGCCTTGCTAGTGTGCAAATGACCAACCCATAAGCTCCAGTCAATATCTGGGAAATTAAAATCCCCCATTATAAGACAATCTGATTTACTGGCCCACTATTTCTCTGTACCGCTGTTCATTATACTCATCAGAGTAATTGGGCCTATAGCACACTCCTACTCTCAATTTTGCTTTCTCAGTGCTTATGTCACACCAAACTGACTCGAGACTGCACTGTCCACCCATGTCAACTGGATGCACTTCCTTAGATTTTGTGTATTCCTTAACTAATAGCATAATCCCTCCTCCCTTCCTTTCCTCTCTATCCTTCCTGTACACATTGTATTCCCAAATTCCAATTCTGCATTCCTTATATCTGTGTGAAACTGCGTCTGATATCCCAACAATATCTGCCTTTGATGTTTAGACTAGCACATCAAATTTATTTACTACACTCCTAGCACTGGTGTACACAAAAATATACCTGCATCTGTTCTTATTCTTAGCCACCCTAACATAGCCCGTGTATTTACTTATTCTGCAATGACTGCTAACAGTCCCTGAAATCCCCAGCACCTTGTTTTCCAGGATGCTGCTCATTCCAATAGAACCAGTGCAAGAATCGCTTTCACCTCTGCCAGTAGCTACTGTTAATCTATTAGACCGTGTATCCCCCCAGGCTAACAGTTTTCCAACCCACCTAACACTGCCTCAACAACATCAGCAAATATTCTTGTACCCTTTCTATTTAAGTGTATCACATCTCCTGTTAACATGCACCGACCAAACTGAAAAAAATTCTACCCCATGAGCCTTGCATAATCTCTCCAGGGCCAAATTGACTGAAAATGCTCTCATAATATATTCCCTCCTATAGTGTCTGGGCAGAATTATAGACACCTTCAAATTCAACCCTAACTCGTGGCTTTTAGTTGGCACAGCAAGAACTATACATTTGAATATGTTGAGTGTATCAGCTTTGTACTGCAGAAACAAATGGGAGAAATGCAGAATCTGCTTTCCATACATTAATTGCTGATGAAAGTACAGACATTTCTGTACAGAAAATGTTAATTTTGTATTTTAAATTTCAACCAGAAAATGAAACTTCCTATATAGACTGTGTTTGCAGGTATTGTTTTAACTAACTGAATGCGACAGTATGACTATTGTTGAAGCAATAAGAACATTTAATATCAAAAACAATCTTGATCTTCAAAAGATGATGTTTACATCAGACAGAGCACATGTTATGCTTGGAAAGAATAATGGTGTGGCAGCAATTCTTTGATGAGAAATAAAGCATCTGTCTGAACAACAGAGAAGACCTGGGATTAGATGATACATGGACACAAGTGTCAATAATGCAGGATATAGAAACACTGTTATGAACAGTATACAATGTTCTGTAGGTCGTCTATTAAAAAGGAAAGCTAGAAGAATTGGCCAATGTCACAGAAAGTGATGTTTTGTCATTTCAACCACTAAACGAAGTGAGATGGGTATCAAGACATTTTGCTGTAACTGCTTTAATGAGAAATTAAAGTTTTAATCCAGTATTGTAAAGAGCAAGTTAATGAATGTAACAATCCAACCAGTAACTACTGCCCGAAGATTTTGGCAAATCCACAATACTGAGTATCATTAACTGTTCTTAACGATGCTTTAGAAGATCTGCCATCTCTGTAAATTCCTTCAGAAAAGTTGTTTGAATACAATCGAAGCACTGCAGTATGTAAACGCAAAAATTAACAAGATAAGGTCACAGTATCTTGGCCATACTGTTTATTGGTGTGATAAAGTAAAAGATTTGTTTTCATCTATAAGTTCTAACGTTGATACTATGCCTATTATTCTATTCATTAAACTTGTGTGTACACTTGGACAATAGATTTCCTGATGATGAGTTAAGAGAATGGTAAGCTTTTGACCCAACTGCTTTGGCAAATGCAACCAATTTTGAACTTGGAGAAGAAAATGTTAAACAACTAATAAAGAAGTACTTGGCTGCCATTACAATAAACAAAAACATTGCCACAATAATATCGCATCAGTACTGTGATTTGAAATTTGTCATTTCTGAGAAGGTTAGGAGGTGGTTCAATTAAGTAGTTCACTGATAAGCTGAACTACATGCTCAGAAATGAATATATATTACTGTTCACGGCTGCTGATTAAGTCTTTTGTTTTACTTTTCTTGTGTTAAATCTTCTTATGTCCTCTCCGAGTCTCTTTCTAATGGCTTTGCATAACTCGGTATACTTAATTTTGTCCTTATCAGTGTTTATCTTGCTCTTCATTTGTCGTCTTCGGTTCATCATGACAAGTGTTTCTTGTCTAATTTTTTCTTCTTTGGATTTCTTTTTACTTATCGGTTTCTCTAGCTTTATTGCTTTCAGAAAGTTGTATTCCTCGTCGACATCTCAGTCATGAAAGGTCTACTAGAAGAAACTGAAACTTGTTCTTAAGTTCCTGTACTTACTGCTTTTCCTCCTCTTCTGTTATATCAAACACCTTTGTATTATTTACTCAAATCAGTTTTTTCCTTTCTTTTCTTACATTTATTTCAAGTGTGCATCTTACCATTATGTGATTACTTCCAACATTTACTTTGTTCAGGATGGTAACATCACTTCACAATCTTCTAGTCTGCAGATTACTTCCATTCCCATTATACCTTTGCTTCCAACTAACTCACACCACGCATATTTTATGCTGTCAGAAGTAACTTCTGTCTCGGCAAAACCTCTTTTCAAGCTCAGACTACTTTTGATAAGAAGCATGACCTCACAACCCCTTCTATCTTCCCAATATTTTTCCTGGATACATTATACATATCATAATGGAACTTGTGAGCCCTATTTTACAGGTGCCACCACGTTTTTTTCTGTTAGTCCTATTATGTCAGCATTAGTTGTCCTAACCAGGAGTTTGAATTCAGCCATTTTATTGGCAACATTCCTCATATTACTGTAGACACAGTTAAGACTAAGTATTCTTTTATAGTTTACTACACACATCTCTTGAAGTTATTTAGGCTTGTTTCCCTAGCTTTGTCTTCCTGCTCATTTGAAATGTTGCTACCCTCAGAACATCTTGCCAACATTAGCTGTTGTGACAACAAACAAGAATTCTTGAGGTGGGTGCAAGAATTATTTTGACCCATATCATCAGATAAACACAAATCTATATTACCCTTCTACCCCCAACCAAGGGTTCAGGGGAACTGCTAGTTTCCCTGAACCCTTACATATCCTCAATGATACTGGAAAAAACCTTGCACCACCTTTGTACAAATTAATACTGTCTCTACAAAATAGATTCCTTCTACTACAAGTGCAAGCTAAGCTGATAAAAATTTCCTCCCTAGATATCTGAACAATTTTCACTCAAAAGAGAAAAATTCCTGAATAGAGAAAAATTAATTTAATTAAAATATTACAAGTGTGTTTAAGAGAAGACAAAAAAAAAAAAAAAGAAAGTGATTATACATGTATTACTATTTTGTTTATTTGCTTTTCAGTGATGCTTTAATTATTCTGAAAAAAAGTGTTTAGAATCAAAAAACATAATTATTCAATAAATTCGGGTCCTGAGCTGGCTGGATATCATCATTCTTCTCTTCTTAGTGATTCCATTCTTAACTCACACTCTCTCACTCTCTCTCTCTGTGTAACTTGGGAATTTTTTTTTTTTTGGCTGGTGCAGCATAAGCCTCATGCTTCCTTACAACATATAGCTAATAATAATAATTCTATTCCTTTTTGTTTTGTAGTTTGCTTTTTATTCTTTTTTTAAAGCTATGTTATCCACATGTCAAGGTCATGTATTGCTTAAATTTTTTTTCCCAAATTATCCTAAGGGTTGATTTGATTTTGATGGCACAAAAACATCAAGATTATAGTGCGCCAGGAAAAGGTTAAAATATAAAAAGGTAAGACTGGTAACTTGTAAAAAGGTTACTTCGTCTAAAAGGTGCATATATATATACATTCATATCAAAAAATAAAATCAGTACAATGATAAAAGCAAATTGTATATTTCATATGAATGTATACATATTGATCAATTTTAAAAATTTAAAAACTGCTGCCACATTGTCATTGTCATTTAAAATCTGACTGAGTGTATACGGCTCAGTCAGATGGGTAAAAGCAATAAAACGAGCATTTCTAAAACTGGTACAATCACATAAAATGTGTTGTACAGATAAAATAGTGTCGCATTGCTTGCACATAGTAGGGTCATCAGCCCTCAGCAAAAAGGAGTGTCACATGACAGTGTCCTATGTGGAGCCTAGCAAGAACAACTTCCTCTTTGTGATCCCTGCGTAAGCTGGACCACAGGCTTAATTCGACATAGTTTGTTAGTAGTAACCAGGCGATGCCACGAACCTTGCCTGATCCTAAGGGGATACCCCCGCCCCAGAGGAACAAAAGCTGAAAGCTAAGTTTCCTCTGATATTACTCTTATAAACTTGATACTTAATTGTAATCCCTTTGTGGTTGCTGACAAGTAGTGGGCCGCAAAAATCTGCTATAAAACAGGACTGCAATATAGGGCAGGACAAAACTTCAGAAGGAATGAAACACACCCCAATTTCGTAATGCAAAACATCTCAACTGAAATTAAAAAGTTGTTTATTGTTTTTTTAATTTTTAATACCTTAAGTTGTTCCCTGCAGAGGAATAAAAGTTTAAAGCCAAGTATCCTCTTTATACCATTAGTAAAAATTTTACATATCGGTTTTCCATTAATGATAAGTGCAGTGGGCTACAAAACATTGCCATGGAACACAGCTATAATGGATGTGAAGGAAAACCACCCCGACAACAAGAATGAAGCGCACTCAACTTTCATGCATAAAACAAGTGTGACTGAAAATCAAGTCATGTACAACTATAACACTCCATATAGAGAAAGGAAGTTTCTTTTTTGCAGAGGATCCATTGAAGTTAATGTATAGAAAAACATTTGTTTCTCTACGCAGTATCCACTACATATCTTCTTATGATGTTGGTAAAAATTTGACACATCACTTTGCTGTTGTGGAGGTGGGCTACAAGAAAATTCTGTGAAAAAAAGCCATAACATGATCAGAAGGAGAACCAGTTCCCACAGCAGAAATTTGTTCAATAAGCCTAATAAGCCTACCAGGGATCACTGAGGGGGAACACATCATAGAGGATCCAGCAAAGGGGAAAGCTCCAAGGGCAGATAAAATTCAATTCCATTTACACATTTATTTGAAATAGTAACACCTTCAAATAAAAAGAATTGTCATTTATCAAATAAGATCCCACCTATAAAATTACATGAAAAAAAATTTTCATTATAGCACCATTCAATTTTATAACTTTTGCCTGCAGTTCTGACACTTTAAATAAGACAAGCTATTCACAAGGCACAGGACACAATTTGGACTTTAAATTCACTTTTAGACATTTCAAATAAATGATCTACTACAGTATCAAAAAGACAGAAAATTGTTGTGTTCAGTTAAAAATCTCAGAAGAGGAAGAAAAATTGCAACCAAAGTAATCAAAAAATAACAAGGATGAATTTCAAGCAGAGGTGAATGATAGTTTAGAAATATGTAGTAAATACTTTAAAATAAGGATTTGCTAAATAAAGGAGCTTAAGACATTCCTGAAGAAGCAGAAAGATTGAAATGGAAGATAATTTTGATAACTTATCACACTCTCAGAAGCCCCCTTTAAAATGTTAGGGCCTGGAATACCTCCTCTGGAGGTATTCTTCAAGTTTTCCCAAAATATTCTTGAATATTTTGGGAAAACTTGCCAAATGTTGGGTATATTGAAACAAAAATGGTTCAAAAAGGGGTAATAGGCCATGAAAAAATTTATGATATCCTTCAAAGACTTGTAGTATTAAAATTCAGAGAATTATGCATAGAAACAACTTACTTTTTCACCCCTAGACTGAACACAGGAAAAGGGAGCTACTTTAAGCCTAAATCACGAGAACTGGTTGAAATTTGCCGGAGAAGGCTAACCCCACATGCAAATTAAGATGGACCATCAAAAGTTTGTCCAACATTCCTCTCCTCCCAGTGGCTGCTTCTAATTCCATAATGACCTATGGTAGTCTGTGAGGTTTGTCAATGGTTAAGTTTGCAATGAGAGGAGCATTAGAACGATATGGAAATTACTGGGGAGGGTTTATTTTAATTGCTGAACAACACGACATAGCTCAAATTAAGGTCCCACCTTCCTTTCTTCCACTTACATAAAAAAAAAAAATAATAATAAGGGTCTGACGTCCATATTTAGAGTGAGTGACAAGTGAAACTGACTGTGTGAGTGAATGAGAAAGTCCTTATTAACTGTTATGAAATGAATGTACACTCCAAAATATGTTTAAAAATTTTTTTTAATAAAATATTTAAATAATATTTAAATAAAATGTGGCTGCAGGTTCAGATGTCAATTGTGATGTGAATGAACTGGTCATGTGTGTAAACTGACCTTATAGGTGATTGGTTCACCTATAAGATTGAGTTCAAGATTGAGTGAAACAAAGCAAAAGGGTGAGCATACATTGTCAAGTTACTAGTCTCATTATTGTATTTGCCCTGAATATATACTGAAAAAAAAAAAAAAAAAAAGTTGTGTGCTCATAAGTATGATAAGTGTGTGGTTGGCATATGTACTTTGTATTGCAGATAGGTTTCCCCCCCCCCACCCAAGACTGCAGCTGAGGGTTTTTAACCTACCTGGTAGTGCCCCCTGCTGCCTATGCTGACACCCTGCTGATTCCACTTCTTAAGCAGCATGTGCATGGGATGTTGACACTGGTTGCAGCTGGTCTGACCAGTGTGGGATTGTAAGACCCTTCTGACTCAACAAGTCAAAGGTGGTGACCAACCCCTCCCACACAGGTCACCCTGGCCATATGACTAACTCCCCCAAACATCCCCAAGGCATTGCCCATCTCCCTCCCCCCCACCAAACTTTTACCTGGTGAGCTGTACCATCCTAAATATGTTGTGCTGTTCTTAAAAGTGGCCCCCTGTGGAGGGTGGGTTGCCTCTGCAAGGTGCCCCTCTGTCACCCATCCTCCAAATTCTTGGTTGAAGTGTTCCTATCACCAACCACCTATGCCTCCAAAAAAAAAAAAAAAACTTATCCTCCAAACTTGAACTGTCACCCCTGCACTCTTTTCCAACTTTTTTTTTTGACCACCCTGGTAAACTCAGGTGATTGCAAGGTTTGCCTAAACAGGGCATTTAATCTCTTCTACCTGGCCCAGCTCCTGGTACAGTAACTAGGGATTGATTATACTCCACAGGCCACTAAGCTAAGAGGCCAGGTAAACAACATAATCCTACATTACATTACATAAACTAGATTTCACTCACACTATCAGGCATTTTACAGGGTACTGTATTCAACATGAGACCTGATTGCAGAGTTGTGAGGTACCATTGGTGCCATTAAACCTTAGACGCTATGTACTAGGAATTACTGTATAAACTAATAGCATGTAATAAAATCATTTAAACAATTTATAACAAATTTAATTTAGATTAACAAATAAATTTTTCTCCTTACAGAATCAGTGTCAAGAGCTCACTAATTACCCACACTTATGTGCATTAAATTAACACTAAAAAGCAATAAATATGAATGTTGAGTTCCCATGACCTTTGCCAGGGCCATGCCGAGCCATTTTAGTACCTGAGGAAAGAATGAAAAATTGCACTCTACTGTTAATCATGGCAATGTTGACAATTATTTAATTTTTATTTTGGCGCCCCTTTCAGCTTTTAAACTGAGGCAAGAGCCTCATTTGCATCACCCTCGGCACAGCTCTGAACTTTACAAAAAAAAAAAAAAAAAGCCAAATGAATCTAGTATACAGGGTGTCTCAAAAATATTGGTACAAACGTTTAGGGGAGGTAGGTAACATCTAAAGGAATGTGAATCGCATAGGAACCCATAACCGGAAACATCACCATAAGTCGGTTGTTGTTGTTATTTGGTTTTTAGGAGCATTAGCAACTAAGGCCATATTGCTCCGGTGATATACGGTGGTCATTCCCTGACCTTTCCGTGTGCTACGCACTGCTGCTCCTGCCCACCTGGAGGCACCCCGTAAGTCAGTAAACGGTGCTGTTCATTAGTTCACGAGAGGGAAAATTTCTGGTTTACTCAATCAAGCAGTAGTCCGCACAAAAAGAGTACTGACAATTATTTAATTTTTATTCTGGCACCCCTTTCAGCTTTTAAACTGAGGCAAGAGCCTTGTTTGCATCACCCTCGGCACAGCTCTGAACTTTACAAAAAAAAAAAAAAAGAAAAAAAAAAAAAGCCAAATGAATCTAGTATACAGGGTGTCTCAAAAATATTGGTACAAACGTTTAGGGGAGGTAGGTAACATCTAAAGGAATGTGAATCGCATAGGACACCCATAACCAGAAACGTCACCATAAGTCAGTAAACGACGCTGTTCATCAGTTCACGAGAGAGAAAATTTCTGGTTTACTCATTCAAGCAGTAGTCGCCGCACGAAGAGCATGCATCAATATATGAACTGTGAGCTGGCAGACATGCACCTAGTGTATGGATTAGCAGAGGGCAATGGACAAGCTGCTCAACGAATTTATGGAGAACGCTTCCCAGACAGACATGTAACGGACCACCGTTTGTTTGCGTGTGTGCATCAAAATTTGTGCAATTATGGGTCATTTAGAGGTAACAGGAGTAGTACGGGCAGACCACGTTCGACACGAACTCCCGCCATGAAAGAAAGTGTGTTAAATGCCATCCAGAATAATCCTACTACCAGCACACGTGCTGTTGCCTCTGCCTTAGGAGTGTCTCGTTGCAGTGTACAGTGTGTCTGGCACGATGATTCCTTACACCCCTTTCATCTCCAAAGGGTTCAGTTACTGCTCCCCCAAGATCATCCTGCATGTGTGGCTTTTGCGCAGTGGTTTCTCCAAGAAAGTGTTCAAGACTTGAATTTTCCAGCCTATGTTTTGTTCACGGATGAGGCTTATTCAATCAGCACAATGCTCATGTGTGGGCTCACGACAACCCACACAGTGTGCGCCCCCATGTGCCCACAACATCGCTTCGCAATAAATGTGTGAGCAGGTATGATCGGTAACTGCTTAGACGGCCCATATCTGTTACCATCCCGCACGAACTCTGCTAAATATCGGATCTTTCTTGAACAAGTTCTAGCAGGGTTACTTGATGATGTTCCAGCAAATGTGAGACAACATTTGGTTTCAACATGACGGGGCACCTGCCCATTATGGAAGGTGTGTTCGTGACCATTTGAACAGGCGTTTTGGGCATCGATGGATTGGCCAAGGTGGACCTGTTTCCTAGCCCCCACGCCCATCTGATTTATCAAGCCTTGATTTCTTTCTGTGGAGGCCCTCAAATCTATCGTGTATGAATCTCCTGTGGAGATGGAAATGGATCTTGTGGCGAGACTCGTCTGCACTGCAGCTACTGTCAAAGAAACTCCAGGTGTGTTCGACCGTGTCCGCCAATCCATGCTGCGTCGGTGTCACGCATGCATCACGTCTCATGGTGGAACCTTCGAGCATCTGTTGTAACATCATGAAATGCATCCATCTCGTACTGCATTATTAATAATCCATTGTTAATATTATGTCAAATAAATGTTTGCCACTAATTACTGTCGTGTCATTTCTGCTTCTTGTGCCTCTGCTACTACTTTCCCGTGACATTTCCGGTTATGGGTTCCTATGCGATTCACATTCCTTTAGATGTTACCTACCTCCCCTAAATGTTTGTACCAATATTTTTGAGACACCCTGTATATTTAGATCACAAGACACAGGAAATTTTAAGGAACATTCCCCATGGAAAACAAAGTGCATGTTATGGTCTGGCAAATATATTATTTAAAAATTGTGATTAAATTAGTTTCCAATGAAAATTGAAGACTTTAAAACATAACTTCAACTTTCCTCTTGTTCAGCATTCAGAAATCAATATTCATATAAGTTTCAGAATTAAAAAGAAAAAAAAAAAATTAACTACAGATATTTGTTTATCATAAAGTTCATCATGACTTTCTAGATACGAAAACTGAAATTGGCAAGCATTTTCAACAAAAGAAAAATTCAGATCTACTTTCCTTAAGCCCTACTACAAACTATAACAAATGATTTCTCAAATAAAATACTGATGTTATTTTAAATTTAGAACTACCTGCAAACTAGCACAAAGGGCTTCTACACATTCATTTAGTAGCCTTTCAACATCTTCTGTGCTTAGGCACTCATATTCAAAATATTCAGGATCAGCTTTCCTTGGATCTGCCTGATCCATCTCTGCATCATCATTATTATTGTTATAATAATCATCATAGCAATCATCCTCGCTTTCATCATCTAGTTCCACATCAGAATCAGCTCCTGACATCTGCAAATATAAATTTGTTTTCTGAATTTGACTTGTAAATACACAGGTAGATTTTTAAAGGGCAGAAGCAATAACATTAAATATATATTTCCAATCTATTTTTCATAAACTTTTTAAAACATAACTAGAGAATTACTATTTACAGTAAAAACTAAATTAATATTGAATTAATGTGAATTACAAATTAAACCACAATTAAACACAAAGTTTTTGACATTTGTACACAAATGTTATTGTGTACAAAGTGTTAGTTTACAACAAAAGTAAACTTTCAAAAAAAAAAAAAAAAAACTGCCTAACAAATGATGTTTCCAGATTCCATGCAAATCCTGTCATAAAACCTTAGTAGCAAGGGTTGGCTGGTTTTTTTTTTTTGTTATTATTATTTACAGCAAAAAATGTATCACAAATGTATGACATACTACAGTAAAAATGTAAATATGAGGTGTGGCAATAAGTTGCCACACCTCATATTTACACTGCCGATGTCGCACAGGCTGCCATGATACAGATGCATCACTGCCAAAGATGGAACAAAGGGGTGTTCCTCAGTAGGAGATATGGCCACATCTAATGTCGATGCAGGCTTTGCACTGCCTGTCCATACTTAGAACAATGTTATTGATAAGTTCTTGCGGTAACATCGTCCATTCCTCTGTCAGCAGCATCTTCAGCTGGTGAAGATTTCTGGTGGGTGTGGATGTGCCGCTAGGTGTCTCCCCCAGAGCATTCCATATGTGTTCGATGGGATTTAGAACGATGGAACAGGCAGGCCAATCCATACAAACAATGTCCTCACTTTCCAAAAGCATATCAACAGTTGCAGTGCGATGGGGTGTGGCATTATCGATAAACACAAACTCAGGGCCAATGGCACCTCAGAACAGACAGACACACACGGGGACCTCAGTACAGTAGCATGCACTGGTTACAGTACCGCCTTCCAGTATCTGGAGTTGTGTATGTCCATCCAAGATAACGCCTCCGCAGACGAGAACACCTTGACTACTATATCGATCCCTTTCAGTAATGTTTGCAGGGTGATACTGTGTGCCAATCTCTCGCCAGATTAGCTGATGTCCAGACTCACTGCTGAGACAATCTACTCTCATCAGTAAAGAGTACCTTACCCCATTGTGCTGCTATCCAGTCCTTGTGTTAGATGCACCACTGTAAACAGTGTCACCGATGGGCAGGTGTTAAAGGCACACAGTGTACTGGTCGTCGTGCAAACAGTCCAAGCATCTAATTATAAACGGGTAATAAACTCGATCTTATTGCATTTGCAATAATCACTGAAATCTTCAATCATAAAAAAAACAAAATTTCAGAATCTTCTCTTCATTCCCTTATTACAGTGGTGAAGGGAAAGCTACCAACAGAAAGTGCAAGTGCTGGCAGTGCTAGGAAACAAAACGAAACAAAATTGATTTAGAAGTGAAGATGATTAATTAAGAAGTACGAAGCAGGACAAAGTTTGTCATCTAATGCACGGAATTAGGTCTCTGCTTCAACAATGAATACTATTTTAGGGGACAGTGCACGTTTAAAGAACATGTTAAAGGATCAACACATTTAAGACCAACAGTGATCACAAAACAGAGTTCAGGTGCAATATCAAAGATGAAAAAGCTATTAATAATATAGGTGGAAAATCAGATTCAGAAGCAAGTGCCCCTGAATCTAATGGTCATTCAAGCAAGAAGTATTTATGAAGATAACAATAAGTATGGCAAATCCTAAGCCAAGTTCGTGGCAAGCAACGGGTGGTTCAAGCATTGTGTTGGTTTCCAAAACATTAAAGTATGCGGTGAAGTTGCCAATGCTAATTCTGCAGCTGCAGAGAAATTTTGTGATGTGTTGAGAAAAACCCTTCTAAATCTCCACAGCCCTCAACTTCCACAGCGGCGTGCTTATCAGCTGGAGAGTTAATTCTGGCAACAAGTTAATTCTCAAAAGATAAAACATGCTGAACGTTATGCCTGTCTCCTCTCTCCTTTTGTAATTTTATAATTTTTAAATTTTCGTTATTTTGTACACTTTTGTAATTTTTACTGCACATGAGATAAAATTTAATAATTCTATTTACATGTTAGTCGAACATTTCTTTTTTGCTTCTATCAAATTCAGCTCACATAGTTACTTATTTAGGGAAATTCGACTTACGTAGCATTCCGCAAAACGCAACCCTTACATTAATCGGAGAGTGGCTGTACCTATTCAATTGATCAGCAGCATCAGCTGGGTTGTCTGAGACTTTCCCATCCCAGTACACGAGGGTAAGATCTGATTTGTTTTATTCTTCATTGTGTTCATATACATGAAAAATTCCTTGTCCCCATTCTTTGCTCTCTTAGCCAGTACTTTCTCATACTCAGCCTTTGCTTCCCTAACTTTATTTTTATCTGTGGTACTGTTATAGATCAACTTGTTGCTGTTGTAGGCTTCAGTACGTTTCATCAATCGGTAACATTCCCAAGCTTTCTCCTCTATTATACCAGCCAGCTCCGTATTCATCCATTTCACATCCTGCTCATGAAATATTTTCACAAGCAGGATTAAATATACACATTCATGGCTTCTGTGATTTTTGCTTGAAAGCTATTCCATATTTCAAATGTATTTGCCATCCCCTCTACAATTTGCCCAATTAATAGATGCCATGTAGTTTCACAGTCTTCTTTTCTGAAATTAAAAACCTTACCTTTACCTACTGCAATATCTTTCATAGTCTTCCAATTAACCACTGTGTGATCACTACCTGCCAATGTATTTTAAGCAGAGTGATGTCATATGATTCTTGAGTAATGAATGATCATGTCAAGAATATTCTCACCCCTAGAATTTTCTTATCGGTACATATAATAATCTTCTAGTTTATTTAAAATTTTTATTCCCAATGGTGAGTTCCCCTCCCACTTATTCCAATCAATTAGTAGCAGATTGAAGTCACCCATAATCAGACATTCACACTTGCTTGCTCATTCCATATGCATGTAGCAATACTCATCATACTCTTCACAATCTTCTGGTCTGTATATTACTCCCACTCTCATCATACCTTTGCTTCCACTTAACTCACACCACACATTCTATGCTGGAAGAAATAACTTCTAACTCAGCAAAAGCTTTTTGTGTTGCCTGCTTTTGATGGGAAGCATTAACCCACCACCCCTTCTATCTCCCCTATCTTTCCAAAATACATTATACATACAATAATGGAACTCACCATCCCCAATTGCTCAGTGGTACCACGTTTCTGGTAGCCCTATTACATCAGCACTAGTTATCCAAACAAGGAGTTTGAATTCAGCCATTTTATTGACAACAATCCTGACATTAATGCAGACACAGTTAAGACTAAATATTCTTCTAGAGCTTACTACCTTGACACATCCCTTGAAGTTATTTAGGCTTGTTTCCCCTAGCATTATCTTCCCGCTCATTTGAAACACTGCTACCCTCAGACATCTTACCAACATTGGTTATTGCAGCAACAAAAAAATTGAGGTGAGTGCAATTATTACTTTGACCCATATCATCGGATAAATACAGATCTATATATTACACTTCTCCCCCACCAACTAGCAATTTCCTTTACCTCTTAATGTATCCTCAATGATACTGGCAAAAATCCTTGTATCACCTTTGCTAAAATGAATACCATCTCTACAAAATAGATTCCTTCTACCTACAAGCGTGGGCCATGTTGATAAAAAAAAAAAAAAAAAAATTCACCCCCCCCACAAGAGCCTTGAAAATTTCCTCAAACCTTGAATCAATACAGCATATAATCTTTCCTATTGTGTCTGAACAGAATTGCAGACACATTCTGACCTAACTCGTAGCATTTTTTCAGCATGGCCCTATATTTATCCCAACAAATGGTCAGGTCTTGTTCTTTTAATACAGTTGTTCCCACATGAATAATATTGCTCTCTTTACTCCCTAAAATTTGACAACCTGTTGGAAACACCAATTGTTGCTCCCACCAATCATTCTGCTTCTGTTCCACCTATCTCTATTACAAAAAAATGTTTCTCATTTCCCTGACAATAGTCTCCCAAAAAACTAAATCTCCTTCAACTAGAGCAGTATACACTTGACTATTCTTTTCTCGGACCCAAATCGAAGGTGCATCACTTGGCAACTCACAAGATACTTGAGTCCCTGACAAGCTCCCAGTTATATCTGTTTCTAGGGAAAGCACCCATTTCTTCAGTGACTCAAATTCTTCTCATTATGAATTTGAAAGAGCAATCATATTTAGCAGTTGGGAGCTTGAACCTTAGTCCACTCAAAGAGGAGTGCTACTGCACTCCTGCTCCTGATCACTTGGCTACAGAGGCCTTATATATACACACTGAGTTGACTTTACATTAGCAACACCTCCTTGTGTGGAAATAAGCTAGTCTGTGAAGCTGGTGTTGTTCAAAGTTGGAACAGACGACAAGATTGTAGTTTGCACATATGGCAGCCAATCTTTTGTCTGTGAGGAAAAAGAGTCAGCATCAAGATCTTTCAGACTTCAAACATGGAATGATCGTGACAGCAAATGTGCAGGTGCCAGTATCTCAACGACAGCCAACATAATTAAGTGCTCGTATTCTGTGTTGTAATGAGTCTACAGTGACTGGCCCAACATCAGTCAAACAACCAGCCGAAGGTCACACATGGGACAGTCAC
Organism: Mastigoproctus giganteus; assembly: GCF_048544385.1. Lineage (NCBI taxonomy): Eukaryota > Metazoa > Arthropoda > Arachnida > Uropygi > Thelyphonidae > Mastigoproctus > Mastigoproctus giganteus. Next base: position 151,821,110 of record NC_143587.1, on the reverse strand, counting down.
ATGTGTTCAATGTCCATGACGAGTGTTATGTCTCATCTCATAACACAGCAGTAATGCAACACAGTGACCCAGCTAACCACCCAGCACAACACAGGAACAGCAAAGCCAACATCCACATAGACAATGCATCAGACATCAGCTTGTATAAGCTATGAAAGCCAATGGCCTCTGTGGGTACCCATTCTAAGTATGAGATACAATAAACTGCACCTTGCATGGTCACATCAGCACCAACACTGCACCTCTGACACTGGAAACCTGTTACTTCGTTTGATAAATCTTGTTTAAAATCTATCATGCTGATGGATGTATCTGCATTTGGAGAAAGTAACATGAGGCCATGGCACCGAGGTGCACTATTCACGTTTGGTAGGCTGGAAGCAGTAGTGTTGTGGTACTGTTTCTGTAGCATGCCCTGGGTCCTCTGATCACCATTAATCAATGGCAATAACTGCCTTTTTATTGTTGCGAACCAATTATGTATCAAGTATGTATCAGAACTTGCACTTGAGCATCACGCAACACAGCAGCAACCCCCAAGGCAGAATGCGCTGGTCCCAAAGGAACTAGTAGGTGTTGGTGACTATTGTCAGGGAAACATGCTTTGTAAAAAGGATAGGTGGAACAGGACCAGGGTATTTCTGCCAGGGGCAAAGGTTGATGACGTTGTAGAGCAGATATCATCTTTTAAGGGCACAAAAGGTGATATAGTTGTACACGTTGGCAGTAATGATATTAAGAGTAGGAGACTGGCGGAATTACTTAACAAGTACAGGTCACTGTTGAAAAAAAGCCGTGAATTAGGGTTGAATTTGAAAGTGTCTGCAATTCTGCCCAGACACGATAGGAGGGAGTATATGAAGAGAGCCCTGTCAATCAATTCGGCCCTGGAAAGAGTGTGCAAGGCTCAAGGGGTAGAATTTTTTTCAGCCTGGTCTGTACTAGTTAACAGGAGAGACTGCTTCTACAGGGATGGGATACACTTAAATAGAAATGGTGCAAGAATGTTTGCTGATGCTATCGAGGCAGTGTTAGGTGGGTCAGAAAACTGCTAGATTGGGGGGGGATACAAGAACTAATAGATTAACAGTAGCGACTGGCAGAGGTGAAAGTGATTCTTGCACTGCTTCTATTGGAATGAGCAGCAGCTTGAAAAAAAAAAAAAAGATGCAGGATATTTCCGAGACCGCTGGGAGTCATTGAGGTACAAGTAAACACATGGGTTGTATTAGGGTAGCTAAGAAAAAGAACAGGTGCATGTATACTTGCGTGTACACCAACACTAGGAGTTTGGTAAATAAATTTGATGAATTTGAGGTATTGCTCAAAGCATCAAAGGCAGATATTATTGGGATATCAGAAGTCACACAGATATAAGTAATGCAGAACTGGAATTTGGGAAGTACAACATCTACAGAAAGGATAGACAGGGTAGGAAGGGAGGAGGGGTTATGCTATTAGTTAAGAAACACAAAATCCAAGGAAGTGAAGCCAGTCGACATCACTGGACAGTGCAGTGTAGAGTCAGTTTGGTGTGACATAAGCATTGGGAGATCAAAATTGAGAGTAGGAGTGTGCTATAGGCCTAATGACTCTGATGAGTATAATAAGAAACTGTACAGGGAAATAGAGTGGGCCAGTAAATCAGAGTATTATAATGGGGGATTTTAATTTCCCAGATATTGACTGGAATTTGTGGGTTGGTCACTCACACACTAGCAAGGCTTTTGTGGATTTATTGGATGATTGTTTTCTAAATCAGCATGTTCGGGAGGTAACTAGAGGGAGCAATACTCTTGATTTGATTATCAGTAGTGATTCTTCATGCATTAAGAATCTGCAGATACAGGAACCACTAGGTGGCAGTGATCACTAGGTGGCAGTGATTTTTGGCTGATGCTGCATAAGCTTGCTTTCTTGCATCATATACCTCTACTAATGCTAATGTATACCTCTTCATGATGAGAGTATCCAGGCAACACTGGTGTCTATCAATTAGACAATGTGCCATGCCACAAGGCCCATCAGGTTGCTAACTGGTTTCAGAAACATGATAATGAATTCCCCATCCTCTGATGGCAAACCCAACTCAAATCTCAACCAAACTGAGCATGTTTGGGACCTATTGAAAAAGGACATTCAATGCTACAAATATCCACATGACAATGTGTAGGCATTACTAGACACATAGTGCAATGCATGGTAGCACAACATTGCACCCTGCAACACCTTGTGGAGTCCATGCCAAGACACATACAGGCTGTATTACTGGAAAAGTTGACTCCACAAGGTATTGTTGTTATTTGGTTTTTAGGAGCATTGGAAACTAAGGTCATATTGCTCCAGGATATACGGTGGTCATTTCCTGACCTTTCCGCATCCTCCATATTTGGTGGTGAGAGGCTCGAACCCTGGTCTAATCAAGAAGCGTGTGCTACGCACTGCTGCTCCTTCCCACCTGGCTACGGCGGCGCCCACAAGGTATTAGACGTTACTAATGCAAAGCCAACTGACATGGAAAAGATGGGAGTAATTGAGGCCCAGTATAGCTTAATGGGTTTCAGGAACAGTCCCAGTATATGTATGTTCATTTAATTATATAAAGATTTTATTAGTAAATCGGTGTCGAGTAAAACTCGACACCGATTAATTATACGAAGCTGCCCATTAAGGAAATTTTTCACTTAATTAAACTATTAGCTGAGGCTAACTACATCACCTTTCGAGACAAGGTGTACAAACAAATTTTTGGATTACCAATGGGTTTGAGCCTGAGTGGCTTAATGTCAGAGATCTATCTCTCAACAATTGAGCAGATACATTTGACAACTTTTCGTCCCCGTATCACATACTATGGGAGGTATTTAGACGATGTTCTAGTTATTACTGATAGTAGTACTATCCAAGACATTTTACATTCGTTTAATAATGTTCATTCTAGACTCAAATTTACATTGGAAAGGGAAGATACGGATACTAAGTCATTAAACTTTCTAAATTTCACGCTTACCCGTGACTCGAACAAAATACAATTTAGCATCTATCGAAAACCCACAAACACCGGTATGCTTCTTCATTATAATAGCTACCACCCGTTCACCTACAAAAGGTCGATTATCTTTAATCAATTTCTAAATGCCTATAAATATTCAACGACGGATTCTGCTTTGTACTCAGAAATACAAATATTAACTAGCAGATTCTTGAACAGGGGTTATCCCATTAACACAATAAATCGAATTAGGGTACAAGCTAAGGATAGGATAAAAAATACTACACCAATCAACAATAGTAATATCAAAAAATACTTTATTTCTGTCCCATATGTTGAACAGAGGCACAAACAACTTAACAGATTCTTTAAAAATACCGAATTGAAAATTATAGCTAGGCCTATACGGAAGTTACAAACTATACTGAACAATCGCTCGGTTCTTTCCGCGTTCGCAACACAAATTAATGATCTAGTATACAACATTTCTTGCGGTGATTGCGACTCGTCTTACCAGGGTTCGACGCGGTTTTCTCTTAATATTCGTGTAAATCAACACGAAGCCTCAGTTCGTGCTTCTCGTTCAGCAGCGTCAGAATTAGCCTTTCATGCCATTAACGAAAAACATACTTTTTTATTTAACGAGGCCAAAATACTTAACGTTCAACGTAATTATACGCGACTATTAATTGCAGAAACCGTTGAAATTAAATTACACGAGAATTCTGTTAATGTTCGGCGGCCATATTTGATCTCCGATGCGTGGACCTTTACGTGCATGCGCGAAGACATATAATCACTATTTAAGTTGCAGGTTTAGCCTGATTCGGTAATTTTCATTCCTGTGATCACGACAGTCGGTCGAAAAGCATTGTCAGCTTCAGGAAGGAAAATCGTTTTGAATATTTTCGTTAGATTCTTTTAATTGCGTTAATTTGAATTTTAATTGTTTTGAATTGATTTTGAATTGTGTTAAATTGATTATTTAATTATTTATATTTTACTTTAATTATTTAATTATTTATATTTTACTTTAATGTACCGGTAAGTTGTCAATTTTTTCGTTTTTTCCGTTTTAATTTCTGGAGGGTATCATAAGGAAGTGTTCCATGTACTATATTGAGGTAAACTCCTCTTATTAATTTACTAATATTATTATCAACGTAGAACATATTGAGTATTACAGCTCTGATTCATACTATCTAATAAAGATTTTATATAGAGGACGGAAGAAATATTCTATTTATTACTGAAAAAGTAATAGTATTAATATTGGCAAATGATGCAAGAAAGCAAGCTTATATAGCATCGACCAAAAAAAAAAAAAAAAACTCATTTCACCTATTGATCCCCTCCAATAGTTATTATTAATAGCTAAATGGTGCAAGGAAGCCTGCACCTTATGCTGCACCAGTCAAAAAAAAAAAAAAAAATTCCCTGGGTTACCCTGAGAGAGAGAGAGAGAGAGAGAGAGAGAGAGAGAGACAAAAGTAAAGGGAATCACCAAGAAAGAGAATGGTGATATCCAGCTCAAGACCCTTGGTGTGCCAAGCCCATACTCACCAAATGTGAGCCCGAGTCTATCTAGTTCTTCCTTGAATTTATTCAAACTATCTGCTTCCATAACAATAGATGGACGCTTGTTCTATCTGTTTAACAAGGGGCTACACTGATGGCAAATTGTATCAGTTATAGTTCATTTCACAAATATTAAACAAATGAATTGGATACATGTGTATAGACCAGTATGCTTTAATTATGTTAAGTGTTATGTTAAATATGTTCATGATTTCAAGAAAATGGGAAAAAATCTGGGCTTCATTCAATATGCTGAATGAACAAAATGTGCTAGAATGGGCAGATAAGTAAAGAGGACAGTCTACAATAAAGTGGTTGCCCATAAGTTGAGTGTCACAGTATGTGCACTGGTGTGGATCTTCTTACAATAATAAAAAACAGGTGTGCAACATTAGTATGCTCAATTCTGTCTTGCCAATACCCCTTTTCATCTGTTTCACATGAAACTGGAGCCATAACTCTGGATCTTGTTTCATCAAGTAAAGTTTGTTGCTGGTGCTTGTTCCAGCAACCAACTATTCATTGGCTGAAGGCAAACTTCTGCACATCTATTCTGCAACCATCCTTCCTCAATTTGAATTTATGCCCCCCACATGTGCACAGTCTGAGCAAGAGGAAGAATCCCATCAGCATACAGTTTGCTCGTCAAACAAACCTCAAGCAGATCACCTTGCAGGTGCCTAAGTCTCGAGATGCTGCAATTTGCAGAATGGAAGCCTTTCTTGGTAAGACCACCCCTTTGTTCCCCTCACCAATCTCTTCTGTACCTGTTCCAGCATCTCTATTTTCTTCCAAAAATGAAATCTCCAGACCTGTATGAGGTATTCAAAATGTGGCTTGACCACTGCCTTGTCCTACTGTGTAAGGAAATGTGGCCTGATCATTGCCTTACACCAGTGGTCTCAAATTGGTGGCCTGCGGGCCGCATCCGGCCCCCGAAGCAATTTTACATGGCCCACGAATACATTTCAATTATGTATTTGTTGTAAATACAGTGCTTATAGTTTTAGAGACAGAGATATGGACTGAGCTTACGTGCGCAACTGCTATTGAAGGAAAAAGAGATAGAATGAATAGGTTGGGGCTTTGTCTTTGTCAGGAAGGTCTACGGAAGCACTCTTCTATCATCATCTCATCTATCATCATCAGCCCGTGAAGAAGTGGGCAGGGGTGGAAAACAGTCTTGAAGTCTTGCTTGTATGCCAGGCCACGTGACTGGGGTAAGGTGAGAGAACTTCCCACATCTGTACTATCAGTAAATTTAGTTCGCCAGCTGACAGTTGGTGGCACTTCAGTATTCTGGTGTTTCCGATTTTTTCTATTGAGTTGGTACTTCTGATATATATTTTCCTTGAGTCAGTCACTAGTTGGTTAGCTGGATGCACAGCTGCGCAGTTCATATTGCTAAACTAACGTACAGCTTATAAAACCTGTTTATTTGTACTTGATAAACGATAGGTATTGATATAATGTAGATTCTACATTATATCAATACCTATCGTTTAGAATTGTGCATAACTTTTGTGTGTTGCTTTTATACGAAAATTCATCTTGTTAAATTAAAGTTATAAATAAAATTATAATAGTGATTTTAATTAAGAGATTAAACTGCAAGCCATGTCTTTAACAAAGGGTAAAAGAAAAGTGGACGAAGAAGGACATGTTTTTCAAGATAAATGGGAAATTATGTACTTTGTGGTGTTGTGCGCAATAAAATTGTATGTTTTATTTGTAATAAGGGAATATCAGTTCCAAAAGAATACAATTTACGTCACCATTACGAAACTAATCATAAAGAAAAAATTGAAATGTTGGAAGGCAAATTGAGGGAAGAAAAGTTACAGTTTCTGAAATCTGGCTTACGACAACAAAATTTTTTTACTGAAGCAAATAAATCCAGTGAAGTAACAGTTCACGCAAGTTTTGTTCACGCGCACTTCATTGCAAAACAGTCAAAACCATTTACTGATGGCAAATTCCTTAAAGATTGTTTGATTAAGTCTACTGAACTTCTTTGTCCTGACAAACAACAATTATTTAAAAATATTAGTTTGTCAGACAACACAGTAGCGGAACGTATTAACGAAATCGCTAGTGATTTACAATGTCAATTAAAAGAAAAAAGTATAGATTTTGCGGCATTCTCAATAGCAGTTGATGAGAGTACTGCCATCACAGATATAGCACAACTTGCCGTTTTCGTACGAGGTGTTACTGATGAATTTGAAGTAATTGAGGAATTATTGGAAATAATTCCTATGAAAGGAAAAACTGGTGCACAGGATATTTTTTTCTGAAATAAAAACTGTAATAGATAAATATAAATTAAGTTGGGATAAAATGGTTGCATTTGCAAGTGATGGTGCAGCTGCTATTGTTGGTAAAAAAAACGGAGTAGCGGTAAAATTAAGAAATATAGTGAAAGAAGAAAAATTTAAGAATAATTTTTGCACTATACATTGCATTATTCATCAAGAAGCACTTTGTGCCAAAAGTTTGCAGATGGATAATGTTATGGAAACAGTAACTAAAACAGTAAACTTTATCCGTGGACGAGCTCTGAATCATCGAGAATTTGTTGCATTGCTTGAAGAAATTGAAAGTGAGTACGGAGAAATGATTTATTATAATGAGGTGAGGTGGTTAAGTCGAGCTGTATTAAAACGGTTTTTTGATTTAATAAATGAAATCAAAATTTTCATGACACAAAAAAATAAAACCATCAACGAGCTACATAATGATACATGGATAACAGATTTAGCATTTCTTGTTGACTTCACCGGCCATTTAAATATTCTCAATGAAGAGCTGCAAGGAAAGAATAAACTTATCACTGACATGTATGCATGTATTAAAGCTTTTAAAGTTAAATTGCAATTATGGGAAACATAACTGGAATCAAAAAATTTCGTACATTTCCTACATCTTAACTCCTGCCCTATTATTTCAAATGAAAAATCTCAAGAATATGCAAGAAAAATAGCATTATTATGGCAAGAATTTGAAGAAAGATTTAAAGATTTTAATGAAGATTTGGAGTCCGATTTTACATTATTTTCATTACCATTAAAAACGAACGTGAATAACAAACCAGAAAATCTACAAATGGAGCTAATTAATTTACAGTGTGATATAAATCTGATTTGAAGATTGAAGATTTGAAGAATTTTTACAATAAGAATAATCACTTTGTTTGGGAGTACATTTATATGTGAACAGTTTTTTTTGCAGTTTAAAATTAATAAGTCTAAGAAAAGAACCCAATTGACCAATGAGCATCTACAATCCGTGATGAAGATAGTTTCTAGTAATTTTTCTCCAAGGCTACAAACTTTATCAGAATCGAAACGCCATCAAGTGTCAAGTTGTAGTAAGAAATAAAGAAGTTTATAATTATTTCCATACAAACATATGTATTTTTTCTGTATGTGTTGAAGAAAAATTTAATAAATAAAAGAAAGAGAATAGGTTGTCATTATTTATTCTCAAGTTTTGTCCCACTTGGAAAGTTTTCATAATTTGTTTATTTTTAGTTTAAGTTAAAAGTGAGTTATTTAGTGGTTAATTCAACATATTAGAATTATTTGAAATAAATGTCAGTCTGAAGATTTAATATTTAGCTGTCAATACGTTTGAATTACAAAGTGAAACCAACAGAAATTTCTTGCAGGTACCAACCTTTAGATTTCAGATAGAAAATAAATATAAATTTGAATTTTTTTTCCTTTGCATCATTATTATTATTGTTTATGTATGTTTTGATAAATATTTAGTAAGTGATTGGGCATCTAAAGAAAATAGAAAAGAAAATTTAACCGAAAGAAAGAGTCTCATAATTTTAGCCAGGGAGAGAAGGAGAAAAATATAAGTTTGAAAAATAAAAAGTAAGTATAGAGAAAAACATTGTAGAAAATACAATTGAACATTATTGAAATAAATTTTCGGTTAAACCATGTTCGAGGCAAATTAAATTTTAAAAGTAAAATTTCCAAACATTATAAACTTACACGCAACACACCACACACACGTGTCACACCAGATTATAAAGGGGTGGTATCCATACATTAGGAGTAAGTACGGTGCAATATATATATATATATATATATATTCGCTCTCATTTTGTTAAAAAATAAATTCCGGCCCGTCAGCTGCTTTAAGATCGCGTATTCGGCCCGCATGCAATTTGAGTTTGAGACAACTGCTTTACACAATAGGACAATCATCTCCCTAACCCTGCTAGCAAAATTCCTATATATCAATTGACAAAATTCCATGAAATGTCCTGGCAACCTGTCTGCACTGCTCAGAGAACTACGTATCACACTGCACAATTATCCCAAAATCCTTTTCATTTTCCACCACCCTGAGTGTAGCACCACACAGTTCATATGTTATTATGGGAATATCGCAACCGAAATGCAGTACCTTGCATTTGTCAATGTTAAATTGCTACTTCTCGACCCATCGGTATAATTTTTCTAGATGTTTTTGCAGCAGCATACCTTCGTCACTGTCATTAACTATCCTGCCGAACTTTGTATCATCTGCATTAAAAAACATCTGCAAACAGACATTAAGCATGATATACCCTCATCAATATCAATAATAAATATATGGAAGGACAAAGGGCCAGCACTGAACCCTGTGAAACTTCACTAACAACATCAGTCCACCAAAAACAGTGTCCATTAATAGCCACTGTCTTCCCCCACTCAACCATCCACAGCAGCAACTTTCCCTTAATGACACACTGCTCCAATTTGTACAGCAGTCTTATGTGCGACAGCATCAGAAGCTTACCTGAAATCTATGATATCAAAATTATTTTTTGCATCCAGTTCTTTTGTCACTGTATTATAGTATCCAATTACATTAAGTCAGACAAGATATCCCCTTTAACAAACCCATCCTGTGATGGAAGTATAACTGCACTCGTCTAGAGGGTCCTGCATTGCTTCTTTAACCAGTGACTAATTCTCTGGAAAAGATGTTAATCTAACAGGTCTGTAATTACTCAAGTCATCCTTTAATTTCCCTTTTTGATTTGACTATAAAGAGATGCCCTGAATCCAAAAATGCTCTCAAAATTATGGCTAAGGGTTTGCTTGTCTCCATTGCTGCCTTCCTTAATATGATTGGATATGTCTCATCCACCCCAGGTGCCTTTCTTATTTTTAACTTTAACAATTTCTCTTCCACTTTCCTTTCAGTTATTACAAAATCATTTAGATCCCCTGAAGAGTTTAATCAACTTCTGGCATCCTCTTCCCTACAGAATTCCTCATGCATGAATTTAGATATAAAATATATATATGCATCCTGTCAGCAACCTGAGCAGGTTCCTCAACAGTTAAACAATCAACGTCAAATGGATAAATGTGATTCAATCCCTTCCTTCTACCATCAAGGCCATACCTCGAGTACTGTATAGTACTCAAGGTATTGCCTCTAGAGGCCTCATTTTAGGAAGGATGTAGAGCTGCTGGAACGAGTTGCTAGAGGATCACTCTCACCTCAACTGTGTACTTTGAAGAGTTTGTAAGAAAACTATCAAGTGTGTTGAGTGTGTGGTTATGACTGCCTGGTAAACGAACAATGTTAGTCAATTCAGAAGCCTCAGTATCTCAACCAGGTGTATCCGTGCGACTAGAAAATACTAATACTGAGTCGGTGAAATTGGTCAACATAACATATTAGACATCAGGCGACAAATGGATAAAACTCTTCCAACTGCTGCTACCTAAAAGTTATAAGCAAAGTATCCCACACCATTTTTTTACATTGGAAGAGTAGAATTATGCTTGTATATGTCTGCAATTGGAGAAGACATTTTATGAAGACTGTAAATACAGTGCCCATCTCAGTACGAAGATGCTGTTGTTATTTGGTTTTTAGGAGCATTAGCAACTAAGGCCATATTGCTCCGGGGATATGCAGTGGTCATTCCCCACCTTTCCGCATCCTCCATATTTGGTGGCTCACGGACTTGAACCCCGGCCTAATCAAGAAGCGTGTGCTACACACTGCTGCTCCTGCCCACCTGGCTACGGAGGCGCCGTACGAAGATGCCAGGAGCTATGGGGCCAGTAAAGAGTATCCATGTGCTAGTCAAAGAATTTTCAGGTTCAAGAAATGGATAAGTTTTTCCAGAATATTGACATTTTATTGACCTAACTTTTATATTAAATCTTACTCTATAAGTGGCATTATAGTACTAGTCATGCTTTTTATTTTATATTTAAATTTAGTCAGAGATTTTGTACGTTACTATTTAATATTGCCAAGTCTTTGTGTGTGCGCAATGTAAGGAGTGTGGGGAAATCAGGTGCCAACTCAGCGTTATGGGCCTATATAACAGCTTGAACGACAGGGTAGTTGCCCCTCAAAGAATTTAAATTGAAGGGCCCATCAAGCTCTGAAGTGCCCACATCAATGCCAGAGGTTGAACATTACGCAACACAGTGGCAACCCCCAAGGCAGAATGTGATGGTCCCAAAGGAACTAGTTGTCAGTGACTCTATTGTAAAGGAAATGGGGAATATGTTGTGCAAAAAGGATAGGTGGAACAGGACCAGGGTATGTCTGCCAGGAGCAAAGGTTGATGACAATGTAGAGCAGATATCCTCTTTTAAGGGCACAAAGGTTGATATTGTTGTACACATTGGCACTAATGATATAGGAGTAGGAGATTGGTGGAATTACTTAACAAGTACAGGTCAATATTGGAAAAAAGCGTTGAATTTGTTAGTGTTTGCAATTCTGCCCAGACACGATAGGAGGGAGTATAGGACGAGTCTTGTTGATCAATTCGGCACTGGAGAGATTGTGCAAGTCTCAGAGAGTAGAATTTTTCTCAGCCTGGTCTGTGCTTGTTAACAGGAGAGACTGCTTCTACAGGGATGGGATACACTTAAATATATAGGGTGCAAAAATATTTGCTGATGCTATCAAGGCAGAGTTAGGTGGATCGGAAAACTGCTGGCTTGGGGGATTTAACGGACTAATAGATTAACAGTAGCTGCTGGCAGAGGTGAAAGTGATTTTTGCACTGCTTCTATTTAAATGCAATTGAGCAGCAGCCTGGAAAGCAAGACAATGGGGATTTCCAGCACTACTGGGAATCATAGTGGAACAAGTTAGTTAGTTAGTTATTTGGAGCATTAGCAACTAAGGCCATATTGCTCCGGGATATGCGGTGGTCATTCCCTGACCTTTCTGCATCCTCCGTATTTGGTGGTGACGGGCTCGAACCCGGTCTAATCAAGAAGCGTGTGCTATACACTGCTGCTCCTTCCCACCTGGCTACAGAGGCACCTGTGTGGTACAAGTAAATATATGGGCTGTGTTAGGGTAACTAAGAGTAAAAACAGGTTCATGTATACTTGCATGTACAACAATGCGAGGAGTATAGTTAATACATTTGATGAGCTTGAAATGCTAGTAGAGACATCAAAGACAGATATTATTGGTATATCAGAGACATGGTGTCACAGAGACATAAGCAGAGCACAATTGGAATTTGGCGAGTACAATGGGCACAGAAAGGATAGACAGGACAGGAAGGGAGGGTGGGTTATACTGTTAGTTAAGAAACACAAAATCTAAGGAAGTGCATCTAATTGATGTTGGTAGACAATGCAATGTTGAGTCTGTTTGGTGTGACATAAGCACTGGGAAAGGAAAAATGAGAGTAGGTGTGTGTTATAGGCCTAATGAATCTGATGAGTATAATGAGCAATCGAGCAATTGTGCAGAGAAATAGTGGGCCAGTAAATCAGGGTCTTATAATGGGGGATTTTAATTTCAGAGAGATTGATTGGAATTTCTGGGTTGATCACTCACACACTAGCAAGGCTTTTGTGGATTTATTGGATGATTGTTTTCTACAGCAGTATGTTCAGGAGGCAACTAGAGGGAATAATACTCTTGATCTGATTATCAGTAGTGATTCTTCATGCATTAAGAATCTGCAGATGAATGAACCACTAGGTGACAGTGATCACAATGTGCTGAAGTGGGATTTACTCAAAGAGGTAACTACCATCAGGAATAAAGAGAAGGGTTTTTGCTTTTGTAAAAGTGGCTACAGTGATCTGAGACAGTATTTAAATTCTATACGGTGGACCAACTGATGATGTTACCAACAGAAAATTCAAAATGGGAAACATTCGAAGAAATAATCTTGGAAGCTACTAGGTTTTTCATAGCCACTAAGAAATATTGTTCAAGATTTAGGCCTAAATAGATGTCAGATGAACTACTTAGAAATGTGAAAGGGAAAAAAAATTCTTGAGATACACTGTACATATAAATTAACATGTGACACAGAAGCCTATGATAGATATTGGCTAGTCTGTAACCAAGTCACAAAGGAGGTTAGGCAGGCAAAGGCAGATTACAAGAAATCTTTGGCAAAGGATGCAAAGAAAAACAGCAAATAGTTCTTTACCTATGTAAACTCTAGAAGGAAAGGGATGAATCAGATTGGTTCACTGGATATTGATGGTTCAACTGTTGATGATCCTGCTCAGGTGGCTAACAAACTAAATGAGTATTTTGCATCTACATTCACCAATGAGGAGTTATTCAGGGAAAGGAATGCCAAAGGTGAGTTAAACTCTGGCAGTGAGCTAGATGATTTTGTAATAACTGAGAGGAAAGTGGAGGAGAAATTCTTGAAGATAAACATAAAAAAGACACCCAGGGTGGACAGGATCTATACAGTTATATTAAAGGAGACAGCAAAGGAAGTAAGCAAACCCTTAGCCATAATTATGAGAGCTTTTTTAGACTCAGAGGAGGTAACCATGGACTGGAGATGTGCAAATGTGACCCCAATTCACAAAGGAAGATCAAAGGGCGAAAAATAATAATCATAGACCTGTTAGTTTAACTTCGGTTCCAGGAAAATTAATGGAGGCACTGGTTAAAGAAGCACTGCAGGATCATCTAGACAAGAATTCAGTTATAGCTCAGGCACAGCATGGTTTTGTTAAGGGAAAGTCTTGCCTGACCAATTTGATTGGATACTATGATGTGGTCACAAAGGAGCTTGGATCTTAGAAAGGCTTTTGACACTGTTGCACATGGAAGACTGCTGAACAAATTGGAGCAGTGTGGCATCGGAGGAAAATTACTGCTATGGATAAAGGGATGGTTGAGTGGGAGAAGACAGAGTGGTAATCAATGGACACTGCTCTTCATAGACTAATGTAATTAGTGGAGTCTCTCAGGGTTCAGTGTTGGGTCCATTGTTGTTTTCTGTATTTATAAATGATACTAATGATTGTATATCAAGCTTAATATCCAAGTTTGCAGATGATACGAAGTTGGCAGGATTTTTAAGGACACTAATGACAGTACGCTGCTGCAACAGGATCTAGAAAAGTAGAGCAGATGGGCTTAGAGGTGGCAAATGAAGTTTGTAACATTGACAAATGCAAAGTACTACATATGGGAAGCAGTATACCCAGAGTGACGTATCAATTCTGTGATACTACACTGACAATGGTAGAGAACGAAAAGGACCTGGGAGTAATTGTGCAGGCAGATATGAAATTTTCTGAGCAGTGTAGACGGTCTGCAAGAGTAGCTCAGTGTCATGTCACGATATGCAGGAATTTTTCTAGCAGGGATAAGGAGGTGATTATCCCCTTGTATAAGGCAATGGTCAGGCCACACCTTGAGTACTGTATGCAGGTCTGGAAGCATCATTTTAAGAAGGATGTGAAGGATGTAAAGTGTTGGAACGAGTACAGAGAAGGACAACAAGATTAGTGAATGGAACAAAGGGTTGCTCTTACAAAGGAAGGCTTAAATTTTGCAAATTACAGTGTTGGGAGACTAGGTACCTGCGAGGTGATCCGATTGAGGTGTACAAAGCCTTGAATGGTTTCAGCATGCTCAATGCTGATGGGATTATTCCTCTTGCTCAGAATAATCACCTGAGAGGGCATAAATTGAAATTGAGGAAAGACAGATGTAGGATAGATGTGTGGAAGTTTGCCTTTAGCCAGCGGGTAGTTGGTTGCTGGAACAGACTTCCACCCATTGTTGCGGAAGTTAATAGCCTAAATAAATTTAAGGCTGAACTGGACAGGTATCTGGAACAAACGTAGGGGTGAAATTGGAGCAGTTTTCTTTTTTTGGCTGATGCTACATAAGCTTGCTTTCTTGCATCATATGCCTCTACTAATGCTAATAAGGTACCAATTCAGCATTGTTACAACCTTAATGAAAGCTTGAAGAACACAGGTCCTCAAACAAATTAAATTGGGGGGGGGGGAGTCAATCAAGCTCTCAGCTGCCCACATCAACACAGCAGCAGCCCCCAAGGCAGAATGTGCTGGGCCCATAGGAGCTAGTTGTTGTCAGTAACTGTATTGTCAGGGAAACATACGGTGTAAAAAGTTTAGGTGGAATAGGACCGAGGTATGTCTGCCAGAATGTTAAGTGGGTCAGAAAAATACTAGTTTGGGAGCAGAATAATAGATTAACAATAGCTGCAGGCAAAGGTGAAAGCGATTCTTGCACAGCTTCTATTGGAACGAGCAGCAGCCTTGAAATCAAGGTGCTGGGAAATTTAAGGACTGTTGGGAGTCATCATGAAACAAGTAAATACAGTGGATTCCAGTTATTTGGGCCACCAGTTAATCGGGGCAGCTGTTTATTTGGGGCAAATCTCAAAAAAAAAAAAGAAACCAATCGAGAAAATAGCCAGGGTTTACTTTGCTTAATTGGGACAGCATGCCATTTAATAGGGGCAGGAGACCGCAGCACTGGAGATTACCCAACGATTGTCTCCGATGGTACCACGTGGTTCAGTCGAAATTCTGGAGGTCACAACCATAAAACAATTAGCAGTCACCTGTTTATTGGGCTTTTCTGTTAGTGAAATCTATCATAAACAGTCAGTAAACTCGATCTTACTGAATTTGCAATAATACCGACAGCTGGAATTCTGTGGGTTATTATGGTGAAATGTGTTTACACTTCCATGAAATCTTCAATCATATTAAAAAAATTAATTTTCAGCTCTTCTCTTCATACCTATTTTTAAAGCTTTGTAACTCGTTACTCCGTTCTCACTTGCGCATATTGTTACGCGCAATGTTACTTGCAATTTGTGTGTGCCGTGTTCTTTGTTATTGATTGCTTATCTTTTTACTATTTTAAATTTTAACCTCCGCCCACAAATGTCAGTGAACAGAAATGTCAACTAGTTCGTATGTACATATTACAGTACGTATTAATTATTCCGATTATCACATATATTCTTCCGATTATCACATATCATTTAATTTTTTAATTGGTAAGGTAATAAAGGTAATAAATTTGTGCTTAATATATCTTTGCTTTTATGGCCTGTGGATAATATTCCTCCTATTTTTGCTAATTAGAATCTCTGTTTAATAGAATTAAAATTCAATTCACAAACGTGATCACAATGACCGGTGCTTACGGCACATCGTATAGTGAACAGTACAGTACTTTACTATGTTGAGTTCGTCGTATCGTGATTTGAATCAATTGTAAAGGGGGGTACATTGTATTTTAACTATTTATGTGAAACTTCGAATAATTGGGGCAGCCACTTAATCGGGCCAAAATGAACTAGTCCCGATGTGTCCCAAATAACCGGAATGGACTGTATATGGTCTGTGTTAGGGTAATTAAGAGTAAGAACAGGTGCATGCATACATGCATGTACACCAGTGCTATGAGTATAGTAAAATTGGATGAATTTAAAGTGCTGGTCAAGACATTAAATGCAGATATTGTTGGGATATCAGAGATGTGATGTCACTCAGAAGCATGTCTACATATTTTCTACAGAAGCATGTAAGAGAGGCAACAAGAGGGAGTAATACTCCCTCTTGTTGATCTGATTAACAGCAGTGATTATTCATGTGGAGGTGGATAAAAGAACCACGAGATGGCAGTGATCACAGTGTATTGATCTGGGATTTACTTAAAGATGTAATTAACATCAAGAGTAAAGTGAGGGGTGGTATTTAGCTTTCATAAAGGTGATTATAGCGGTCTCAGACAGTTTTTGGATTTTATACAGTGGGACCAACTGATGTTACCATCAGCAAATACTAAATGGGAAGCATTCAAGGAACTAGTCATAGAAACTACTAGGCTTTTCATACTAACCAAGAAATACTCTTCAAGGTTTGGATGTCAGATGAACTAATAAGACTTGTGATAGAGAAGAAAAATGCATGGGATGCATATAAATTATTGGGCAACACAGAAGCCTATGGTAGATATAAACTAGTCTAATTTGTCAACAGCAAAGACTTCTTTACTTATGTAAACACTAGAAGGAAGGGGATGAATTAAATTGGTCCACTCTATATTGATGGTTTCATTGTTGATCATCCTGCTCAGGATGCTGCTGACAAACTGAATGAGTATTTTGCATTTACATTAGTGAGAAGAAAAAATCTCAATAACTGAGAATAAATTGGGAAAAAAATTGAAGTTAAACAGTTAAGTTGAATTTAAGGGAGGCAGCAAAGGAAGTAAGCAAACCCTTAGCCATAATTATGAGAGCATCCTTGGATTCAGGAGAGATCCCTGCAGACTAGAGATGTGCGAATGTATCCTCAATTCACAAACGGGGATCAAAGGGTGACATGAGTACTTACAAACTTTTAGTTTAACTTCTGTTCCAGGAAAAATAATGGAGGCAATGATAAAAGAAGTAATACAGGCTCATCTACACAAGGTTGCAATTTACTTCAGACACAGCATGGGTTTGTTAAGGAGAAATCTTGTCTGACCAGTTTGATTGGATACTATGATGTGGTCACAAAGGAACTGAATGAAAAAAAAATAATTTTGATATCATCTACTGGGATTTCAGTAAAGATTCTGATACTGCTGAACATAAAAGACTGCTGTACAAATTGGAACAGTGTGGCATTACAAGCAAGATACTGCTATGGATAAAGGTAGGGTTGAGTGGGAGAAGACGGTGATCTTGCACCCTCAGACTATAAATATTCCCAAATCTCAAAAAACATTTAAAGGGTGTCAAATGATGAAGCAATACAAACAAAACAAGCCTGGTTTTTTCGTAGCAGTCTTTCGATTTCTATTTGAGAGGTTTAAAAACGCTGGAAAATTTTCTACAAATGATGTGAAAGTTATCGGCACCTCCTTGTATATGCCTAGCATTAGAGTATGAATAAGTATACATGCACCAATTCTGCTCGCAGAAACTTTAACACATCCCACATACAGCAGAGCAGTGAAATGGCAGTAGTTTAACATCGACAAATGCAAGGTACTAACACATGGGTAGCAGTAATCTCAGATTAAGGTACAACTATGTGGTATTACACTCAGGGTAGTGGAAAATGACTCTCTGAACAGTACAAACAGTCTGCCAGGACATCTCACAGAGTTTTGTCAATGATATACAAGCTTTGCCAGCAGTTGTTAGGAAGAAATTATTCCATCATACAAAGCAATAGTCAGTCCACATCTTGTGTACTGCATACAGGTATGGAGGCCTATTTTAGGAAGGTGGGTAGATCTGCTGGAATAGATGCAGAGAAGGGCAATGAGATTGGTGAAGGGAACAAAAGGGTGGCCTTACAGAGAAAGGCTTCAGTTCTATAAGTTGTAGCGTCTTGGACCAGACGAAGGTGTAAAGTGTTTAAGAACATGAATGGATTGATTAAGCTCAATACTAATGACATTCTTCTCTTGCTCACACTACACATGAGAGGTGGTGGGCATAAATTCAAATTGAGGAAGGATGGTTGTAGGCTAGTTATGCAGAATTTTGCCTTCAGTCAGCATGTGGTTGATTATTGGAATAAATTTACAACTGTTGTTGAGAAAGTAAGCAGTTTGGATAAATTCAAAGAACTAGACAAATTATTAGAGGGGATAGGGACAGGTGACATGGGGTGGTTTTTTTTTTTTTTTGGCTGACGCTTTATAAGCTTGCTTTCCTCTTGCACCATTTGCCACTTCTAATACTAACTACAGTCTGTATACCATTTCTTGTGGCATACAGTCTGTACGTCACAAGTTTCCTCATTACTGCACTATACACTTTAAATAAAAGGCACTGGGAAGTATACTGCTGTTATTTACACATATTAATAATATAGACTCCTGATTATCTGGGCAAAGAAGTGGGATGTCTAACGCTCCAGTTTATCTCAGTTTTTTCTTATATGTAGTTTACTCAACTGCATACAGCAACAAGGATTCTTGCTGAAAAGGCAACAAGAGGAAGAGTTCAATATTGAAAGCAAACTTTAATATCTTCCTTTTTCAAAAAATCTTAAATAAATACCATTTCCTTTTTATAAGATGAATTCTTTTCCCCCACTGTTAACTTTCACTCATCTAAATTGTAGTTTTCTTTTATTACTTTTTTTTTTTTCTTACCAAAAACCATTTCGACTTTGCCCTGATTAAGAACAGCAATATTTCCTTTGGAAAACAGATTTGTTTGATGGGGTCAGTGGAAAAAAATAAACTATTAATGCAATACAGTTGCTAACAACCTTTTCATTAATACCCAGATGCTTCTGGTTTCAATTATTTGGTTTCAAATATTTCAAAGCATTAAATAATATTAGTTCCAAATAACAGTATCCACAATTTCAAGTGGAGCAGTTTAGGACTCAGGGTACTTCTTTTCAAGTTTAAGTGTTTATTTCTGGTAGAAATGTTAAAATTAAAAATTATATGAATAACAATTTTTTTAATCAAATTTTAACATTACATGTTATGTACTTTTAATATCTAGATCGTATGTATAGCTTAGCTTAATTTTCAGCACTCACCTCATGAAAATTAAGCTAAGCTATACATACGATCTAGTTATTACATTACAGCACATAAGGACTCCTTAAAAATCAAGAGTACTTTCAATATTTAATGTTCACATTGACTTAAAAAAATATTATTGTCAAAGACTGTATTGAGGACAAGGCCAATAATCACTGTAGTAGGCGAGCATTGCCCATTAGTCAGCAAAAGGGTTATTACAGAGATTTTTCGATTGATAACAGGGCGGATGAATCTTCGAAAAACAGACTTAGGAATCAATAACCTATAGCAAGTCCCCTTATCTTAGAATATTCGGATTTCTGTCAAACCAATCAGCATTGCAAGACATTTTCCATTGGAGAAAGTTGAGGTCAAACGCCTGGTTTCGTCTAGTAACATTAGTCCCTCCCCCAAAAAATTTTAATCGAGCCTCGGGGGATAATTCTCAGTATCCCCCCCCCCCTGCGTGTACTCCTGATTGTAAAAAAAAAGCATGGGTGGTAACATGATCCCACTGGTGAAAAGAACCATAAAATTAAAGAAAAAAAACCGAAAGAAGTGCGTTCGTAAATTTTTGTAAAAATGTTTTAACTTCACAAAAAAAAAAAAAAAAAAGTATCCCGTGGTACGAACTTTTCCTTCAGATAAAAACCGCACAAAATAAAAATAAACAAAAATATAACTGAAGCCAAATGCACTGATTAAGCAATCACGACCAAAATGCTCTGTAACTAAAACGGAACTCTGGTAAATGGTACATAACATTAAAATAAAACAATAATAACTAAGGGGTAAAAAACATAAAAGAGAATTCCGACAATATTAAAAAAAAATCGTGTGAGGAGCGGAGAATTAATTTTACATTCTATTTCTTTTGTTTGCGTTCATTAATCTATTTTTGGCCACTAAGTCACAATGAAATAGGCTTACACACACATCTATTCCCAAAATGCTTTACCTTGCTGTTCCGTAATAGTGATGATTTTTAAAAATTTACACTGATTCCTACAAGTAGTCGTTTTCGTTGTTTGAGTATTGTGCCCTATAGTTTACAGCAATCACATGCACACGCAATGAACAAAAACACCTGAAATATATTAGCAGACAGAAAATCCTAATAAAACATCTTTTCATATTCAGGTGATTCCGATGATGCACCAGTCACATTGGACCTCTGTCGGTGAAAGTTTTTCTCAATTTATTTGTTTCGAACAAAAACCTATAATAACCAATAAAGCATTAATTTTTGAATATATTCGAATATGGCAATTCTACAGCACGTAACAGAAAAATTAAAACATCTTGAGTGTATAAACTATAAACATTCTTTCCAAGTTGTGGAAAGAATTTTTTTTCACTATTCTCGAAATAACTATTTTACGTTAGCATTATATGTATTTTTTGTTATCATTAAAAATTTAAAACCTAATATAAAATAAATGATTTTGAAATAATTAAAATCATTTATTCATTAATTTAAAATCAAGAATAATTTAAATCTCACAGTCAATCAACCAATATTTATTGCCTAGTATTAGGCAGCTATACAGAAATCAAAACAGCCCTCGTATGTAGCGCAATTGATAGAATTAATGTTCACATTCACTCAAGGCTTTCCTACCCACACCGGGTGGGAAAGACTTGAGTTCTAATCCACTTCTTCACAAAGTGGTTTAATTAGTCGGTCTCAGGCGAGCATAATAACATGCTTTTTTTTCTCTCGGAACCTCGCGTTTTTCTAAAAGCAATCAGAAAATCATCCATCGAACACTTTACGGACACAACCCCAGGGGCTCACATCTGGTGAGTACTCTCTAGGGGTAATTCAGAAATATCTTTTTTGGCTGGTGGAGCATAAGAATCAGGCTTCTTTGCACCATACGGCTAATAATAATAATAATAATTAATAATTGTATACAGTTAGCGAAATATTGACTGACTTGCTGATGAGCCTAAAACCCAATAACATGTAGCAATTTATCAGAGATTAGAGCGGGTTGAGTAACACAAAAATTTGGTGAATATGGGCATGGCACACCCAGGGTACCGAGGTGATTATCCCCTTTATAAGGCAATAGAAGGTCAGACCACACCTTGAGTACTGTATACAGGTCTGGAGGCTTCATTTTAGGAAGGATGTAGAGCTGCTGGAGCGAGTGCAGAGAAGGGATTAAATTTTGAAAATTACAGTGTCTGGAGACTAGGCACCTGCGAGGTGATCTGATTGATGTGTATAAAGCCTTGAATGGTTTGAGCATGCTCAATGCTGATGGGATCTTCCTCTTGCTCAGAATAATCACCTGAGAGGGCATAAATTCAAATTCAGGAAAGACAGATGTGTGGATGATTGCTGGAACAAACTTCCATTTGTCGTTGCAGATAATGTAAATAGATTCAAGGCAGAATAGACAAACATTTGGAACGAGTGGATGGGTGAAGTTAAATTTTTTTTTTTTTTGGCTGATGTTATATAAGCTTGCTTTCTTGCATCAAGTGCCTTTACTAATGCTAACTCAGAAAAATTTTTAGTTGGTGCAGCAAAAGCCTCTGGCACTATAATAATAATAATAATAATACAATACAATACAATTTTATTTATCAAGAGAATTCGTTTACAAATAATAATAATACAATACAATACAATACAATACATTACAATTTTATTTAATATTAATAATAATAATAAAAATAATAATACAATACAATACAATATAATTTATTTAACAAGAGAATAAGTTTACATTAGATGAACTTGTTATGAAAAGTGACAACAAGTTGTAGTTTTTCCTTTACAACAAGTTGTAGTTTTTCCTTTACAACAAGTTTGTATACAAATTTGTTTTCTAACAGAAAAGATAATTAAGTCACAACTCATAGTACATTCCACGCTGTAAACAGAGATAGTAATTTATCTGCATAGCTATTTTAATCCACTGTATCATTGAGTATCAAGAATTTTCTTATTAGAAATTTTAATTTGGAGATGGGATAACTTCTCCTGAGCCTGAAATCAACACCAACCAGCAAGTTGTTTATTATATTCATTGTGTGCCTTTCTCCAAATAAATAAATAAATAAATTCTTTATTGCTAATAAGTACAGGACATGTACTAGAGACAATAATACTCAACACGGCGACATGGCCAGGAGTTTTACATTATAAATGAAATTAATTGGCAAAAAGGAAAAATTACCATTACAATGGAAATTATGAGTTACAAACATGTAAATTATAAATAATGAAAAATGAGGACTAAACGTCATATGGAGGAAATTTTCCCAGATCCACAGATGGAATCCACTCGAGGAGCATGTGACAGTATTTGTAGTCGGTAGCTAATTTCTGAAGGTCGACTCCAAGACGGAGCAGTGCCTGAATTTTGGGGAGTGCCTGGGCAGGTAGGAACCGACTACACAGTTTCAACCTGTTGTATTTGAAGGTGAGGCAAAGTAATTGCTTTTGGGTTCCTTAAATTATGTGTGACATTTCTTTGCAGATTCAACTCTTCATAAATAGTGTTAAGATTCAAGAATAAATTTAGCTTCAGTTTTTGAGCTGGATACAGTATTTTGTATCCAGCTAATAATAATAATAATAATAATAATAATAATAATACAATGCAATACAATACAATTTATTTATCATCAATTATTATTAATAATAATTATTATTAATAATAATTATTATTATTAATTATAGTTATTAATAATGGTAATTAGTTTTAATTGATTATTGTTATTAATAATTAGTTATAATTGATTGTTATTAATAATAATAACAATTTATTTATCATCAATTAATAATAATACAAATACAAATTTATTTTTCATTTGTTTACAATACAAGAACTCAGTAAAGAAAAGTAAATTTCTTGACAACAAATTGCAATTCATCAGTTAGCATTAGCATTAGCATTAGCATTAGTAGAGGCATATGATGCAAGAAAGCAAGCTTATTCAGCATCAGCCAAAAAAAAAAAAAAAACACCACTCCCATTTCACCCCTCCGTTCGTTCGAAATATCTGTCCAGTTGAGCCTTAAATTTGTTTAGGCTATCAACTTCATCAAATTCATGCCAAGGTCGCGATACTAGCTTAAATGCTTTCACTTTAGCATTAGCATTAGCATTAGTAGAGGCATATGATGCAAGAAAGCAAGCTTATTCAGCATCAGCCAAAAAAAAAACCCTCTCCCATTTCACCCCTCCGTTCGTTCGAAATACCTGTCCAGTTGAGCTTTAAATTTGTTTAGGCTATCAACTTCAACAACAAGTGATGGAAGTCGGTTCCACCAACCAACCACCCGCTGGCCAAAGGCAAATTTCCGCACATCTATCCGACATCCGTCCTTCCTCAATTTGAATTTATGCCCTCTCAGGTGATTATTCTGAGAAAGATGAAGAATCCCATTGGCATTGAGCATGCTCAAACCATTCAAAGCCTTATACACCTCTATCAGATCACCTCGCCGGTGCCTAGTCTCCAGACTCTGTAATTTGCAAAACTTAAGCCTTTCTTCGTAAGAGTAACCCTTTGTTCCATTCACTAATCTTGTTGCCCTTCTCTGTACCCGTTCCAGCAGCTCTACATCCTTCTTGAAATGAGGCCTCCAGACCTGTATACAGTACTCAAGATGTGGCCTAACCATTGCCTTATACAAGGGAATAATCACCTCCTTATCCCTGCTAGAAAAATTCCTGTATATCATTGACAAGACACCATGAGCTACTCTTGCAGCTCGTCTGCACTGCTCAGAGAAATTCATATCTGTCTGCACAATTACCCCCAGGTCCTTTTCATTCTCCACCACTGTCAGTGTAGTACCGCAGAGTTGATATGTTGCTCTGGGGTTACTGTTTCCCATATGTAGTACTTTACATTTGTCAATGTTAAACTTCATTTGCCACCTCTCAGCCCATCTGTTCAAACTTTCCAGATCCTGTTGCAGCAGCATAGCGTCAGTAGTGTCCTTGACAACCCTGCCAACCTTTGTATCATCTGCAAACTTGGACATTAAACCATTAAACTTGATATCCCATCATCAATATCATTCATAAACACCGAAAACAACAACGGACCCAACACTGAACCCTGAGGAACTCCACTAATAATATTAGTCCACGTTGAGCAGTGTCCATTGATTACCACTCTCTGTCTTCTGCCACTCAACCATCCCCTTATCCATAGCAGCAATTTGCCTCCAATGCCACATTGCTCCAATTTGTGCAGCAGTCTTCCATGTGCAACAGTATCAAAAGCCTTTCTAAGATCCAAATATATAATATCAAAATTATTTCCTGCATCCAGTTCTTTTGTGACTACATCATAGTATCCAATCAAATTGGTCAGGCAAGACCTGCCCTTAACAAAACCATGCTGCGTCTGAGCTATAACTGAATTCTTGTCTAGATGATCCTGCAGTGCTTCTTTAACCAGTGCCTCCATTAATTTACCTGGAACAGAAGTTAAACAAACAGGTCTATAATTACTTGTGTCAGCCTTTGATCCTCCTTTGTGAATTGGGGTTACATTTGCACATCTCCAGTCTATGGGTACCTCCCCTGAGTCCAAAGAAGCTCTCATAATTATGGCTAGGGGTTTGCTTACTTCCTTTGCTGCCTCCTTTAATATAACTGGATAGATCCCATCGACCCCAGGTGCCTTTTTTATGTTTATCCTCAACAATCTCTCCTCCACTTTCCTCTCAGTTATTACAAAATCATCCAGCTCACTGCCAATGTTTACTTTACCTACATCATTCTCCTTCCTGAATAACTCCTCATGCGTGAATGTAGATGCAAGTTAAATCAGTTTTTTGCATACAAAATTGTTAGGTAACAGAAAATACAATGAAGACACATAGTACATTCCACTTTGTAAACAGAGGTAGTGATTGATCCGCATTAGAGGTAGTGATTGATCCGCATTGATCTACTGTATCATTGAGTATCGAAAATTTTCTTACTAGGAATTTTAATTTAGAGATTGAATAACCTCTCCTGAGTCTGAAATCAACGCTTGCCAACAAGTTATTTAATATGTGATTGTATGCCTATCTCCAAATCTATTTAGTACCCTAGGGTGAAGCAAAACAACTGCTTTTGAATTCCTTAAGTTGTGTGAAACTTTCCTTGAAGATTCAACTCTTCACAAATAGTGTTAAGATATTTCAAGAATAAATTTATTATTTATTATTATTATTATTATTATTTATACAATGCAATACAATACAATTTTATTTATCAAGAGAATTCGTTTACAATAAATGAACTTGTTAAGAAAAGTAAATTTCTTGACAAGAAGTTGTAATTCTTCCTTTACAGCAGTTTTGTACAAATTTGTTATCTTACAGAAAAGACTATGAAGTCACTACACATAGTATATTCCACACTGTAAACAAAGGTAGTAGTTTATCTGCATATCAATTCTAATCTACTGTGTCACTGAGTATCAAGAATTTTCTTATTAGGAATTTTAATTTGGAGATGGGATTACTTCTCCTGAGCCTGAAATCAATGCTAGCCAACAAGTTGTTTATTATATTCATTGTGTGCCTATCTCCAAATCTATTTAGTATCCTGAACATAGACAGAGAGTGGTAATCAATGGACACTGCTCATCGTGGACTAATGTTATTAGTGGAGTCCCTCAGGGCTCAGTGTTGGGTCCATTATTGTTTTCTGTATTTATAAATGATATTGATGATGGTATATCGGGCTTAATGTCCAAGTTTGCAGACGATACAAAGGTTGGCAGGGTTGTCAAGGACACTACTGACACTATGCTGCTGCAACAGGATCTGGAAAGGTTGAGCAGATGGGCTGAGAGGTGGCAAATGAAGTTTAACATTGACAAATGTAAAGTACTACACATGGGAAACAGCAACCCCAGAGCAACGTATCAACTCTGTGGTACTACACTGACAGTGGTAGAGAATGAAAGGGACTTGGGGGTGGTTGTGCAGGCAGATATGAAGTTCTCTGAGCAGTGCAGACGGGCTGCAAGAGTAGCTCATGGAGTATTGTCAATGATATACAGGAATTTTTCCAGCAGGGATAAGGAGGTGATTATTCCATTGTATAAGGCAATGGTCAGGCCACACCTAGAGTACTGTATACAGGTCTGGAGGCCTCATTTCAAGAAGGATGTAGAGCTGCTGGAACGAGTACAGAGAAGGGCAACAAGATTAGTGAATGGAACAAAGGGGTGCTCTTACGAAGAAAGGCTTAAGTTTTGCAAATTACAGTGTCTAGAGACTAGGCACCAGCGAGGTGATCTGATAGAGGTGTATAAAGCCTTGAATGGTTTAAGCATGCTCAATGCTGATGGGATTCTTCCTCTAGCTCAGAAAAATCACCTGAGAGGGCATAAATTCAAATTGAGGAAAGACAGATGTAGGATAGACGTGCGGAAATTTGCCTTTAGCCAGCGGGTGGTTGGTTGGTGGAACAGACTTCCATCCCTTGTGGTGGAGGTTGATAGCCTAAATTTACCTGTCTAGCTGAGCCTTTAAGTTTAAGGCTCAGCTAGACAGGTATTTTGAACGAACAGAGGGGTGAAGTGGAAGTGGGTTTTTTTTTTTTTTTTTTTTTGGCTGATGCTGCATAAGCTTGCTTTCTTGCATCAAATGCCTCTACTAATGCTAATAATGCTAATGCTAGTACCTCTTTATTACCTTCACAATTTAGCGATCTAGAATATTGGGAGAATAATGATGTCTGTAATAAAAATTCTGATGCAAAGCAGCACTCGAGAAATAAATAATGAGATTGACTGAAAGAAAAATAGATTTTTTTATTATTCTTATTAAATTGAACGACGTTTACAAAGCTGTATAATTATATTTGCATCCTATTTACGGTTATAATAAAATAATTCAAAGATAGGAGAGCATGCATTGGAACAGTAAGGCTATGTCGCACCCGGTGCATTCCATTTAGACAATTTAAGGGGGGGGGGCATGGTCAATAAGTAAATCAATAATAAAGAAGAAGCGGGAAACTAACGTGAATATAGAATTATGTTTTTTTTTAAAAAAACATAATTCGCAAAATCATTTATAAACTTGTCCCATCACTTTATCAAATTCTAGAAATTCGTTGGAATTTCCAGACTTGTTTACTGACTCTTTCTCCCTCCCATACACAAAATTGAACAGTCAAAGGGGGCTGATCCGCTATAAGCGGGATCCCCTTTTTGGAGACTTTCATTTTTATCAATGTTATGACAGATAATTGATTTTTTTAGCTTGTTTATGAAGTAGAGGCTTATATGTAAGTTGAACGCTTCTTTTTTTGTAACCTTTAAACTTTTTTTTTTGGTTTAAAAAATAAATTTTGAAAGATTATTATATTAAATTAAACACTTGGAAAATCCTTAGATGGATAGTAGGATGGCTTCAGGGCAGGAGGCAGAGGTAAATGGCTATTCCTCAGATTGGGTCGATGTAAGAAGTGGGGTTCCCCAAGGATCAGTATTAGGACCGCTGTTGTTTTTAATTTTCATAAACGACATCGATGAAGGGATAGAGGGCGTGATGTCTAAATTTGCAGATGATGTTAAAATTGGTAGAGTAGTTAATGATCACTGTCAAGCTGAGCTTCTTCAGAGAGACCTAGGTAGACTTCAGGAATGGTCAGAAAAATGGCAGCTATGCTTTAATCCAACAAAGTGTAAGGTATTACACCTGGGAAACAGTAATCCCAAAATAACTTATTCACTTGGTGGAGTTCAACTAAACCCAGTACTGGAGGAAAGGGACTTGGGTGTTACGATGCGGTCAGACATGAAATTCTCTGAGCATTGTCAAAGAGGTTGAAAGGAAGGCCCATGGTGTCCTATCGATGATCTATCGAACTAATATGTGGGTTGCAGAGTTTGCAAACTAGACACCTTAGAGGAGATTTGATTGAGGCGTTTAAGGCTGTGAGAGGCATCAGTAAAATGAATGAGGACGAAATTTTCAAGATTATAAATGATGCTAGAACTAGGGGACATAAATTCAAGTTACGGGGGGAAATGTTTAGATTGGACTGCAGGGAGTTTTATTTTAGCCAGCGAGTTATAAATTACTGGAATAAGTTGCCTACATGGGTGGTAGAGGCTGACAGTTTGGGGAAATTCAAAGGTCATCTGGATAGTACCTTCGGGTGAGGGAAGCGCATAGGATGATAGGTTTAATTTCCTTTTCTTTTATTAATTATTATTATTTATTATTATTTTTTTTTATCATTGTTTTATTCGGGTTTTTTTTTTTTTTTTTTTTTTTGGCTGGTGCAGCATAAGCCATAGGCTTTCTTGCACCATGCGGCCATTACTAATACTTCTTGGATATTACTGTATAATCCTAGAGTGAGGCAAAGTAATGCTGTTGGGTTCCTTAAATTTTGTGAGACATTTCTTTGCAGATTCGACTCTTCAAAAATAGTGTTAAGATTTTTTAAGAATAGATTTAACTTCAGTTTTTGAACTGGATACAGGATTTTATGTTTCAACAAAAATTGCCTTCTCTTGTTCAGGTCATTCCAAGAGTTTGTCCCCATTAAAAGTTTCAGAATCCTATTCATTAAGTTGTTTATTGCCCTTATTTCTGTTTTATTTGCTCGTGCCCCTATATTTACTAAATAATTGAGTTGGGAGTCCACTAATGCATAAAATAAGGTAAATTTTGTTCTAAGATTTAACTTATTCTTAATGTAGTAGAAAAAGTACACATAAAATCTCATTTTTTTGTACAAGTTTGTTATATGCATTACCCAACTTAGACTGTAGTCAATCCATAACCCAAGGTAACAATGATTTAAAACTTCTTCCACAGTTAGACATTTGCAATTCTTGAAATTCTGATCATGTAGGCAATCATGTTTGTGCAATTTGATAGAGGGTTGAATGTCCAAGGTTTGATGAGGAGGTCTTATTACCAAAAATTTTGTTTTTTCAAAGCTGAGTGCTAATTTATTATCGTGCAACCAAGTTTGTAAATGTATTGCATCCTGTTGTAAATCATTCTCCATTTTTGTTAGGTTCTTTCCTATTGTATATGAGATTATATCATCTGCATAAATTTTTATAAAGGAGTTTTTAATTACTTCGAATATGTCATTTATATAGATGTTGAACAGATTGGCCCAGCATGTGTGCCCTGAGGTACTCCTCTATTTACATTATAAGATTTTCCCTTTGTCTTTTCTACTTGTACTGTTATTTTTCTCTTGGTTAAATAATTTGCTAGGAGTTGATTGAGTCTTCCCCTTATATCATATTTCAGTAATTTCTGTTGCAATATTGGGATATAAATTAGGTCATATGCTTTGGTCAAATCTATAAATAAAATCAATATGAAGTTATTGTTGTTTAAATGTAAGTTTAGAGAGTCTACTAAGTTCTCTAATAATGTCTGTGTGCTCTTGCCCTTCTGATATGAGAATAGAGAGTTGTTTAACGGTCCATATTGATGTAAATATTTGCTTATATGGGAAAATATATAATTTTCTATTATCTTATTTAAAATTGACTGTATTGTTATTGGTCTGTAATTGCAAAAGTCATCAGGTGGTCCCTTTTTATAAATTTATAAATAATAATAATAATAAAATGGGCAAGATGTTCCAGTGGTTACAATAGTGGACTACCAACCTGATGGACCTGGGTTCGAGTACCACCTTGGCGGAAGCGACTGCACTCCATCATACCGGAAGACCGGTATAATAATAGTAATAAATTAAAATAATGATGATAATAATAATAAATAAACTAATAGTAATAAAATTTAATAAATAAAAAATCCTCGTGAAAGTTGCTCCAAGGGACCTACCTACCCTAAGGTCGGAGTGGCGGCTGAGGAAGATTGTGGCGCCATATGGTGTCACTCTCGAGAACTACCACTGGACATAAGCCGAAGCTAAACTGGACCATATTAATCATACTGCATCGAGTGTGGCGAAGGATCAAGTCACTCGCGTTCAGGCCTTAGGCAGAGGAGTCGGTTCGAAAAAGCAGAGACAATCTCCCAAGGAAGACAGTGGAGCAAGTGGCACTTTCCCCGTATGGCTACCACAAAGTAAGGCACGACCATCAAGCCCCACCTGGAAGTGCTTCCTGGGCAACTGTGCTAGTGACCACCCAGAAAGGAAGAAAACGCCAACGCATGAAATGGAGCATTGAAATGAATACGTACATCATGCAAGCATACTACGAAATAACCAAGCTAGAGACTGATATGACAACATACAGGATGAGACTACATAGAGACTGATATGACAACATACAGGATGAGACTACATAGAGACTGATATGACAACATACAGGATGAGACTACATACCAAGTGGCTGGAAGGATTCCAGGATATTCAGGTCAGCAAATAGCAGACCAGAGGAGGACCATCATCACAAAGAACCTGATAGCTGCTGCAACCTTGGAAAAAATCAAGCATGACGTGAGCAATCAATTACAAAGGATACAGGATACGGAACCAGAGGAGGAAGAGCAAGAAGAAATACAACCCACAGCAGCTGAATTGGTCATGATATCCAGAATAGAGGACGAGTGGAAGAAGGCCCTAACAAAATTCGGAGGAATAGACCCCACAAAGACACGTGAGGCCGAATAGAACCTAGTGGAAAGCCACAGACCACCTCAATCGGCAAATAATACCGCATTACTTCGAAAACAATGGTGCAACATTGGAGGCCATCCAAACAGCCGTGTATTGTGCTGCCGTAGCAGCCACTGGGATTAATGGGAGAGAAATGACAGACCAGCAGCAGAAGAACCGAAGACAGAAGGAACCGCCAGCTTGAGAAAGAAGACTTCAGCAGAAGATAAGATAATTAACAATCAAGATAGACCAATTGACCCAGTACCAACGGGGAAATATCAGTAAGAAATTAATTGGAAAAAGTGAAGAGCATCCTCAAGAGAGACAGCGTCCACAGCAAACATGAGACAAAATATAAGAGAGAATAAGAGAATACTTGGACGCATCAAAGCAGAACCTCCTTGCACTCATCAAGAGTCTGTGCCGATACAAAAGAGAGCTCCCGGAGGGAAATAAACAACCGAATATTCGATTAGGATTCCTTCTACAGGAATCTCGGAGAAGACAGGAAAGAAGGGAACGGACCACCCGAGCAGAAGACGATTGCGGAGTTCTGTGGAAACTTGGCCTTAGCCAGTGGGTGGTTGATTGCTGGAACAAACATCCATCTGTCATTGTAGACAGCTTAAATAAATTAAAAAAAAAAAAACTAACTATTATTTTCGGCAACTTCGAATAATTAAATTCATCTGCCGTGCTGTGTAACATATATCTGTTAATTGCGTATGTTCTTTGGTCGATTTTTCTGTTTTGCTGGACGAAAAACTCCAGTTTAAAAACCATGCTATCTACACCTGAAACTGACTAACTCAGCCACGGAGTGAAAAAATCCCATTAAGGTTTTGGGAAGTTCAAAGGTGAGCTGGATAAAAACCTACGGTAGGAGGGAATTCTTTGGTTGTCCATTTCCATTTCTCTCATTATTATTTATTAATCATTTATTTTATTTCATTTTATTATTTTACTTTATATTTTATTTATTTATTATTATTATTTTTTATTTTATTATTTTATTTTATATTTATTTATTTATTATTATTTTATTTTATTTATTTATTATTATTATTTATTATTTTATTTTTTTGGCTGATACAGCATAAGCTTTAGGCTTCCTTTCACCATATGGCCATTACTAATCCTAATACTAATAATAGGCATCCTGGCATGCAAATTTAAAGTCTCCTGTAGAAATCGATTTACCACCTTATAAAGCCGCACATTATGCAAATTATTCTTGCCTATAAAAACACGAGTTGCGACCAGGTCACTTCATGCCCGTTTTTTGTCTTTCTCCGTAGGATAGACACATCTCCAGTACTCAGGATGGCAAGTCATCGTCGTTTAGATGATTCTTTGAGATGGCGGGCCGTTGGACGACTTGAAACCAGGCAGTCGCTGGCGGATGTGGCACGTTGGCTCAATGTGTCACGCAGTGTCTTCTCGGCACTATGAGAACACCTTTACAATGCTGCCATAATCCCAATTACAACCTACGCTGCCAGCCTTTGGTTTAGACGTACTGCACTCAAAACAGTACAAACCAAGTTATCCACTATTCAACGTTGCTTTCTCCTCAGCCTACTTCACGTTTGCCGAACAGTATCAACTCCAGCTTTACAGACTCTTGCAGGCACCATACCACTTGACTTGCATGTTGTGTTTAGAGGGCT
The DNA here is from genome assembly GCF_048544385.1 of Mastigoproctus giganteus. Classification (NCBI taxonomy): domain Eukaryota; kingdom Metazoa; phylum Arthropoda; class Arachnida; order Uropygi; family Thelyphonidae; genus Mastigoproctus; species Mastigoproctus giganteus. The sequence goes on along the minus strand of NC_143587.1, from coordinate 151,788,468 downwards.
TTGCTTTTACATCCGCAAAGGCATTTCCGTGGAATTTCAGGGAATCATTGTTAACCCTCAGACTGATCCCAAAACTGAGCGAACCAGATGCTGGAATTTGTTAGTGAATACCTGGCAGAATAGATGGAATTCTACCGAAAAAGGAGCTATCACCAAAAACTTCGTTCCCGACGTAACTGCACTACTTGCATCATCCACCAGAAAATGGTTTTCACCCTCACTGTTTACCTCCTACATACTAACTGGGCATGGTTCGCTTAACGCAAAACTCTACCAATTCAGACTTTCCAATACAGTCTCCTGTCGATGTGGGCTACCGGAAGACTCTCCTCACGTACTTTTTGAATGCTCCATTTACGATGATCTAAGATCGGCTCTTAAGGCAACAGTACCAAACTTGTGTCCCGGAGGTGAGAAGATACTCATTTCTGTCAACAATTTCCAGGCCCTTCAAACCTTCTGCAATGCTGCTTTTAATCGCAGGAAGGCTCTCAACCTCAATGTTAATTCAAGAAATGAAACTGAAAATGCATCATAAATCATAATACAACTGTGCGCTGCCTCGTCGTCCTGATGACGTCATATACAAAATTGTTGTGGCTTTCAAGAACACACAAAGATTTTGACAGATGCTGCACTTCTCTGACTCATCCTTTATCAAGACTCTCTTCAACTAAACCTCTGCTCAGTGATACCGTCATCTACCAGAGACTTCTGACACCACTCCAGATTAACAGAATTCAGAATTATATCTAGAACTTGTTCCTGCCGATCATGATTGAATGACATTACAACTTCTGTTTGACAATACACCTTTTCTCTTTGTGGACCACTTTGGGCAGCACTGCATACAGATGTGGGCAAGAAATGGATAAAGATTTTATTTTATTTTTATTTTTTTTTTACTTTATGCTATTCTCATCCTTATTTCTTCGTCTTCTGCTGTCCTTTCTCCTGGGAGTGTGTGTGTGTGTGTGTGTGCGCGCGCGCGCGCTGTTGCCGGCTTGCTGGCGCGGGGTTCTTTTGAATGGCTCCAAATCCTCTTTGGACATTCAGTACGTGACTGTTGAGGTTGGCCATGGTTCTTGCGCAGTTGTGGCCTACCTCCCCGTGGTGTAGACGGACACTGGGCAGGCTTTCCAGGTGACCGCCTGCCTGGTGACAAAACGGCCAGAAACAACTAAACAACACAACAACACACACACTGCACGAACATAACGTTACACACATTTCTGGCCTGTTACAGTGCTTTCTGTAACCATCACAGTGTACAAAGACGGAGTTGAACTTTCGTTCAGGTGCCGTCCTACATAAGATACTATACATGTCTATACATGTCTACATGAGAACACCTTTCTGCTCACAGGGCACGGGCCATTTAATGCAAAACTATCTAGCTTCCGAATCACTGAGGATCCCCGTTACCTCTGTGGCCGCGAGGAGACATGGCAACATCTCATGTATGACTGCAACCACTATGAGGACCTGCGATGCATGCTCACCACTGCTATCACCTACTTACTGCAGAACATGGAACAGCATCTTCTCGACTCGAAACATGAATACAAAGCCCTTACCATTTTTGCTAGAAGGCGAGCACTTACAGCAAACCACTATGCACAGCACCCGGAAGCTGATGGTGAATCTCAAAACTAGGACTAGAGAAAACCGGAATACACAAGAAAACTGTACCAAATAACCCACAACCACGAACATGATCATCATTTAGCCTTGTTCACGAGGGAACTGACAACCAGGAAGACCTACGTCTGAACCAGAAACAAACTGACACAAGACTTGACATGAACTGGATACAAATTATTTGCACTGGACCACTAGCTGGATAACTAAACCAAATGACCAACGCACGAACTAAGAAAATGATATCACCAGGACCCAAGGCTGCATCCTCATAACATGCACAATAGGCGACCTGAACAGGTTACATGACCAACAATAGGACGAGACTGCTCATGTATGACCTTGCGACTAGGATTTGACTCCTATTGAAAAAGATCACCAAAGAAGATCCGGTTCAGATCGCTTGGACTCTCACGTGCTCTAAACTGTCAATGCTTGATGGCGATCTGTACCGGGCTCCCTTGCCTGGTACCTTTACTCCCTTTCCCCTGGTGGGAAAGGGAGTAAAGGTACTCCTCTCCACCCCTGCCAACCCTCATTTTTCTCCTGGTGGGGCTTGGGCCTGCCTCACTGAAAATCCTGGGGTCGCGTTCTCTATCATCCCCATACTTCTGTCTTTTCCCACCAGCCTTCAGTCTCCTCCTTCCTACTCTGCCTAATACGCCGGCGTATAACCCCACACAAACTGCAAAAACTTCATTTCATCCAAATTAACTGCATAAACCTCAATTGGGTTTTCTAATTCCAGCGCTCACCCCCCTACCGAGGTTTTTTTTTTTTTTTTTTTTTTTTGTAGGCCCTAGTCACTAAAATCTCAGGAAACTAGGTGGCAGGGCCTGCCAGAGTAAAATTTCATTCTGTGTACCTGATCTGCCTCCACGAGGCCAAGTGTGGACAACGTTCTGCCTCAGTAGGGGTCACATATGCAAAATCCACACACTTTTAAATCTCTGGCATTCCCAGTGAACTGGTACACCTACAATGAAAGCAACGCGGAAATGGGGGAACCCCTGGTGCCGTTAGACATCAATACACTTTACACTTTATGAGAACAGTTTCGTCTGCGCGCGTAGCACAGTGATATCGTTACCGCCCTCCCCACACGGGGTGTAAAAGACTCGGGTTCGAATCCCGTCAATGACGCGTGGAATTTTAATGGCCCTTTTAACTCCGTGCTGAGTTATTCGGTCTCCGGCGTAGGTCCAGCAAAAGAGGCAAATCGATCAGAGAACACTGTTCCCATAGTGCCCACTAACTCATCCACGGAGTGAAAAAAAGCCCATTAAAGTTCCTCGCGGCATCAACGGGATTCTAATCCAAGCCTTTTCCATCCCGTGTGGGGAGGATGGTGACGATAACACTGTGCTCGCCGCGCAGACTCGAGGGCTACGTCAAACAGAACAGCCCGCTATCTGGTGCTAACAGCAAGACGGAACCTTACGATGTCCTATCATCAACTGTCACGTGAGGTTGTTGCCGCCACAGTTGAAACATTTCCAACCGGGCTATGTTAAAAACGCTCAATTCAAATAGACTCTGTGCAAGGAAGTGTCTGTGGTCTGTATTCCATTAACCACAAACCACTGCAGAGCTCGAAACTTTTTCTATGAACATGTAACTTTCAGTCCTCACAAATGGAATACAGTTCTGCTCTCTGATTAGTCCCGTTTTATCCTACAAATTCCAGGATTATTTCATCTGGAGACATAGAGTGTAGAGTGTGTTTCATGTCAAACGGCCCTAGCGGTTTCCCCATCTCTGCTTAGTATACATTGTGGATGTGATAGAGAACACTCTCAATGCTAGAGGTTTAAAGGTGTATGGATTTTGTATACGTGTAATGTTGTTTACCGTTTTTCCTCTTGTCATTTAGTTGCTGAACCCCTAATGGGACCCAACGTTGTCCACACTCTGCTCCGTGGAGGCTGACCAGGTAGACCAGAATCATAATTGTTTACTCTGGCAGGTCCTGCCACCTAAATACCTGAGATTTCAGTGCCAAGGACAAAAAAAAAAAAAAACACTATAGATAGGGATGAGCCAAAAGGAGTACTAGTTATGCGATTTGAGGTTAAGGCTTTGGGTGTAGGGCTCAAGCAATTTAGATATAATTCGGATGCTAGTTGTAAGTTAGAGAGGAGGTGGAGACTGAAGGCTGGGAGAAAGACAGAGATACGGTGTCCATAGAGAATATTACTCCCAAATCAGTGGAGCAGGCCCATACCCCCACCAGAGGGAAAAGAGAGGCAGTGAGGGGGAGGAGGAGGAGATCAGGGCTAACCTCCTCCTTCCTCCCCCAAAGGACCAGGCAAGGGAGTGTGGCTAGGAAGGCCTAATGGCCGCAGCTGAACTGTGCTGGTGGCTGTGTGGTCCCGGGACAAAGGTCCCATCCTGTCCTGGTTGCCAGAGTCAGGTGAGTCTGATATATCAGTCCTTGTGGTCACACTTGGGGCTATCGTGTGTCCCGATGGCCGTATACTGGTCACTACAAGTTCAGAACTTTCAAGTCTAGTGGTTAGGTGTGTGGTTATCACTGGGTTGTGTCACTAGTAGGGATCGCTTCTGGGATTCTGTTCCCATCCAGTAAGTCAAAGTTAGGGATGTACGTTCAGTGCAGGCTGACTTGGGAGCAAGTTTCAGAGCTCCCGTCCATTTAGTCGCTGGGTCAGCCATGCTGCATATTGTCAGAGTTAATGAAGAGTCTAAATCAGGAAGGTCCAAAACGGTTTTAAGTCATTCATGGGACAGAGGTCCCGTACAAATAATGATGGTAGTCAGTTGACCGTTCTGCTTGAATTTGGGCAAGGCGAGTTAGTCAGGTTATGGTGTCGTTCCAGTGGTAGGGATCTTCTTCTTGTGAAGAGCTCTTGGCAGTATTGCGAGAAGGTCTTGTGCTCTCTCCCTCCACTTCGACCAGCTACTTGGCATGCTCACCGCAAATGTCCAGTTTTCCTTCTTTTGCTCAAAAATATCCAAAGGAGGAAAATAGACCAAAAGAATTACAATTAACAAATTGAGAGGTTGAACAAGTCGATAATTTCAATTTGCACAACTCTTAACAAGTTCTTACAAGTTCAAATTTTAGGGTTGAAAAGTAGTTTTTTGTTGTAATTAAATTTCATTAAAATGTTTTGTTAAGGAAAAAAATCAGCGCTAAGGAAAAATTAAAATTTTTCGCTGATTCAATTTCGAAATTGCGTATTTTCCCCTTGAATGTCATCCTTAATTGGATTAAATAGGAAATTAAATTCTTCTTTATTCATCCGTAAGTACATCTTGAAACGATTTTCATCTTCTAAATCCTGCAGTAAATGATGGAATTCGCCTTTTTCTGTTCTCTTCCAGTTTATGTCGTGTATCAATTACGTACTCTCTTTTGTTTTCTCGGCTATAGGAAAAGTACATGCATTTTCTAAATCTACTTCAAAATCCGAAGAGGAGGAGGATGAACTGTGGCAATTCATTTCGCTTCCGCTTTCCTCAAAGAGAATGAAACATATACAACGTTACAGGTTGCCAGACGTACCCCTTTTGGAATTATAATAAAATTTCCAAGATACCCTTTTTTTAACGTTTGAAATGGGGAATTTGAAAAAAGTAGAAATCATAAAACAACCTGTTGAGATGATTATTTAGGAAGAAAGAATTAACTGACGATAAAGCTGTTGTGGAAATGTATCCTTAAAGACTCAAAAACAACATTCTATCCTATTTGCAAAGTGGGTCATAGAATATTTATATTATGCTTACTTTGTAACCTTTTACATTCTACTTTACTTCTTTTTTATTTCGTTGTAATGGTTTAAGGCTCAGGAAACAAATTCTTTTTTATTTAAAATTCCCAATATCAATATCGATTTGCTGTATGAAGAATATGTTCTGTTTTGAAATCATTCCGTAGAAATATTGAGACAAAAGACCTCAAAAATACCACAAATGTTTGGATAAAAATTTTAAATGCGTACGAAGTACGTAATACAGAAAAAAATATTAATTTTGTTTTTGCTTTGCCTCACTCAAATGCAATGAGTGAGCGAGTATTTAGCTCAATGTTTAACGCATGGAAAAAGAATAGAAATAAATTAGACCTAAAGAATGTCGAAGGAGAACTGTTGCAGAAAACCAATCACAATATGTCATGCAAAGAATTTTACGCATTATGTACTAAAAAATGAAAAACTGTTAAAGAAAATTCGCTCAAATGAAAAGTATTGCTAGGTAAATATTTGCTTTTTGATAAAATAAATCAGGTTTATTGAATATGTACTGTAAACAATTAGGTAAAACATTTGATGTTAATATTTATAAAAAGTTTCTTTTAGTGTTTATAACTCTTGCAAAAAAAATTTCCGAATTAAGCGAATTAAAGCACGGGCTATAATTCGGTTAATTTTAATAAAATTTACTAATTTTGCATTCCACGAACTTGTAAAAATAAACAAAATGTAGAAACAAAACGATTGTTATTAAACTTGTTCGGTTTTCTTAAGATATAATGCGAATATCCCTAAACGAGGAATGCGTACCCCAAACATAACCATGAGTACCGCGAGATCAAATTTTTAACTTCCCCGACCGACACCATTAATTTTCCTGGAACAGAAGTTAAACTCACAGGTCTTTAATTACTTATGTCAGCCTTTGATCCTCCTTTGTGAATTGGGGTCATATTTGCATATCTCCAGTCCATGGTTACCTCCCCCTGAATCCAAAGAAGCTCTCATAATTATGGCTAAGGGTTTGCTTACTTCCTTTGCTGCATCCTTTATTATAACTGGATAGATCCTATCCACCCCCGGGTGCCTTTTTTATGTTTATCCTCAACAATTTCTCCTCCACTTTCCTCTCAGTTATTACAAAATCATCTAGCTCACTGCCAGAGTTTACTTCATCTCTGGCATTCCCCTTCCTGAATAACTCCTCATGTGTGAATGTAGATGCAAAATACTCGTTTAGTTTGTTAGCGACCTGAGCAAGATCATCAACTATTGAACCATCAATATCCAGTGGACCAATCTGATTCATTCCTTTCCTTCTAGAGTTTACATAGGTAAAGAATTCTTTTCTGTTTTTCTTTGCATCCGTTGCCAAGGATTTCTCATAATCTGCCTTTGCCTGCCTAATCTCCTTTGTGACTTGGTTACAGATCATCTTATATCTATCATAGGCTTCCGTGTCACCCATTAATTTCTACGTATCCCATACATTTTTATTCTCTGCCATATGTCTCATTAGTTCATCTGACATCCATTTAAGCTTAAACCTCGAAAAATATTTCTTAGTTGGTAATTTATCTTCCAAGAAAAATTCTTTGAATGCCTCCCATTTTGAATTTGCTGTTGATAACATCATCAGTAGGTCCCACCGTATAGAATTAAATACTACCTCAGACCACCGTAGTCTCCTTTACGAAAGCAAAAACCCTTCCCTTTACCCTTGATGGTAGTTACCTCTTTGAGTAAATCCCACTTCAGCACACTGTAATCACTGCCACCTAGTGGGTCCTTTATCTGCAGATTCTTAATGCATGAAGAATCACTACTGGTAATCAGGGCGCCTCCGTAGCCAGGTAGGCAGGAGCAGCAGTGCGTAGCACACGCTTCTTGATTAGACCGGGGTTCGAGCCCGTGACCACCAAATACGGAGGATGCGGAAAGGTAAGGAAATGGCCACCGCATATCCCCGGGGCAATATGGCCTTAGTTGCTAATACTTCCAAAAACCAAATAACAACAACAACTGATAATCAGATCAAGAGTATTACTCCCTCTAGTTGCCTCCCGAACATATTGATGTAGAAAACAATCATCCGATAAATCCACAAGTCTTGCTAGTGTGTGAGTGACCAACCCACAAAAGCCCAGTCAATATCTGGGAAATTAAAATCCCCCATTATAAGACTCTCTGATTTACTTGCCCACTCTATTTCCCTGTACAGTTTCTTATTATACTCAATAGAGTCATTAGGCCTATATCACACTGGTACTCTCTATTTTGATCTCCCAATGCTTATGTCACACCAAACTGACACGACACTGCACTGTCCAGCGTTGTCGACTGGCTTCACTTCCTTGGATTTTATGTGTTTCTTAACTAATAGCATACCCCCTCCTCCCTTCCTATCCTGTCTATCCTTTCTGTACACATTGTACAACCTAAATTCCAATTCTGCATTCCTTATATCTGTGTGACACAACGTCTCTGATATCCCAACAATATCTGACTTTGATGTTTTGAGTAATACCCCAAATTCATCAAATTTATTTACCAAACTCCTAGCATTGGTGTACACGCACGTATACATGCACCTGTTCTTTTTCTTAGCTACCCTAACACAACCCATGTGTTTACATTTACCGCAATGACTCCCAGCAGTCTCTCAAATATCCTGCATCTTGTTTTCCAGACTGCTGCTCATTCCAATAGAAGCAGTCCAAGAATCATTTTCACCTCTGCCAGTGGTTACTGTTAATCTATTAGTCCTTTTAACCCCTCCCCCCAAGCTAGCAGTTTTCCGACCACCTAACACTGTCTCGATAGCATCAGCAAATATTCTTGCACTCTTTCTATTTAAGTGTATTCCATCCCTGTAGAAGCAGTCTCTCCTGTTAGCAAGTACAGACCAGGCTGAAAAAAATTCTACCCCTTGAGCCTTACTTGCACAATCTTTCCAGGGCCGAATTTATCGACAAGGCTCTCATCATATACTCCGTAGTGATTCAGTTGTGATTCTTCATACATTAAGAATCTGCAGATAAAGGAACCACTAGGTGCAGTGATCACAGAGTGCTGAAGTGGAATTTACTCAAAGAGGTAATTACCATCAGGGGTAAAGGGAAGGGTTTTTGCTTTCGTAGAGGAGACTACGGTGGTCTGAGACCGTATTTAAATTCTATACGGTGGGACCAACTGATGATGTTACCAACAGCAAATTCAAAATGGGAAGCATTCAAAGAATTTATCTAGGAGGCTACTAGGCTCTACATACCAACTAAGAAATATTGTTCAAGGTTTAGGCCTAAATGGATGTCAGATGAACTAATGAGACATGTAGCAGAGAAGAATATGCATGGGATACATATAAATTAAAAGGGTGAAATGGAAGCTTATGATAGATATAAGCTGGTCTGTAACCAAGTCACAAAGGTGATTAGGCAGGCATAGGGAAATTATGAGAAATCCTTGGCAAAGGATGCAAAGAAAAACAAGTGTTTTTTACGTATGTAATGTCTAGAAGGAAAGGGATGAAACAGATTGGTCCACTGGATATTGATGGTTCAACTGTTTATGATCCTGCTCAGGTGGCTAACAAACTAAATGCGTATTTTGCATCTACATTCACTCATGAGGAGTTATTCAGGGAGAGGAATGCCAGAGGTGAGATAAACTCTGGCAGTGAGCTGGATGATTTTGTAATAACTGAGAGAAAAGTGGAAGAGAAATTGTTGATGATAAACATAAAAAAGGCACCGGGTGGACGAGATCTATAGTGTTATAATAAAGGAGGCAGCAAAGGAAGTAAACAAACCCTTAGCCATAATTATGAGAACTCCTTTGGACTCAGGGGAGGTACCCATGGACTGGAGATGTGCAAATGTTGCCCCAATTCACAAAGGAGCATCAAAGGGCGACATAAGTAATTATAGACCTGTTAGTTTAACTTCTGTTCCAGGAAAATTAATGGAGGCACTGGTTAAAGAAGCACTGCAGGATCATCTAGACAAGACTTCAGTTATAGCTCGGACACAGCATGGTTTTGTTAAGGGAAAGTCTTGCCTGACCCATTTGATTGAATACTATGATGTGGTCACAAAGGAACTGGATGCAGGGAATAACTTTGATATCATATATTTGGATCTTAGAAAGGCTTTTGATACTGTTACACATGGAAGACTACTGCACAAATTGGAGCGTGTGGCACTGGAGGCAAATTGCTGCTATGGATAAAGGGATGGTTGAGTGGGAGAAGACAGAGTGGTAATCAATGGACACTGCTCTTCGTGGACTAATGTTATTAATGGAGTCCATTGGGGTTCGGTGTTGGGTCTATTGTTGTTTTCTGTATTTATAAATGATATTGATGATGGTATATCAGGCTTAATGTCCATGTTTGCAGACGATAAGAAGGTTGGCAGGGTTGTTAATGACACTAATGACAGTACACTGCTGCAACAGGATCTAGAAAAGTTGAGCAGATGGGCTGAGAGGTGGCAAATAAGTTTAACATTGACAAATGTAAAGTACTATATATGGGAAGCAGCAACCCCAGAGTGACGTATTAAGTCTGTTGTACTACACTGACAGTGGTAGAGAACGAAAAGGATCTGGGGGTCCTTTTCGTTCAGGCAGATATGTGCAGGCAGATATGAAGTTTTATGAGCATTGCAGACCTTCTGCAAGAGTAGCTCATGGTGTCTTGTCAATGATATACAGGAATTTTTCTAGCAGGGATAAGGAGGTGATTATTCGCTTATATAAGGCAATGGTCAGGCCACACGTTGAGTACTGTATACAGGTCTGGAGGCCTCATTTTAAGGAGGATGTAGAGCTGTTGGGATGGGTACAGAGAAGGGCAACAAGATTATTGAATGGAACAAAGGTTTGCTGTTACGAAGAAAGGCTTAAATTTTGCAAATTACAGTGTCTGGAGACTGGGGACCTGTGCGGTGATCTGATTGAGGTGTATAAAGCCTTGAATGGCTTGAGCATGCTCAATGCTGATGGGATTATTCCTCTTGCTCAGAATAATCATTTGAGAGGGCATAAATTCAAATTGAGGAAAGACAGATGTAGGATAGATGTGCGGAAGTTTGCCTTTAGCCAGCGGGTAGTTGGTTGGTGGAACAGACTTCCATCCTTTGTTGTGGAAGTTGATAGCCTAAATAAATTTTAGGCTGAGCTGGGTAATTGGAACGAACGGAAGGGTGAAATAGGAGCGTTTTTTTTTTTTTTTTTTTTTTTTTTTTGGCTGATACTGCATAAGCTTGCTTTCTTGCATCATATGGCTCTACTAATGTTAATACTAATACTAATTATCTTCCCTCTGGGGAGTTTGTTGGTTGTGATTTTGTAGACTACTCCCCAGGGGTCGGTTTTTCCGGTAGTGGCAACTACGTGTTCCCATGATGTTTGTTATTGTTATTTGGTTTTTAGGAGCATTAGCAACTAAGGCCATATTGCTCCGGTATGGGTTGTCATTCCCTGACCTTTCCGCATCCTCCGTGTTTGGTGGTGACGGGCTCGATCCCCGGTCTAATGATGAAGCGTGTGCTGCGCACTGCTGCTCCTTGCCACCTGCCTTCGAAGGCGCCATCCCATGATGTTTGCTTGTGTGTATTTCCTGATGGTAGCTGTGTATATATATATTTATTTCTGGTCTGTCTGTATTGCTGCCGGAGGGCCTCTGCCTCCGCGGCTGGCCAGAGCCATCGCGCTCATTGGAAGGCTCTTCTTCGGGTGTCGACCTCCTGCTGGAGGCCCTGGAGTTCTGGGCACCACCACGGAACAGCATCAGGAATGGGTTTCTTCCTAGGATTGGCACAGTTTCTAGCTTCTGTAATTAATTATAATTGTAACTTTTCTCTCGCTGGCATCAAGAACAGTGGGATGGTAATTATTAACCTGCCGATGCTGGGCTAAGGAGCGAAGCTTCTCCGCGAATAAGTTCCATTTTGCTCTGGAGATGGTGTACCTATGAAGGGTGAATCTTGAAGTTGGGATACTGACAAAGGATCTTGTTATCTGGTATGTTATGACATACCAGATAACAAGTTCATAAATTCAAAGTAATTCTTACCCATCTCTACTTTCAAAATATGTGCTTACATATTTGGATGTTACATTCCTCCTACACCAAGCTTTGAGGATGCGGTGAGTTCATATCCTGGGTCAACTGTATCATTGGAAAAATAAGCTATTCTTGTATGAAGTGACTTGACCTACGTTTATCCTTAACTCATCAACTATTATATTATGTTATTCATTTGTTAACTTTATTGCACGTTGTCTCATTTCCATTCAGAGGTAGAACTAAAAAAAAAAAAAAAAAGTAAAGTGCAGCCATTATCAACCCACTGCAGGATGGAAGCCTCCTCAACAATTCATGGTGAGGGAAATAGACCATAATCTGCCACGCTGGTCCAGTACGGGTTGGCAGATCGACCGTATTCAGCAGTCAGGGGCTTAAACCCCGGTCTACTCAAAGAGCGTGTGCTACTGCACTCCCGCTCCTGACCACTCGGCTACGCAGACCCCCTATAAATGATTAAATTTTTACTAAGGCCTCAGATGTAAAGACCTGGAGGCAGTAGCGTAGCTACCCTTTTTCGGGCCCGGAGGCAAAGAACATGTTTGGGCCCCCTACTTAATTAATGAAAATTGCAAAAAGAGGAGGCAGCAAAAGAAGCTGGGCTCCTAAAAGGGCCGACCGGGCTAGCCGAGTGGGTAAAGTACCTGCCCGGCAACCCAAAGGTCGCGGGTTCGATTCCCGCCTCGGACTTGGATCAAAGTACTGCAAAAACCTTGGGAGGTGCAATATGGCCACAGAAGCCGATGCGCCAACAACTACCAAATCAAAAAAAAAAAAAAAAAAAAAAAAAAAGCTCCTAAAAGGCGTGGGCCCGGAGGCAATTGCCTTGCCTGCCAACATGGTAGCTACACCACTGCCTGTAGGTAATTGTAGGTCGTGGAGGTAATTGACAAGACCCCATGACCGAGTAGGTCATGGGGTCTGGTCAATGATACAAGAATTTTGCTAGCAGGGAAAAGGAGGTGTTATCCCTTTGTGTAATGCAATGGTCAGACCATGGTTTGAGTACTGCGTACAGGTTTGGAAACCTCATTTTAGGAAGGATGTAGAGTTGCTTGAGCGAGTACAGAGAAGGACAACGAGATTGGTGAGGGAAACAAAGGGTTGGTGTTACCAGGAAAGGCTTAAGTTCTGCAAATTGCAGCGTCTGGAGACTATGCATCTGCGAAACGATCTGATTGAGGTGTGTAAGGCCTTGAATGGATTGAGCAAGCTCAATGCTGATGGGATTCCTCCTCTTGCTCAGATTACAAACCTGAGGGGGCATAAACTGAAATTGAGGAAAGACAGTTGTCGAATAGATATGCGGAAATTTTCCTTTAGTCAGCGGGTAGTTGATTGCTGGAACAGACTTCCATCTGTCGTTGTGGAAATTGATAGCTTAAATAAATTCAAGGCAGAACTAGACAAATATTTGAAACGCATGGATGGGTGAAAAGGAAACCCTACCATGGAACCACCACCGTGCTTGACTGTAGGCACTAAACAATGTGGCACCATTTTTTTCTTGAGTCGATCGTCTCATATAAACTCTATGCTTTGATCCAAAAATTTTTTGTATTCATCTGTACACGGTACGTTTTTCCACTCTTCAATTGTCCCATGTCGATGGCTCCTAGCCCAAGCAAACCGTTGCTTTAGAGTTATCGGTTTTCATAAGGATTTTCAGACCGCTTGTTTAAGACGAAGTTTTACAGTGGATGTAAATATGTGAGTTTTTCTGTTCCTATTGAATCAGTTCTGATATCAGGTGCAGTAAGTCGTCGATTGCGTTTTGAAATCACTGTTATGGTCTTATCTTGTTTTTTTTTTTGTTGTTTCGCGCGGTTGTGCTGATCGTTGTTTGTTCTTTGTCCATCCCAAAAAAATATAAATAATAAATAATATTAAAATAATGAAAATATTTTGTAATGATCAATGAACACATAACAAAATATATTTTTTTCTCTTTGGAAAAACTACAACTATGTTCTAACACTTTACAACAGCAAAAAAAAAAAAAAAACATAATGAAATAATGAAAATATTTTGTAATGATCAACATAACAAAATATATTTTTGTCTATTTGGAAAAACTACAACTATGTTCTAACACTTTACAACAAAATATATATAGACAGACCAACTCAGCCAAGGAGGGAAAAAAGCTCATAAAGGCTCCTGTGTCCGCGTCTTTTCCACCGAGTGTAGGAGGACGGTATTATAACCACGCGCGAATTATACAAGCAAAAGCGAGACTAATCATTCTAGCTTTTAATTTTTAAAATTTATAAACTATTATACTTCATATTCCACCCCCCCCCACACACCCACACACCCACCCCTTGATTAGGTTCCTTTGCTGGGTGCACAGCTTGCACACTCGCAAGCGGCGGCCCTGTTCAGCATAAATTCTGTGTTGTTTGTATTAGTTCTGAGTCTGGAAAACCATTATCAAAAGCAGCTCGTTCCGGCTGCTTTTGATAAGAAGCTTGATCTCACCACCCATTCTATCTTCACTATTCTTTCTACCAGAGTGAAACTCATCATCCCCTATTTCTGGGTGATACAATGTTTCTGTTAGGCCTCTTATCAGCCTTAGCTATCCTAACCAAGGGCCCAAAGTCGCTCGTTTTATTGACAACACTTCTGAAATTACTGTAGACAGAGTTAACACTAAGTGGCTTTCTCACAGTTTACCCTTCGCTCCCCTTGAACTTTTCTAAGCAAGTTTCCCCCTTGCATTAGCTTCTCGTTAGTTTGAAACGTCGCTGTTCTTGGCACGTCTTGACAATATCGGATGCTGCGGCAACAAATAAGAAATATTAATATATGGACAAGCATTACTTTGACTCATGTCATCAGATGAACGCATATTTTTATTATCCCTGTTTCCCCTAACTAACATTTTCCCGGTAGCACAATGGTAATAATCACATCCTCCCAACAGCGAGTGGAAAAGGAAAGGCCCGGATTCTAATCCCGTCAATGAACTTTTACGGGCGTTTTTCCCATGGCTGTTAGTTGGTCTGCAGCGAAGGTAGGAAGGATTTTTACCGGAAACTCGGGTTTTTCATGCAGTAAAATTAACGGAAAACACACAATTAGTAAGTAAAAAATAAACAATAGTAATAAAAAATAATAAATGAAATAAAAATATTAATAAAATAAATTAAAATATATAAAAAAAGTAAAAAGAAGAAAAAAACAGAAAAAAAACCACCTATGTGTTTCCTTCTTACGTATGTAACTATACTATTTTTTGTATTCTTTTTCCACTTGGCTTATGAATTTCACCAAAATGAGCTTCAACTGATGGAGATAAATTATTCCATTAATCCATACTCTTTGGTTAGAAAACTTCCTAATCTCCAGTCTAAACCTCTTTCCTCATAATTTGAATTTATGCCCCTAAATATGGAATCTTTATAACGGTGAAAATTTTAGCTACATCTCTCACTCTTCCCTCTGAGTTCCTTATAAAATTCACTGAACCCCATTCCCTCTCTAAAGTGTGTGGTTACCACGTTACATAGCCTACATATTCGAAAATTTTCCTCATACGGGTGCCCTTTTGTAGATCCCACCAAGCGGATTTCCCGCCTTTGGACCTTTTCATGAAGCTCGATGTCATTCTTTAGGTGTGATATCCTAAAGCATGGGCAAGGTAATCCAAGTGCAGTTTTACAATTGCTATATATAGTGGGATTTATGACTTCTCTCTATCTCTACAAGCAAGTGTTTGATAATTCATCAATAGGACATCATGTGCCTTTCTTGCTGCCTGTCTACACTGCTCGGAGAACTTCTTGTCTAACCGCATCCATACCTCCCAAAATTCCTGCGTTTTTTTCCTTCTACTATAATACATAAGTTATTTTGGGGAGTGCTATTTCTCCGGTTAGGACCTCTTGCTTGTGCTGCATTAAAACATAGCTGTCACTTTTCTGACCATCCTTAAAGCTTATTCTCCAAATCATTTTAATGTAGAACTGCTGGGCACTGATCATAAACGGCTCTCCAAATCTTTATATCATCTGCAAATTTTTACATCATGCTCTTTATGCTCTTATTAGTCTACTAACATTAGACTAATCTGAAAAATAACCATTAATCCCAGCCATCTGCAGCCATCGTGAGATCCATCTGAGCATCTCATCTGTAATCCCAATATGTGATATCATATATTTTCTACCCTACCTTGTCTGGACAGAAATGCAGACGCATACACACTATGATTTAACTAGCGGTATTTTTTGAACCATTGCCCCATATTTATTTGCAATAACAGAACATACTCGACATAACACGGTCGCGTTATAACGAAATATCTCGCTTTGGTTGTCTAAAGATTTAGTCAGCGTACCATTAGTGGATCCTCATCTTATTCTTCTTCCTCTGTTGCAGATAATGTTGCGTTTAATGAAAAACTTTGTAAAGGCCTTGGACAAAGAGAGTGATGGTTTTAACTATTTAAAGGAAACGTTTTATAAAATTAAATGATGCTAAACTGGGTAAATGATTTATCTAGTTGTAACAAAAACAGTGGTGCTTCCTTTGAGAGGAGTAAAATTTTATGTTCGATTATTTTTCCTGTACAAAACTAGTTGAAAATATATTTACTCTGTGTACAAAGTTAGAATCCCTTCAATTACGTGAGGAATCTTTATCGGCTTTCTTCAGAACGTGGATGGGTTAGTCCAGTGCTTCTCAAAGTGGGCGATATCGCCCCCGGGGGCGTTTTAATTATCCATGGGGGCGTTAGGCATGAAAGGGGCGAGGGGGGGCGATATGCATGAAAGGGGGCGGATGGAGCACCATCAGTGATTGGCCGTTACAAGGGTTTTATGGCTTATTTAAAAAATGCTGTGCCAAATACTGTTCATTGTGTCATTCACCGTCAGCATTTAGTTGCGAAAAAACTTGGTGATCAACTGCACAATTCTCTACAAACTGTTATTACTTCTATAAAAAAAATTAAAGCACATTCTTTGAATGATCGTATATTTCGAAAGCTTTGTGATCAAAACAGTGAAGATTTTGAACGATTGCTACTTCACACCGAGATTCGGTGGCTGTCAAAAGGAAACTGTCTCAACAGATTTTATGAACTCTGATACTGTTGTCGAGTTTTTTGAAGATAGGAACAACGACCTTAGTAAATAAATAAATAATGTTTATACTCGGGGACGACCAAACGGTCAGAGGAGTTTTACAAGAAACAGCGCCGTATTCAGCAGTCACGTGCTTGAACCCCGGTCACTCAAAGCACGTGTACTTATGCACCCTTGCGCCTGACCACTAGGCTACGGCGGCTCAAGAAAATGAAAACTCATATTGCTTATCTTGCAGATTTATTTACTAGATTCAACTCAATGAACTTACATTTACAAGGAAAAGATGTAACTCTTATTAAGGCGAAAACTCAAATTTCAGCATTTATTTCAAAATTAAAGCTTTTTATGCGCAACGTAGGACGACGTGAATTGTCTCAATTTCCAAATGTGTTGGAATCTTTTTTTATTTTTTCTCTATTGGAAATAGAGAAAAAATAAAAAAAATAGATGATGAAACTCTACTAACTTTTTGTAATCATCTAGAAATGTTGCACAGAGATATTGAGGAAAGGTTCGAAGATCTCCTTAATTTGAAAATTCCAGATTTTGTAATAAATCATTTTTTAAATAATGACAATAGTGAACATTTTCTAGAAGAAGAATTGATCGAGTTACAAAATGAAGTTGAACTGAAACCAAAATTTCAAAATTCATATCAGGAATTTTGGTTACAAAAGAAAATCCCTGACCATTATCCTGCATTGTGGGGAATTGTAAAAAACATTACTTATTTCTTTTCCAACATAATATCTAGTCGAAACCGGTTTCAGTGCTGTATCTCAATTGCTGACAAAACAAAGAAATTGTCTGGATGTTGTTAAACGTGGCGATTTACGACTTCTGCTTACAGATATTAAACCTAATATTGATAAGCTAATAAATCTCATCCATCGCATTAAATATTAAAATATAATTAATTATTTCCATTAATATCATGACTTATTTATGTATTTAACTTTTAATTTTTATGACTTAATTTAAGTGACTATAATTGACTTTACTTATGTAGTTGTAATTTTTTACGAAGAAGGAATAAAGTGCAGTAAATAGTTTTCTTTATAATTCACACAGATACATGCAGGGCTGCATTTACGTTTTTGGAGGCAAACAGACAAATATTCATTTCAGTTATTTAGCTTCACTTTATATTGGTGGGCTAAAAAAAAGCCCTCGAGAGGACTGTTTTTTAGGGGGGCGGTGATCCAAAAAAGTTTGAGAAGCACTGGGTTAGTCAGTCCCAGGCGAAAAATTGCATGGTTTTATTTTCCCGTAAATGGTGTTTCGTACCGGTTTATCTTTCAGCAAAGAGAAAATCGACCGAAGAATACCTGCAGTTGACAGACAGAACGATGTTTACCACACACCTAACATTATTTAATTGTATTTTTAAACACTCAATACTAACGAGATTTAGAATTGATATGTCTCAGCTAGTTTACAATTCCCACAAATTTCAAAAACGTCCCTTAGGGAACGAAATATATCGTGTGAGTCTGTTTACCATGTATTGCGAAAAAGCATATTACAGTCCATCAGTTAATGCATATAACTGTATTGAAAAGATCCTTCTTAAAAGGCGAAAATTTATAATGAATAATTAAGTTTTGTATCTCCCATTCCGTTAGCAAAGTATGGAAAGTTTTTACGTTGTTCTCGAAAGTAAATACAGTATTATCACTTTTACCTCCTTCAAATGCAAGTGCTCGGCAAAATTCATGCCAAGGTCGCGATACTAGCTTAAATGCTTTCACTTTAGCATTAGCATTAGCATTAGCATTAGCATTAGCATTAGTAGAGGCATATGATGCAAGAAAGCAAGCTTATTCAGCATCAGCCAAAAAAAAAAAAAAAAAAAACCTCTCCCATTTCACCCCTCCGTTCGTTCGAAATACCTGTCCAGTTGAGCTTTAAATTTGTTTAGGCTATCAACTTCAACAACAAGTGATGGAAGTCGGTTCCACCAACCAACCACCCGCTGGCCAAAGGCAAATTTCAGCACATCTATCCGACATCCGTCCTTCCTCAATTTGAATTTATGCCCTCTGAGGTGATTATTCTGAGAAAGATGAAGAATCCCATTGGCACTGAGCATGCTCAAACCATTCAAAGCCTTATACACCTCTATCAGATCACCTCACCGGTGCCTAGTCTCCAGACTCTGTAATTTGCAAAACTTAAGCCTTTCTTCGTAAGAGCAACCCTTTGTTCCATTTACTAATCTTGTTGCCCTTCTCTGTACCCGTTCCAGCAGCTCTACATCCTTCTTGAAATGAGGCCTCCAGACCTGTATACAGTACTCAAGATGTGGCCTAACCATTGCCTTATACAAGGGAATAATCACCTCCTTATCCCTGCTAGAAAAATTCCTGTATATCATTGACAAGACACCATGAGCTACTCTTGCAGCTCGTCTGCACTGCTCAGAGAACTTCATATCTGCCTGCACAATTACCCCCAGGTCCTTTTCATTCTCCACCACTGTCAGTGTAGTACCGCAGAGTTGATACATTGCTCTGGGGTTACTGTTACCCATATGTAGTACTTTACATTTGTCAATGTTAAACTTCATTTGCCACCTCTCAGCCCATCTGTTCAACCTTTCCAGATCCTGTTGCAGCAGCATAGCGTCAGTAGTGTCCTTAACGACCCTGCCAACCTTTGTATCATCTGCAAACTTAGACATTAAACTTGATATCCCATCATCAATATCATTCATAAACACCGAAAACAACAATGGACCCAACACTGAACCTTGAGGAACTCCACTAATAACATTAGTCCACGTTGAGCAGTGTCCATTGATTACCACTCTCTGTCTTCTGCCACTCAACCATCCCCTTATCCATAGCAGCAATTTGCCTCCAATGCCACACTGCTCCAATTTGTGCAGCAGTCTTCCATGTGCAACAGTATCAAAAGCCTTTCTAAGATCCAAATATATAATATCAAAGTTATTCCCTGCATCCAGTTCTTTTGTGACTACATCATAGTATCCAATCAAATTGGTCAGGCAAGACCTGCCCTTAACAAAACCATGCTGCGTCTGAGCTATAACTGAATTCTTGTCTAGATGATCCTGCAGTGCTTCTTTAACCAGTGCCTCCATTAATTTACCTGGAACAGAAGTTAAACTAACAGGTCTATAATTACTTGTGTCAGCCTTTGATCCTCCTTTGTGAATTGGGGTTACATTTGCACATCTCCAGTCTATGGGTACCACCCCTGAGTCCAAAGAAGCTCTCATAATTATGGCTAGGGGTTTGCATACTTCCTTTGCTGCCTCCTTTAATATAACTGGATAGATCCCATCCACCCCAGGTGCCTTTTTTATGTTTATCCTCAACAATCTCTCCTCCACTTTCCTCTCAGTTATTACAAAATCATCCAGCTCACTGCCAATGTTTACTTTACCTACATCATTCTCCTTCCTGAATAACTCCTCATGCGTGAATGTAGATGCAAAATACTCGTTTAGATTGTTAGCCACCTGAGCAGGATCCTCAACTGTTGAACCATCAATATCCAGTGGACCAATCTGATTCATCCCTTTCCTTCTCGAGTTCAAGTATGTAAAGAACTCCTTTCTGTTTTTCTTTGCATCCTTTGCCAAGGATTTTTCGTAGTCTGCCTTTGCCTGCCTAATCTCCTTTGTGACTTGGTTACAGACCAACTTATATCTATCATAGGCTTCCATGTCACCCATTAATTTGTATGTATCCCATGCATTTTTCTTCTCTGCCACATGTCTCATTAGTCCATCTGACAACCATTTAGGCCTAAACCTTGAACAATATTTCTTAGTTGGTATGTAAAGCCTGGTAGCCACCAAGATTAGTTCCTTGAATGCTTCCCATTTTGAGTTTGCTGTTGGTAACATCATCAGTTGGTCCCACTGTATAGAATTTAAATACTGTCTCAGACCATCATAGTCGCCTTTACGGAAACAAAAACCCTTCCCTTTACCTCTGATGGTAGTTACCTCCTTGAGTAAATCCCACTTCAACACACTGTGATCACTGCCACCTAGTGGTTCATTTATCTGCAGGTTCTTAATGCATGAAGAATCACTACTGATAATCAGATCAAGAGTATTGCTCCCTCTTGTTGCCTCACGAACATGCTGATGTAGAAAACAATCATCCAATAAATCCACAAAAGCCTTGCTAGTGTGCGAGTGACCAATCCACAAATTCCAGTCAATATCTGGGAAATTGAAATCCCCCATTATAAGACTCTCTGATTTACTGGCCCACTCTATTTCCCTGTACAATATATTATTATACTCATCAGAGTCATTAGGCCTATAGCACACTCCTACTCGCAATTTTGATTTCCCTATGCTTATGTCACACCAAACTGACTCGACACTGCCCTGTCCATCGATGTCAACTGGCTTCACTTCCTTTGACTTTATTTGTTTCTTAATTAATAGCATAACCCCTCCTCCCCTCCTGTCCTGTCTATCCTTTCTATATACATTGTATTCCCCAAATTCCAGTTCCGCATTACTTATATCTGTGTGACACCACGTCTCTGATATCCCAACAATATCTGCCTTTGATGTTTTGAGCAATACCTCAAATTCATCAAATTTATTTACCAAACTCCTAGCATTGGTGTACACGCAGGTATACATGCACCTGTTTCTATTCTTAGCTACCCTAACACAACCCATGTGTTTACTTGTAACGCAATGACTACCAGCATTCTCTGAAATATCCTGCATCTTGTTTTTCAGACTTCTGCTCATTTGAATAGAAGCAGTGCAAGAATCACTTCCACCTCTGCCAGTGGCTACTGTTAATCTATTAGTCCTTGTATCCCCCCCAACTAGCAGTTTTCCGACCCACCTAACACTGCCTCGACAGCATCAGCAAAAATTCTTGCACCCTTTCTATTTAAGTGTATCCCATCCCTGTAGAAGCAATCTCTCCTGTTAACAAGTACAGTCCAGGCTGAAAAAAATTCTACCCCTTGAGCCTTGCACAATCCCTCCAGGGCCGAATTGATCGACAAGGCTCTCATCATATACTCCCTCCTATCGTGTCTGGGCAGAATTGCAGACACTTTCAAGTTCAACCCTAATTCATGGCTTTTTTTCAACAGTGACCTGTACTTGCTAAGTAATTCCGCAGTTGACAGACAGAACGATGTTTACCACACACCTAACATTATTTAATTGTATTTTTAAACACTCAATACTAACGAGATTTAGGATTGATATGTCTCAGCTAGTTTACAATTCCCACAAATTTCAAAAACGTCCCTTAGGGAACGAAATATATCGTGTGAGTCTGTTTACCATGTATTGCGAAAAAGCATATTACAGTCCATCAGTTAATGCATATAACTGTATTGAAAAGATCCTTCTTAAAAGGCGAAAATTTATAATGAATAATTAAGTTTTGTATCTCCCATTCCGTTAGCAAAGTATGGAAAGTTTTTACGTTGTTCTCGAAAGTAAATACAGTATTATCACTTTTACCTCCTTCAAATGCAAGTGCTCGGCAAAATTCATGCCAAGGTCGCGATACTAGCTTACATGCTTTCACTTTCACCACTCCTCCTGTAAACTATGCACTGACAGTCAACCTTGGTATTCGAAGGTTATTATAGATACATATATATATATATATATAATTAAAAAAAAAAAGAACTAAATTATGTGCAGCCACATAGGTACTGGGTGGAGCAGGATATGTGACAGAACACCCGCAAAGACTGAATGTTACTGGTAATCAAAGCATGCCTCAGGGCACAGTTATTACGTCTTACACCAAGCAGTAACCAAAAGCCATCTTCTCATCACGATTACTTTATTGTGTGTGTTACGTTTTCCTTCGTTTGTGAAACAGTTGAACAGATCAGATAATCACAGAATTATCCATCATAAATGGTGTTCGTTTTCCCAAGGAGAGGTATCAGTATTCATTGCTGTCCTCTCTCTCACAAACATGAAAAGATGTGGTTTTTTTTTTTTTTTTTTTTTGCCTCCTTGATGTGAATGAAAGCTGGCACTTCATGCGAGAACTTCTTTGCTTCTTTGCTTCCAGACCGTGTTTATTACTGCAGTAATTAAAAAAAAATCTTCAATCATCATTGAGGCTGCATTTTAAACAGGTGATATGAAATCAGCTACTTATCTGACCTCAATTAGTGTTATATCTGTGCAGAGCTACTTTCTCTTCACTCAGTGGATTACCTTTCAGCTGAAAATTGGTTGTTGCATACCAGTATATACACTTTTTTAAACATAGATGACCTTTATTAGATACCATTTATTTATAAGATGCCTCCATTAAATGATGCTAAACTAACACAAAAAAAAAAAAAAAAACGAAAATACAAAAAAAAAGAAAAGAAAAAAAGAAAATACAAAAAAAAAGAAAAGAAAAAAAGAAAATACAAAAAAAAAAGAAAAAAAGCTATGATGGTAGTTTTGTGCAAAACATCACTCCATTGTTAGTTGCACGGCAGTCTTTTAAACCATAATTCTTGGATTTTTAGTTACTAAAAAAAGAAAAACAACGGGCAAAAGTTGGTAAACTTTCTGCATTCAAATTATGCTCAAATTCTTCGCCAATTTCTCAAACATCCTTGTCCAAACTTCCTAGTGTTCCAAATCGCAAAGCATACAATGAGCAAGAAATTCGTTACAGTTTTACAGTTAAACATACTTGAGTATTTTGCTTTATGAAACCAGAAGCTTTTTACCGCATGTTAAGCGGTAAGGACAAATGTAAGGTTCTACTTGCTTGGTTTCGACGGATCACTAGGCAGGAATGGGGTCTTAAAGGACGGACGTTATGACTATATTACAACTACAGTATATGTTTTTAGCGATTATTACCAACGGCACTGGCGCTTGACAAATTGGTCATCATAAAACAGTTGCAACAGGCCCAGAAAGCTGCTTTACTATTAATGTCTAGAGCTTCTAAAACAACGTCTACTGCTGCTTTACAGGTGTATATATAGTGTATAGTATATAGCGTGTTCGTGTCTAACGGCACCAGGGGTTTCCCCGATCTCCGCGTTGCTTTCATTGTGGGTGTAACAGTTCACTGTAAAGGCCAGAGATTTAAAAGTTTATGGATCTTGAGGTGTGTAATGTTGTGTACCGTTGTTCTTCTGGCCATTTAGCCACTAGACCCCTGCTGGGGGCCCAGCGTTGTCCACACTATGCCTCGTAGAGGCAGACCAGGTACACCAGTATTTAGATATTTACTCTGGCAGGTTCTGCCACCTAATTTCCTGAGATTTCAGTAGCTAGGACCTATTTGTTAAAAAAAAAAAAAAAAAAAAAAGGGGATAAGACGCTGTTAGGGTTGAGAGGCCGAGAGAGTTTGCACATTGATTTGGATGCTTTAAATTTTGGTTGTGTGAAACATTCGCTGTTGACTTAGACAGAGTGGGGGGGGGAGACTGAAGACTGGGGTGAGAGTCAGAGTAGGAGGTCGATAGGGAAGGTAATCCCTAGGAAGAACAGTGGGGCAGGCCCATGCCCCACCAGGAGGAAGAAAATAGGGGAGGGGAGAAGATGGAATCTGTATCCTCCCCCCAGGTGGTGGAAAGAAAGTACCATGCAAGGGAGCATTAGTATTGGATCCCCAGCGAGCGCCTTGGCAGCATAGCTGCAACAGGAAGTCATATCAGGTAGTCCAGATTCTTCTAGTCCAATCTGGCGGGTTGGAAGCTAGTCCAATCCAATGGGTCATATCAGGCAGTCCAATCCAGTGTAAGTCCGATCTGGTGAGTTGATTTTATCAGTCTAGTCCAGTGTTTCGCTTAACTGTACTGTTCTGGTGTCAAATTTTGGCATCCAGGTCCAGTCAGTGTACGGTCATGTTGTTTATTGGTTTTTTGGTCACGTTTCGTGGTTTCAATTCAGTGTCGTGTTGAAGACAGGGGCCCACTCCTTTGAGAGTCCTTGTTCTGTTAAGTTTGTTGGAGTCCATTGACAGTTCCAGTTTGCATGTCGATGTTCAGTGGTTGAATTTGCAGTTAGTGAGGGGTATGGGGATAGTATGGGGATCCAGGGACTGGCAATCAGGTGGAATGCTGCAGTTGTCTTGTCAGTTCTGTTCGTGGGTCATGGGACAGAGTCTTCCAGGAGTTTTGAGTTTGGAATCCTTGGGCTTGCTGCACCATGGTTATCTGTTCCTGATATTGTTTTTGTAGGTTACTGTTGTCACACGGCTGTGCAATTCAGTCGCTATTTAGTATTGGAGTGTCGGCCAGAGTCGGGAGATCATTAGTTGTCAAGGAGGTGGCAGGGATCTTTGTCATGAAAAGAGGTCGTGAGCAAATTGGGTGAATGCCCTGTAGTATTCTTCTTCCTACTTTACAGGTATTGTTGTGTAAACTTCCCACACAATTCGAAGTTATCACCATCTGTCATCGTTCCGCTATTCCATGGGTTGACGTATGAAGTCTCGTCACCATGCCCTGCCCTGTCCATGTACTTTTCTCCGTCGTTGATTTCACTCCAGTTTCCTCCGCTCTTAATGACATTGGTCTTTATCATGTCCTGCCACCTCATTCTTGGTCTGTTGTCCCTTAATTATAAATCAAATATTCTTCTTGGCAAACGCCTCTCGTTCATCCTTTTGACATGTCCAAATCATTTCAAACGGACCTTTCAATCCTATTCTGGAGTTTTTCAACTTGAATTCTCTCCCTAATCACATCATTCCTAATTTTGTTGCATCTTGACTTTCCTGGCTATACTCCTCACAAATCTCATTTCTGTCTCTGAATTCTGCTTTCATCCTTTTTCCTCATAGTGCAAGTTTCAGATGCATACGTCTGAATTGGTACGTAATAGGTCTGATATATAGCTTTCTTATGGTATATCCCTGTTCCAGATCAGATCTCTTGTATGCCTATAGAAATTCCCACCCCCTTGTATCCTTCTACTTATATCTTCGTCTATCACTCCAGTCTTTGTAATGGTGCTTCCTAAGATACTTGAAGTTGTTAACCATTTTTAACTCTTTCTCTACCTTTGTAATGTGTCCGTTCGGCTAGCCACTCCTCTTTAGAACCATTACTTCACTCTTCTCCTGACTAAAAACCAGTCCAAATTCATTGGCCATTCTAGCCCATATATCAACTTGCTGTTACACTTGTTCCCTGCTCTCTCTCCCCATATGCAGAGGTCATCTGCGAAGAGCATCATCTCTACTTTCATCTGGTCTTGTCCAAGTTGTTCCGCCACTCTACATTGCACATCATTCATGACAGCTGTGAACAGTAGTGGTGATAGGACGCCTCCTTGCCTCAAACCTGATGTTGTTTCGAAGCTCTCCATCAATTCCATCACAACAATTCTTTTTCAAATGGCAACTTGGCTGGACTTCAGCTTCTGTTGGCTCTGTTACTATAAATTACTTTCCTGATGGGAGGGAATATCTTAAAAAGGACCTGCTTTGGTTATCACCAAGTCTGTACTGCATGTTCCTTATTACCGAACATGGAAGTCTTAATAGCTTTTGAAACTAGAATTATCGATCGCGCCGCTTTGTCATTGTGGAGCAGAAGAAACGGCCGACCATGTCCTTTTCAACTGGCCTTCGTACAGTGATTTCAGACTGGATTTGGAAGTTTATATTTACAACTTCTCTCGATCTTCCAAGAAGGATTTGGTACAATCTCAAAATGCTTTCGTAATACTTAACACATTTGCTAGTCGTGCATTCAAGAGAAGAGAGCTTCTTCGGCAAAGCTTATGAATAGTTTACATTTGGGTAGATTATGCTTTTGTAAGAAAAATATTACGACAGTAAGATGTGTTACCTCTGTGGTTCTGGTGAACCTTCACTTTATTGGAAGTCATAAAGCTTGACTACTTGAATTTTCAGCATTGGAGGCCGGTCTCTTGGTGCTGATGGGAAATTGACTGAGCGTCTATTATATTTAGGCCTGACGTAGCCCAGTGGTCAGGAGCGAGAGTGCATAGCACGCGTTCCTTGAGTGGACCGGGGTTCAAGCCCGTGACTACTAAATACGATAAATATTTGTATTGACGATTTATTGTAAACTCTACTGACTTGGTTGTCGTGCCGGAGTATAAACAGAAAATTTATTTATTTTCAATCGGCGTTTTAGTTAATTGTAATGGCGCTTTTGTGAAGGATTATACTATGATTTTAGTATGATCTTGCTGCCCTTTTCATGTGAAAAGAACAAGCGTAAACTTGACTCAATACAAAGTTTCATGCTGTTGTCTATCTGCAGGGCATGTCGCACTATGCCCTTTTTGTGTGTAACTTCTCTTTGAGTGGCTATCTGCTTTACTGGTGCTGTGTTTCTTATGAACTTTCACATAACTGGAAATCACAGGAGTTTGACTACATAACGAATTTTCAGTTCTGGAAGCCGTTGGTGATCTCCTTGTCAACAAGAATTAATTACTAGACTTCCCGTAGATATTATGATTACAATATTAGTAAAGTTTTAGATAGTGACACTTTTACTGGTGTTATGCTACTTGTGAACTATCACTTCTTATGGAAATCATAAGTGACAACTTTTTTACTAACTTTCAACCTTGGAAGCCGCAAGATGGTTTTTCGGTGAGAAAGGTTATAATATTGTGTGATATCTTTGTATAATAACCTTGTTAATGTGTTTAATTTCCTTGAATATTTTGCCTTAATGTTGACTTCCAGGGAAACTTTTTTTCCCACTGGAAAAAAATAACTATGGAAATAATTATTCTGTTCTTCAAGATTCTGTAATTACATCATTAAATTCTGATGTTTCTAGTTGTTATCTTTGCCAGTGGTCTGGAGAATCTGCTCAATCTTGGCATTGATTCCACTTACAGGTCTCCCATAAGTGCTTGACAAATACCTTCTCTGGAGCAAGTAATACTTATTTAAGGACACCCATTATATTGTAAACCTACCTACCGCTTCTGATTGATGATTCACGTATACTTTCTTTGTCTGACTTATGGATTTTCTTCTGAGGACTTTACTTTCTGAAGTTTAAAGACTTTTGACTTTGCTCATTCGAAGACCGGAGATACGTATGATAAAAAAAATAATAATAATAAAAAAAAATAAATAAAATATATATCAACTATGTTTTCAAGAGGAAACTTACCTTGAACTTGGATCTGTAGATAGCTTTGTCCTAACTTCGAGACTGATGGTGTGGCTTCATCTCCTGGAAGATTGAAGACTTGATTACAAATTTTTTTTTTTTTTGTTGTGTTTCTCGGAAGAGGTTCTCCTGGAACTAGGACTCTGTTTATAAAACTACTCAACTTCTAGTTTGAAATCTATGGCTTCATCAACCACATTGAAGATTAATGTTTTGCTGGTGATGCTCTTCCACTCTCTCTTTCTGTTTACTTGCTTTCTCTCCTATTTCTCCTATTTCCGATGGATCCATCTGTCGATCCCTCGCTTTACTATTCTTTCCCGACCCCTTACAAATTCCTATACTTCTCCAACCTAAATACCTTTTCTATTCTTCTTCTATTGCATCTGTTTGGGATTTGTCCTAGGTAGATGCAGCGAGACGATAATAGATCCTGGTCTTTCCACATGGCGGGACGCGCTGACCAGGTGTTGCTGCTTTTTACCTGCTAAGAGCCAGTGCCGGCCGACAACACAACAACAGAACATATCATTACACTTACACATTCAACTCACTACATCAAAATGGCCGGCTTTGGCGCTAATGGGGGGAACCCTAGGGTCTCCCAAAACATCACATGAATATCTCCTGAAATCACAAAGCAGTTTTCAGGATTTGCAAGGAATTTCATTCCTGTTGATTACACTGGTATATATATATATATATATATTTATTTATTTTTGTATGTGATCTGCTTTTTTTTTTAATGCAAACAGATTAACTTGTAGAATTTTTAAGTGCTGATAACAAATCTGTAAATTATTGTAATCTATTACACTTTGTTACCCTTCTTGTACAAAATGAAAAAAATATGTATATATTGGATGTAGCAAAATATACGTTATATATTTAGTGCTTCAATTCATCTGGCTACGGGTGGAAAACTGTTAATAGTAGAAATAAGAACTTTTGAATAGGCACTATCTAACTAATGCGAAAATGGGAAGTGCGAAAAGTAATAATATATATATAGTTGTAACACTATTACCAGGGGGGACGTTGGCATTGTACGCGCCTGGATACAAATTTAACATAATCACATCATCGTTCCTGACACTCTCAGAAGATTTAAAAATGGAGATAGAGAATGTAATTGACAGATCTCGAAATAGCACCCCAAAAGAAAGATTGCGCTTTGTTCATAGAGCTATTTTTTACCGGAATACAGGCTGTCATCCCTACACTGGGTGGAAAAGACCTCAGTTCGAATCCCTTCAATGACGTGAAGAATTTTTGGAGCCTTTTTAACAATGTGGTTGAGTTAGTTGATCGCAGACAAGGGTAGCACCAGTCTTTCTTCCAGGAACTAGGATTATTCGTCCAGCAAACAGGCAAGTCGATCACAGAACACAGGCAATTTACAGACATAATAAATATACTGCGCAATATGGCCTAAGTCGTGATACGCCTGCGGCAACAGCAGCAGCAACAACAACAACAACAACAAAAACAACACCAGAACACAGCAACTCCATGCCCGCACTTAGGAAATGCCGGCGTTTAAAAGTGCGAATAAAAAAAAACACATTTTCGCAAAAACTGGCTGCTTAAAATGATCAAATTTGAAGGAATGGGAGAGTTATCCGACTCATAGCGGTCTGTGCTGTAGCACAGTGGTATCGTTATCGTCCTCCCCACACCAGGTGGAAAAGGCCCAAGTTCAAATTCCGTTGATGACGCGAGAAAAAACTTTAATGGGCTTTTTTCTCTCGGTGGCTGAGTTAGTCGGTCTCAGGCGTAAATAGCAAGGTTTCCCCCCCCCCAAAAAAAACTGGGATTTTTCGTCCAGCAAAAGAGAGAAATCGATCATAGACATAATATTCCGGTGGCCTAATATAATAGTTTGGTAACTCGTAGCAGAGGACGTCCCACAATTATAGAATTATTGCCGAAGATCACTGAGTACGAAATCAACATTTGTCCGTAAACCCTATAACGTTCCATAGCCAGTTTTCCATACAATTCTTCGTTGTGACATTCATTGGTATCCATAAAAGATCCATGCGGTGCGGCTAACACAAACTAATCCACATTGATGTAACTCCATTGTTCTATGCTTTCTGCAAGCATTGAGATCGGTGACAATGTTGCAAAGGAATAATTTGTGGTCTGATAAGGCTCGTTTCCAGTTAAATGGCACACTTAACTGGGAATGAGTATAACGTAATGCTCTTTGGCATGACAGTACACCAAGCTATGCTGCACTGCCTTTAGTGATTTTATTTCAAATCTTCCTGGATCTATCCAGAAAACCGAGCTAAGCTCCACTGAACAGCTTTGGGGTTAAGGGTTAACTGGAAAGTTGGCTTAAGGACAAGACAACATGTCTGCAATCAACAGTTGAATTGATCACCGTGTTGAAGGAGAAATAAACCAAAATATCGCCTGCCTCTTATCAAAATATATCCTTGTCGTGCACCGACGAGGATGCATTTTGTACAACAAAGTTGTACTGGCACGTTATTAAATATTTATCAATAAAAGGCTCTTTGAAACTTTAGGTGTCCGGTTACTTTTGGAAATATAGCATTAAGAATTATTATATGATTAAAAATACAGTTCTGCTATAATATTTAACTTGCGCTGATGTAATTTCATGGTGAAGGGAGATACATGTTTCAGGAGGGCAATGCTTCTTATCGCAACTTGCAAACAATGATAATGTAATTTCAAGGATACAACATGTTAATATTGAAATTGTCTCTGTTGTGTTAAAAGTGAAAGGTAGATCTACACTGAGGCGGTCTAATGAAATTTGAACGCTTTCGGCAAATAACACGATGCACCCTCTCATAGTCAGTGAAATATATTTTTTTTGTGAGTTACACTAAATATTCATTTTACAACTAAACATATATTTCATAGTTCACAAATAAACAAAACAAAAAACTATCATATTAGTGCCACCCGAGAACTAACCCATCGGCCTTTGTCGCTTCACACCTTGTGGAAAATTCTCTGATTCGAATTCCGTGGCTGAGTTAGTCGGTCTCAGGCGAGGATATCAAGGGTTTATCGTCTAGAATCCTAGACGATAAACCCTTGATAAGCAATCCTACCAGATAACACACCAAGTTTACAGTTATAATACATACAGGTAGATGACATTATTTTCTGGTTGCCCTAATATGACAGACAGCACAGGGTGGAAAAGGCTTGAGTTGGAACTCCATCATTACACGAGGAATTTTTGTGGATCATTTTTCACAAATAGCTGAGTTAGTCGGTCTCAGGGGAGGGTTGTCAGGAGGAAAACGCTCCCCTTCCTCCTGAAAACTCGGGTTTTCGTTCAGAAAACATTGAAAATCTACTGAAGAATACATGCAGTAGCAGACAAGATATACCGATGCCTCGTAGCCTTAGTTGCTTTGTTGCTTTACACACATAACATAACCGATGCCTGTAAATTGTACATACCCACTACTCGCCTAGAGATCGACGTTGACCAAATTTGACCAAGTTCCTCACACGAATTGGAACCAAACCTAGTCCTTCCCTAATGGTGTGAAAGCAGCTAGGACTCTCTTTCCGTATAATTATGGAAAGGGAGTCTAGAGTCCTTTAATTATGAAACTGTTTCAAAAAATAAATTAATAAAGTTCGTTGTTTTATTAGTCTTATTTTCAGGAATTTTTTTTCTATAAATTCGTAGCTTAAAAAAAAGCACTAAATACTAAACTTTACGAAACAAAATTCCTGAGCTTTACGTCACAAATGAGGCAGTTTGATGATTACTTGTTACAGTAATGAGACTCATGACAGCCTATTTTTAGGAAACATTTTCTTTGTACAGGAACGGCCTGTACATTTAAGAGCGGATATATATTTTACAAAGCATGCTAACACTAGACTGGGAAATTACACACCGTAACGTCACGTAAGGTAATTTACCTGTGCGACACTCGTTGTAAATGATCTCACCGTTGGTTACAACACATCATAATAAAGGCCGGAAGCCTCAGCAGGAAGAAAGCGAGAGAAAAAGAAAGAAAAAAATCTTTGTAACCAATAACTGTAGGAATAAATTATCACTGAATCTGTAAAACCGGAGAGAATATGTAAATTAGACGAAGGATTAGACAAATACTTAGATGAAACATGGTGAATTTGAATAATTACAGACCTATAATTTTCACTTCTGTGCCAGAAAAAAATTTGCAGTCCATAGTTAAGGAAGTAATACAGAAGATCGTCTAGATAACAATGAAGTCATGAAGCAATTGAAACAAAGATTAAAATCATTCATGAATAATCTGATTAGCTACTGTCAGACTCTCACTAAGCAGCCGGATACGAAGAATAATTTCAGAATCATTCACTTACATTTCCACAAAACATTTGATATAGTCCCATATTAGCATTAGTAAAGGTACTTGATGCAAGAAGGCAAGCTTATATAGCATCAGCCAAAAATAAAAAAAATAAAAAATCTAATTTCACCCATCCACTCGGTCCAAATGTTTGTCTAGTTCTGCCTTGAATCTATTTAAATTATCAACTTCTACAACGACAGATGGAAGTTTGTTCCAGCAATCAAACACACGCTGGCTAAAGTCAAACATCCAGACATCTAGACGCCGCCGTAGCCTAGTGGTCAGGCGCGCGGGTGCATAAGTACACGTGCCCTGAGTGACCGGGTTCAAGCCCGTGACTGCTGAATACGGTGCTGTTTCTTGTATTCTGTATATCTTGTGAACTCCTCTGACCGTTTGGTCGTCCCGGAGTATAAACAGAAAATTTATTTATATATTTATCTATACTACATCTGTTTTTCCTCAATTTGAATTTATGCCCTCTCAGGTAATTATTTTGAGCAAGAGGAAGAATCCCATCAGCATTGAGCATGCTCAAACCATTCAAGGCTTTATACACCTCAATCAGATCATCTCGCAGGTGTCTAGTCTCCAGACACTCTAATTTGCAAAATTTAAGTCTTTATTCGTAAGAGTAACCCTTTGTTCCATTCACTAATCTCGTTGCCCTTCTCTGTACTCGTTTCAACAGCTCTACATCCTTCTTAAAATGAGGCCTCCAGATCTGTATACAGTACTCAACGTGTGGCCTGACCATTGCCTTATATAATGGGATAATCACCTCCTTATCACTGCTAGAAAAATTCCTGTATATCATTGACAAGACAGTATGCGCTACTCTTGCAGACCGTCTGCACTGCTCAGAAAACTTCATATCTGCCTGCACAATAACCCCCAGGTCCTTTTCGTTCTCTACCACTGTCAGTGTACTACAACAGAGTTCATACGTCACTCTAGGGTTACTGCTTCCCATATGTAGTACTTTACATTTGTCAATGTTAAACTTCATTTGCCACCTCTCAGCTCATCTGCTCAACTTTTCTGGATCCTGTTGCAGCAGCGTACTGTCATTAGTGTCCTTAACAACCCTGCCCACCTTCGTATCGTCTGCAAACTTGAACATTAAGCTTGATATACCATCATCAATATCATTTATAAACACAGAAAACAACAATAGACCCAATACTGAACCCTGAGGGACTCCACTAATAACATTAGTCCACGATGAGCAGGGTCCATTGATTACCACTCTCTGTCTTCTCCTAGTCAACCATCCCTTTATCCATAGCAGCAATTTACCTCCAATGCCACACTGATCCAATCTGTACAGCACTCTTCCATGTGCAACAGTATCAAAGGCCTTTCTAAGATCCATATATATGATATCAAAGTTATTTCCTGCATCCAGTTCCTTTGTGACCACATCATAGTATCCAAACAAATTGGTCAGGAAAGATTTTCCCTTAACAAAACCATGCTGTGTCCGAGCTATAACTGAAGTCTTGTTTAGATGATCCTGCAGTGCTTCTTTAACCAGTGCCTCCCTTAATTTTCCTGGAACAGAAGTTAAACTAACAGGTCTATAATTACTTATGTCGCCCTTTGTTCCTCTTTTTTGAATTGGGGTCACATTTGCACATCTCCAGTCCACGGGTATCTGCCCTGAGTCCAAAGAAGCTCTCATAATTATGGCTAAGGGTTTGCTTACTTCCTCTGCTGCCTCCTTTAATATAATTGGATAGATCCCGTCCATCCCGTGTGCCTTTTTTATGTTTATCTTCAACAATTTCTCCTCCACTTCCTCTCAGTTATTCTCTGTATTATAAAATTATCCATTCTATTGTAAAATCATCTAGCTCACTGCCAGAGTTTAACTCACCTCTGGCATTTCCCACCCTGAATAACTCCTCATGTGTGAATGCACATGCAAAATATTCATTTAGTTTGTTAGCTACCTGAGCAGGATCATCAACAGTTGAACCGTCAATATCCAGTGGGCCAATGTGATTCATCCCTTTCATTCTAGAGTTTACATAGGTAAAGAACGCTTTGTTGTTTTTCTTTGCATCCTTTGACAAGGATTTCTCATAATCTGCCTTTGCCTGCCTAATCTCCTTTGTGACTTGGTTACAGACCAGCTTATATCTATCATAGGCTTCCGTGTCGCCCATTAATTTATATGTATCCCATGCATTTTTCTTCTCTGCCATATGTCTCATTAGCTCATCTGACATCCATTTAAGCTTAAACGTCGAACAATATTTCTTAGTTGGTATGTAAAGCCTAGTAGCTTCCAAGATAAATTCTTTGAATGCTTCCTAATTTGAATTTGCTGTTGGTAACATCATCAGTTGGTCCCACTGTATAGAATTTAAATACTATCACAGACCATCGTAGTTGCCTTTAAGAAAGCAAAAACCCTTCCCTTTACCCCTGCTGGTAGCTTTGAGTAAATCCCACTTCAGCACATTATGATCACTGCCACCTAGTGAGTCCTTTATCTGCAGATTCTTAACGCAAGAAGAATCACTACTGATAATCAGGGCGCCTCCGTAGCCAGGTGGGCAGGAGCAGCAGTGTAGCCACGCTTTTTGATTAGACCGGGGTTCCATCCCGTGACCACCAAATACGGAGGATGCGGAAAGGTAAGGGAATGACCACCTCATATCCCTGGAGCAATATGGCCTTAGTTGCTAATGCTCCTAAAAACCAAATAACAACAACAACTGATAATCAGATCAAGAGTATTACTCCTTTTAGTTGCCTCCCGAACATGCTGATGTAGAAAACAATCATCCAATAAATCCACAAAAGCCTTGCTAGTGTGTGAGTGACCAACCCACAAATTCCAGTCAATATCTGGGAAATTAAATCCCCCATTATAAGACTCTCTGATTTATTGGCCCGCTTTATTTCCCTGTACAGTTTTTATTATACTCATCAGAGTCATTAGGCCTATAACACACTTCTACTCAATTTTGATCTCCCAATGCTTATGTCACACCAAACTGACTCGACACTGCACTGTTCAGTGATGTCGACTGGCTTCACGTTGGATTTTATATGTTTCTTAACTAATAGCATAACAGGTCTGGAGGTCTCATTTTAGGAAGGATGCAGAACTGCTGGAGTGGGTTCAGAGAAGGAAGGGGGTGCTCGTACCAAGGAAGGCTTCAGTTGTTCAGATTTCAAAGGCGTCTGGAGACTAGTCACCTGCGAAGTGATGCAATTAAAGTCCTTAAGGCTTTGAATGTGATCAGCAAGCTCATGCTGATGGGATTCTTCCTCATGCTCAGAATATGAATATGAGGAGGCATAAATTAAAACTGAGGAAGGATGGTCGCAGAATAGATGTGTCAAAATTTGCCATTAGCCTAATGTTGTGGAAGTGGATAACTTGACTATATTCAATGAAGAATTAAAGAAACTGTTGAAGGGAATGAACGGGTGAAATGGGAAATTTTTTTTTTTTTTTTTTTTTTGGTTCTGTATTCTTTCTTGCATCATTTGACACTGCTAATACTAAAATGTTCAGCAGTAAATATGTATTATAATTCGACCATTTCTTAAATTAGTTTTTCTGATTTTTACTTTATGTTTAAGATACCTGTGCTCTATTTTTACAATCTCCTAGTGTAAGTCCCGGGCACCTGGACACGATGGGTATTATTCACTAACTTACAGTAGTGTACATATTAATGGAAACAAGCCAGTTATTAAAGATATAAGAATTTATTGAATAAATAAATATATTATAAAAGTGTAAAGAACGCATTAAAAATACATTTCAAAATTCTAAAATTATTAAGTAATACGGCCTCCTTTGGCTGACATAAGTTGTTTCGCTTTATTTGACAAAGAGTCCACCTGTTTTTGATAAATTTTTGTCATTTCTGGGACACGAAACGAAACTTGAATTACGGATTGAATCATATTAACTTTTGTTGTGTAATTCATTTTTTTTTTTTTTATTTTCCTTTACACAAATTTGCCCACAAATTTTCTATGGTCAATATCAGGTGAATTACCTGGCCAATCATTTAATGCCATTTTTCCTTCACGAAAGCTTTAACAGCTCTCGAAGAATGACAAAAAACGAGATCGTGCTGGAAGACTTCTGTGTCGCTCAACGCGGAAATAAAGATGTCTTTTCAAAAGTTTCCAATATTTTGCACTGCTCCATGAACAGGAACAACATCACAGGGTCCTTTTGCTGAAAACGAGTCCCAAAATATCCTTTTTATAGGATATTTAACCGTCTGCTGAATGTTTTTCACAGAAACCGGTTCCCCATATTGTATTGAGATGTAAGGACTGCCTGCTTTAAACAATAAAGGAAGTCTCGTCTTTCTTCCACTGTTCAGTTTTCCATCCAGCATATGTCATTGCCCAGTCCAATGGGTTTTGTTTCTGTTAGAAGCTGTTTTGTCGGACAGCGCCTTGCTTTCAACTACATTCCAAATGCCTGGACGAATTGTGGAGTCATGAACATGAATTCCAGCATCAGCAAGTTCTTTTTGAAACTTGTGTTTTGTGGGTCAGTTTTAGATTTTTTTTAAAAGGATTGCAAAAAACTACAGTCATCTCTGACTGTAGTTTTTCTCTTTCTCCCACAGGTTCCTATCCGCTTTGAAGACACTGACCCAGTCTCTTTCTTTCATTGTAGAATTTTATTTACAGCTCTCACACTCACTCCACATGTTTTTGCTATTGTTCTTTGAATCATTGGTGTGTGTGTGTGTGTGTGTGTGTGTTCAGACAACATTACAATTTTTTTTTATTTTCTTTGGTGTAATATCCATAACTGAAACATAAAAACACACTAAACCATAAATCACTTACTTCCCACAGCTTTCAGCACATACCAGCTCGTAAAATCACCATTTTCTGCATCACAAGTACTTGTTTCTATTAATTTCCACATTACTGTACTTCCCCCCCCCACTTTAGTACAATAACTTTATCAATTCATATTCATACATTATATAACATAATAGTACAGTAACTTTATTAATTCATATTCATACATTATATAACATTATAACATAATGTTACAGTAACTTTATCAATTCATATTCATACATGTATGTAACATTATAACATAATGTTACAGTAACTTTATCAATTCACATTCATACATATGTAACATATTCTAGTGTTCTTGGATTTCTGTGGATAATCACGAGTCTACTGTAGGAGGTAATTTAATTTGATGTATCCAACTCGTTATCTAGTTTTGACACATTAAGCATATTTTGATTAATAGTCGTGTAAGTTAATGCAAATGCATCATGTCTATACGCAGTAAATTAACGGAAATTGTTATATTAACACCGTTTCTTTACATCTCATATTGTGAATGCCTACATTGAGTTCCCTATTCGTTATACTTCGAATAAGTAATCCTTCCCCAACAGAGAAGACTACTTCTCTGCTGGGGAAGGGTATATATGTGGGAATGTAATGATTTATAACTTACAGGCTCCTAAAGACTGGAGAAACTTTAAGTTAGCGGAAAGAAGAAAGATAGTAAGAGAACAAAGTTTACCCCGAAAGAAAGGAAAAGGAGCCACATCCATTTTACTTAGACTCACTCATTTATACCTCGGATAAATAAATTTAATAATAAATATAAATATTATTAATATAAATTTAATAATAAATATAAATATTTATTATTAAATAAATAAATAATAATGAATATAAATATTATTAAACATTTTGATTAATATTACTTTATTCATCGCCATTCGATTAATTAATTGCTATATTCTCTCTAAATTACATTTCAATTATCGTATTGTTCAAAGATAACAAAGCACTCAAAACCTAAGTTGGTATTATTACTACTCTGCAAAAAATTCGCTGATGCTTTCTCAGAAAAACTGTGTTTCTGCATCATATTCTAATGCTAATTTCAAAAATGGCTTCCATTTGTTTTCACAAAAGAAAATTTGATTTTTCACAATTTTTTTATTAATTTTGATAGAAATTGTGCACTGAAACTATAAAAAAATGTTACTTTTACCAAACTTTTATATGTAAATATATCTTTAAAACATTATTGAAAAGGACAGTAAGGTAAAAAGTCCAGTAAACACTCATCTCTAATTTTAAAAACTGATCTACGATGGGTCAAATTTTCATTTCTTTAATTTTCTTGCAGATGCTTCTACTTTACAGTCCCTCTTCAGCATCCAGCATTAGTCAGCCATTATGCTGACATTCTACCTCCCCTGGTATCTCATCTCCATGTATTCAATGTCCTGGTGAAATGTCTCACTCTGTTCTTCACTAACACTTGCTATATTTTCTGGGAAGTAGTCGATATGGAAGTGTAAAAAATATACCTTGTCATTCATGTTCCAGCCTAGCTTCTTGAAGTTTTCCAAAATCTATTTCTAACTATATTCTTGTAGTCTGTATCCTTGTTGTTCCCTAAGAAGTCTCAAGAACAGACCTGAAGCTAAACCACGCCTGTTTTTCGTTTTTATTCATAGTTTTCTCAAAATCTCGATCCCTCATCAGTTTGCGAATTTGAAGTTCAACAAAAATACTTTGTTTTAGCTTCTCTTGGATGATTGATGGGAATTTAGTACAAAGGTAGTAAAAGCAGAGACCTTTCTGAGCAAAGCATTCACAGCACAAACTGTTTCATCAAACCCAGTTTCATTTGTAAGGGTGGAAGGAGGATAGTTTCGTGGTCTACCAGTGGCTTATGAACTAAACCACTCTGATACAGTCAACAAACTACCCCTCTTTGGCCAGACCTTGACTTTCCAGAGCTCACTGCTTGCCCGACTGTCACACTCACACAAAAAGCAGGGCATTTTTATGTAGTCAGATTGTTATCCAAGTAACATGCCTATCACTTTAAAGTCAGCACAGACCAACCAACCATGTTCTTCATACTTAATATTTTTCAACAATTTCTTCAAGTTCTCATGTTTCTTTCAAATGCACGGAGTGAGCTATTAGAATTGACCCATTTATTTCCATTGTAGAGAAACACACCTTTGAGACTCCTCTTTGATGAGTCAATAAAAATCCTCCACTGTAGGATTGTAACTAATTCCTAAATAGTTCATTAAGTCGTTTATATTACTGCAAAAACCATAGAATCATCCTCAGGAAAGTAGAGGACTAGTTCTCATTCTCTGTGTCTGTACCATGAGAACAACGTCCCATAGGCTAGAAGATTTTGTGACTTAAGTCTAGAATCAAGGAGTTCGGCAGATTCCTTTAGTAAATTTAAAACTCTTACCAGATCATTGAGTTCATGCTATGAGAACAGTTGAGATCTGTACTGAATGTTTTCATTCTTGTTTTATCTTCAGCACTCTCTGCTGCTACATTCTCCAAATTAAGTGGAGGGCATGTAATCGGCGTGTTATCTCCATGTGGGGCTGGTCTAATAGCAGATGGAATATTAGGATACACAATGCCCTTAAACCAGACCCACAATTTGCAGCCATCAGTTTGTAGGCTCCTGCCAAATCATGGCAACTGCAAATCGCATAGTCTTCTTTTTGCCATTTTTCTACAATCTCAATGCTTCAACTCAGGTTTGGCAAACTTTATTTGGAGCTCATTGTTTATCTTGGTCACCGAGTTTCACTCCAAATTAAGCAATTATACGAGTACATATTTTTTTACAAATTCTGTAATATCTTCTCTTTGCTTGACTGAATAACTTCCACAAATATAACAAAATAAGTTCGGACTGTTCAAATACTTGCATGAAGGCATTTTACTCACTTTTCAGCACAATAACCTCAAAAATAAACATTGATAAATTTTGCTTCATGGAGCTCTCAAGATCAAGAAATAATGACTGAAGGCAGTGTTGCCAACATGTGAAGATATACGTAGCTTACAAATATCCAGAATTTACTCATAACTTAATACTTTCAATAATACATCAACGTAAATAATTTGTGAAAAAATGGTACGTGATGGGGTAAAAAAAAACGAATAACATTTCTGAAATTAGAATAAAAATCTGAGTTAAAAACAGCTATTAGTTTACAAATATCGAAAACCATCGAGAGTGGTGTTATGTTTATTTACGAATTGGAAATATGTACATGATGGGGTAAAAAGTTTCGTGGTATTTTCTTATCACTCCTTTAGTGACAGCTGTCTATGCAATATCGCTGTCACAAAAGTTCACTTCGGTTACAAGAAGAAGTTCTTGTTACCGGAGTGATTTTTTGTTATCTTCATACGACACAGATAAGATAATTCACCTTATTAAGATAATTCAAGGTGAATTATCTTAACAACTAATTTAAAATGAAACTATTTTTCCCTACTGTTTCAACAGGAACATCAGTCTCGGAAAGTCTGGTTACATGACTTTTCTTCTTACTTTCTAAAAGTATTTTAGCAGACATATAATATCAAGTGAAAATTGCAGAGGGCTCTGCAGTTTGTACTTTAATAATAATAATAATATTATTATTATTATTATTATTATTATTATTAGCCATATGGTGCAAGGAAGCCTGAGGGTTATGCTGCACCAACCAAAAAAAAAAAAAAAAATTCTGAATTACCCCGAGAGGGAGAGAGAGAGAAGGGAATCACCAAGAATAAACTGATTTTAATAATAATAATAATAATAAAGAAAAAGAAGAATTATGATATCTAGCTCAGGACCCTGGTTGTGCCAAGCCCATACTCACCAGATGCCAAACCCTGGGGTTAATTCTCAGAGTCGGGTTAATAACGCAGGGGCATGTTTAGTTTCATGTAAAATTATTTAAATTTAACTTTAATTTAATTTCATTTTAATTTCGATAGTATTTTTCATTATAACGAAAATATCAATTTAGTGCAAGAAAAATTCATTCCGATACGAAAAATTATAATCATTATAGCAAAGATTTTTTAAAATCTTTGATCCTTATCGTGTTGCAATGATTTACTGGGCAGGCCTGTTCGAGATTACTCAGATTAGTAACTTTTGATTTGTCTATCTTTCTAAAATCTTGAGTGATTTTGGAAGCAGGAGGTTGTTTACTACATAATTCGCGTAACGTGCTGATAGAGGAGGAACCAGTGTTGCAGCTTTGCGTGAAGATGTATGGTTATTATTATTATTATTACAATTAGCCATATGGTGCAAGGAAGCCTGAGGCTTTTGCGGCACCAGCCAAAAAAAAAAAAAAAAAAAAAAATTTGAGTTACCCCTGAGAGAGAGAAAGAACAACAAGAGTCAGAAATAGAAGGGAATCACCAAGAAAGGGAAGAATGATGATATCCAGCTCAGGACCCTGGGATACCAAACCCATACTCACCAGATGTGAGCCCCTGGGAAATTTGTTTTACATTGTATTATCTGATTGCTACGATTTGAAAATGGAAGAGACTATAGTTACATGATAATAATATTTTTCTTTTCTTTTATTTATTTTTTTTATTTTTTTCGGGAGTTTAGAAACTTTAAAAGCAGCTTATGAAAGCTTTTAAAAGTTTTGTTAAGCACAAAACTTCCAGTTTCGTGTCTTCAGTGCTTTTTTTTTTTTGTTAACTTGCGAGTGTTCCTATTTGGTAAATTTTTTACTGGCTGTAACACAGGTTCTTTTATTTCTTCGAATGGATTATATTACTTGTTTCGCAATAAAGAGCCCAAAAACCATTCATTATGAAAAACTAGTCTTATAATACCAATTTAACTATGAAATCATTTTATCAGTTTTCATTTTGAAGATATTAACACGCGGAATGCTAATATTTGGCAAAGAAGACAAGGTTGTTATTATTATTATTTTATTTTCATAAAAAAAATCACCCATTACATGCAGACGTTCAGGTCTCAATATGCTTTAACCCCAGGGGCTCACATCTGGTGAGTATGGGCTTAGCACATCCAGGGTCCTGAGCTGGATATCGTCATTCTTCTCTTTCTTGGTGATTCCCTTCTCTCTCTCTCTCTCGCTCAGAGTAACTCAGAATTTTTTTTTTTTTTTTTTTTTTGGCTGGTGCAACAAAAGCCTCAGGCTTCCTAGCCATATGGCTAATGATAATAACGTGTAACCATAATATCAAGAGAAAATTGAAACTGAAATCTGAAGTGGAATCTGAAAATTCAGAATTTTCAGATTCCACTTCCGTCTTGCTTTAACCCTTTCGTTCCTGGGCATGAAACTTGATTTACTGCAAATAAAGAATCCTTTTAAATCTTTCAACAATTTAGCACCCTTTTTTTTTCTTCCGTTGATCGTCTCACAAACTCTATGCTTGGATCAAAAAATTTCAAATTCGAATTCATCCGTCCACAGTACGTTTTTCCACTCTTCAATTGTCCAATATTTATGGCTCTTGGCACAAGCCCACCATTTCTTTCTATGTTCCGGTTTTAATACGGGTTTTCAGACTGCTACACGACCATAAAGTCCTTGTTTAAGACGAAGTTTTACAATGGATGTAGACACGGATGTTTCTCCCTTCCTATTGAATTCAGCTCGGATTTATGGTGCAGTAAGTCGTCGATTGCGTTTTCTCGTGATTCGTTGTTACGCCCGCTCGTCCTGATTGTGGGTTGTCATTCAAAGTTTAAACTGCCAGCCTCCTTGAATCGTCGAATGTTAATTGGTACAGTACTCCTTTAAAATGTGACTGGCCAAACCTGTATTCCTCCACGACGAATATTAGAAGTTCAGAGGTAGAAGGAAAAATTTAGTGATTAGTAACTATTAAATTTAAAAAAGTAAACACATTTCTTTATTCAGTTCACATATGGTATATTTAAATAATTACTGAACTAAAGGGATAGCGAAATTGTGTATTGTTTATGTCCATTTTATGATCCTCTGTAACAAAAGACAAGTCTCCAGCTAATCTGGAATAAATGCTGTGAGAATATTCGTGAGCTATTTACAACTATGTTTACACAAACCCCAAACAAAAGCATTTGATTGACTGCAAAAATCCAAGAAATATGACATAGATGCATAGCATAGTACCGTGCAGATTTTGTTAAATTGAAGTTGTTTAAAAGTTAACTTTTTTTTTTTTTTTTCGCAGGAGTTATGGGACGAGACGTTATTTTATTTGATTATTGCATTACAAGGAAATTTAATGTTACTTATTTACAGCATTAGAACATTTGACTACAAGTGGTCGAACGCTTCGAAAGAAAGCAGGAACGAACTGATGGATACTGAGAAATGTACACACAACAGGATGTGACCCAAATAGTGAACGTACAAGGGGTTAGCTTGTTTATTTTGTGTCATAGTATGAAACTATTGATATTGCGTCTGGGTGGGGGGGGGGGGGAAGGAGAGAGAGAGATTGTGTGTGTGTTAATTGTAAAAGTAATGATAATCTCCTTCTTCTGTTCCTGTCCTGGTTGAGATGCTCATTAACTATCAATTATCTCTGATTCTAGCATCCACCCACTTATAAACCAACATAACCAGAGGACATTACATAATAATTTAAAGTGAAGTCATAAAAAAGGTCAAATAATGGTTTCCATCACGTGACCTGCTTGTTGCTTGGCTTTGCAGCGGCTGTGAAGAAATTTCCTGCCGTCTAATAGAAAAGAGTAGGTGAGGTCACAGCAACCGACCTTGGAGACGGTGCGAGTCTCATGCTCGCTGTGACTCCAATCTGTAAAAGTGGGTGGAGCAATAATATATGTTGAGTGGAGAGGGACAGTTGCATCAATTTAGTTTGTCGGAAGCTCCATGAGACAGATCTCCATCATGGGAACATTTGGAACTCTGCTGTTAACACTTGCATTACTGTGTTTGGGTAAGTAATCATAGAATTTAAATGCCAACATATTTCGTTTTTCTCTCTTATTTTACAAAAAATAAAATAAAAATAAAAGAATATTATAGCGCTCGCAATATTTTTTTGAAACTGAACAGGCAGTT
Source organism: Mastigoproctus giganteus (assembly GCF_048544385.1). Lineage (NCBI taxonomy): Eukaryota > Metazoa > Arthropoda > Arachnida > Uropygi > Thelyphonidae > Mastigoproctus > Mastigoproctus giganteus. The sequence continues at coordinate 151,744,569 of NC_143587.1, read as the reverse complement.
TAATTGATGCTAAATCTTGACTTTTATTTGTCACAATCTCTTTTGTAGTTTTGGTGTTATTTGTAATGGTGTGACAACAAGATCAAAACTAAGTGCTTTATCTTGTAAATTTAAAATATTTTATGACAACTTTGTTTAGATCAAATAACGATAATATTAAAATGAATTTTAATCTTATTATTTATTTTAATATATTATGATAATTTACAACTTCGTTTAGATTAAAGAGTAAAAATCGAATTTAACAATAAAGATAATTGATAGGAAACCATCTTATTTCTAATTCTGCAGTCATGTTAGTAACAAGTTAGTTGTATTATTCTATTAATAATAAATAGATTCTAAACTTTACATAGGTGAAATACTTTTACTTCAAGAATTTATGGAATTATCCTCGGCCACCGCTACTTAACTGGCAAAGTGAGCTTAATTCTCAAAAGGTAACCAATTGATATTTGCAAATAAACATATATGTCAAAACATCGATCAACTTATTGCGAATATACCGCAACGTGCTGAAATGGCGCGCGCCATGGGTTTTAGTTCACTGGAAAGGTCCATACTGATCAAAAAATACTTGAAATGAAAGCAATTTATCTGTGCAAAATTTAGAATCTGTTTATTACTAATAGTCTTCTAACGGTCATACGTCTGTCGGATGTTTTCTACTCCCCTTCATCAGTGCCTGCAAAATTAGAAATAAAATTGTTCACCTATTATTAATTCTAATTTTTTTATTTAATCTAAACAATATAACGTTCAACGTGCGGTTCAAACATTATGCGAGGAATTTATTATGGGCCTTTTTTTTCACAATAATATAAGAGCAGCAACAACAACAACAACAATAATAATAATAAGAGGACGGAAGGGGCCTGATAGAGTTCGTCGAGCAACAGAACACAGCGATTGCTAACCAGAAGGAGTACTTCCAGAAACACACAACAGCACTCTACAAGGCCATAAGGAAGATAGACAAGCGGTATACTCCCCTCAACCTAAGCAAGGAATCCCCTCCCACCCAGAGGGCACAAACGAAGTTAGAAAGATGGGCAAAGAAGACACTCCATGGCAGACAGTACAATGACCTCCATCAAGATCATATAGATACCATTGCTTCCAATGCATGGCTCACAAGTGGGACAATCTTCCCCGAGATTGAAGGATTCATGCTCGCCATCCAAGACCAAGTAATCAACATCAGAAACTAGAGAAAATACATTGGCAAAGGAACCCGAAGTGTCAGATGTCTCATGTCGACGATACCACCTGGCCTCAGAAACGATCCAACACATCATCGATCCATCACCGCGGGATGCAAGGTGAGCGCCCCGACTTAGTACACACGTAGACACGACCAGGTAGCCAGGAAAATGTATCAGAAGCTAGGGAGGAATTGCCAGTTGATCAAAGAAAGTGTACTGTACTACAAGTACGAACCCCAGGCAGTACTAGACACCCCAACCCACAGGTTGGTCTGGGACCGCACCATAATAACGGATAAGACAATCCCGCACAACAGACCAGACATAACCCTTGTGGACAAAAAGGAAAAGGCTACCTATCTAATCGACACTGGCATACTCCAGAAAATCCATGAGGAAAAAATTAGGCAGTACACGAATCTAAGACAGTAGATCAAAGAGATGTGGCATATGCAACAAACAACGTCCATCGCGATCATCGTGTCCTACTGATATTAGCATTAGCATTAGTAAAGGCACATGATGCAAGAAAGCAAGCTTATATAGCATCAGCTAAAAAAAAACCCTTTCTCATTTCACTTATCCACTCGCTCCAAATGTTTGTCTAGTTCCGCCTTGAATCTGTTTAAGCTATCAATTTCTACAACGACAGATGGAAGTTTGTTCCAGCAATCAACCACACGCTGGCTAAAGGCAAACTTCCGCACATCTATCCTACAACTGACTTTCCTCAATTTGAATTTATGCCCTCTCATTCTGAGTAAGAAGAAGAATCCCATCAGCACTAAGCATGCTCAAACCATTCAAGGCTTTATTCGCCTCAATAATATTTTCAATTTTAATGCCATAATTTTTATTTTTGATTTCAGCTTTTCTTTATATCCAAGTCGCTAAACAATGTATAGTATTATATAAAAGTATATCGTTGTACGCAGTCTCCCCACTACGTTTTTCGCATAGAATGATTAAAAACCTTTGTGCTTTGCAGTGAAGAGAATTCTTTTTCCCATTACTTGTGAGCAGTCGTGGAATGGTGAGTAGAGTGATATGCAATTAAAGCAGAAGGTGAAGTTTTCCAGTAGCTTATTTGGGCAACCCGAATTCAATGCATCATAAATTTTTTAAACTTCTGTGAGAATTCCCGGTTTCGGGATGAACCTGTATTTCAGTACAAAATACGTACATAATACATAGAAAAGACAGCTGTAGAATAGATGTGCGGAAATTTGCCTTTAGCCAGCGGGTGGTTAATTGCTGGAACAAACTTCCATCTGTCGTTGTGGAAGTTTATAGGTTAAATAAATTTAAGGAGGAACTGGACAGGCATTTGGAGGGAATGGTGTGATTTTTTTTTTTTTTTTTTTTATTTGGCTGATGCTGCATAAGCTCATGCACTTCCTTTCTGCATCACATGCCACTACTACTACTACTACGACTACTATTACATAACTGATATTCCAGTTATGGTTTAGTTCTATCTCTATATTTTGTTATTATTGTTGAAGGGTTTTAGGCGCATTAGCTACTTGTCACTGTATGGGCAGCATAGGGAAATACAGCGCACCGTGAGTGGACTGTGGCTGCAAATCTTGGGCCCTGAGAGTACTGTATTGCACTAGCCTAAATGTTATCGGATAGCCAATAACATCTAAATAAATTAAAAATAAGATTGACTTCACGGTTATGAGATCAATCATATTTTTGATTACAGCTTGGTGGGCTTGGTCAGCCAAGGACAAGAAGTCGTGTGCGGTAACTTGTAAAACATATGTTTTCCGGTGGCTTGGTATCTATCCATGGTTGTTTTTTGATTCACTATGATTCACTATCTTCTACTAAGTGGCACACTTTCTAATTCTCACGGAATGGTTGTAATCAAGGTGTTTGGGTTCACAGGTAAGTGAATGGTTTGGACAGGCCCCCTCCCCATATTACACTGCAGTGGAGGTAACCTATTCAGGAAGCCCCCCTGCCTTGTTGATATCATACTCCTCACTTTGGTGGCATGGCGTGGGATCTGCTGACACGCTCAAGCTGGTCTGCTCAGTGTAGGACTTATATTACAAAAAAAAAAAAAAAAAACCGAAGTATTATTTTTAGACTATCCGAATAATCAAATTCATCTGCCGTGCTGTATGTCTTATATCTGTTAATTGCGTTTGTTCTGTGGTCGATTTGTCTGTTTTTCTGGACCAAAAACTGGGGGGGGGGGACCTTGCTATCTACGCCTGAGACCGACTAACTCATCCACGGAGTGAAAAAGTCCATTAAAGTGCCTCGCGTCATCGACAGGATTCGAACCCGGGCCTTTTCAACCCGATGTGGTGAGGACGGTGACGATACCACCGTGCTACCGCGCAGACGGTCTTATATTACATTGCTTGCAGCGCCCATAGTGCTATCTTCCCCCTCATCCCCCCACACAGGTCCCTCTATTCCTTTAACTTCTGCACTCAAGGTGGAAATCTCTCTATCATCCACCTTCTTTACCTTTACCTGTACTTCTTATCTCATACTATCTCCCCGCACTCCATTCCAATAAAAACTTCTGATGTTTTTTAGGGGGTTCTCCCTGAGAAGCTTAGGCGACACCAGGTTTTGTCCCAGCCAGAGACCTACACTCTACTACCTGGCCCACCTCCGACGTCTTCCATGGCAACAGGGAATCTTGGTCCTTCAAGGGCCCGCGGCTAAGTGGTCAGCGGAACAACAGACCAACGCTACACTACGCATACTACGCAATATCTTACACTTTCTGGTCTTTACAGAGTTCGTATTGCGATACAGAGTATACTACGCGGAGTTGGGGGATACTTCCAGAGCCTCAAGACCGTAAACACTATACAGATAGCTGCGTATGAAATCATACGCAGCTATCTGGAAAACAAGCACATCATCGTCAGAACCAAATTTCAGGAAGCAACTAAAGCAATTACTCAAGGTAGTCCACCGGGCTCAGTGCTGGGTCTATTCTTTTGAACCATAGTGCTAGAGGAGCTTCTAAATATGGATCACTTCCTGCAGATACTTTTGCCTTTTCCGATGACCTTGCCATCGTTGTTATGACAGAAATCGTGCCACACTTGAACGTCAAGAAAATATTATTTTTCAAAAACTGCAGGATTGGACACAGGTCACAAACTAAAAATGTCAACTGTTGAGGAAGAAGGTAGAAACCTTTGAAAGCTTCAGTTATTTTAGCGCTTTTAATCTAGTATATGTTATTGCATTTTAATTCAGTATTTTATTATCATTTTATTTGTACATTCACTTACATTTGTTTTATCCTATCTTAAATCAGTATTTTATTATCAGTAACATTTTATTTGTATAATCACACTTATTTTGTTTTGTTTGATCTACTGTAAATTTATTGTAAATTTAAATATAAAGCTTTTTAAGATTTTGGTTTTCGTTTTTACTTTAATGGTTGGTGAGAAACGCTAAAAATCATAGTAACACCCATAATTTACAGACATAATACATATACGAGTATATGTAAGAAATTACGGGTGGCCTTAATATAATAATAATAATTTAATGGAAGCAGTGTCCGCGCGGTAGCACAGTGGTATCGTCACTGTACTCCTCACACCGGGTGGAAAAAGCCCAGGTTCGAATCCCGTCCATGACGCAAGTAACTTATGGGCTTTTTTTCACTCCGTGGCTGAGTTAATCGGCCTCAGGCGCAGATAGCAAGGTTTTTTCCTAGAAAAATTGGGGGTTTTCGTCCAGGAAAGCAGTCAAATCGACCAGAGAACAAATTCAATTTACAGACACAATACACATGGGCAGTTGAAAGTAAATTTCTAGGCGACCTAATATAATAGTTTTAGTAGTGAGTATGGAAGCAGTTTTAGGAGAGAGAGAGAGAGAGAGAGGAACCATTATAAGAGCTGGCCAAGGCCACCCTAAGGCTACATCAACCAGAAAGACCGCTATCTGGCTCTAACAGCAAGACCGAACCTTGCAATGTCATGTTATCAACTGTCTCGTGAGGTTGCTGCGGCCACAGTTTAAAACATTTTCAACCGGACTTGTGTTAAGAAGGCTCAATTCAAGTGAACTCTACTGCAAGGAGCCAGTGGTTTGTATCCCATTAACCCAAACTACCACAGAGCTCGTCGAAACTGATGCCATGAGCATGTGACTTGGAGTCCTGACAAAGTTCTGTTCTCTGATGATTCTCGTTTCAGTCTACAAACAGATTCTAGACGTGAGAAGAGAGAGAGGGAGAGAGGCGCCTCCGTAGCCAGGTGGGAAGGAGCAGCAGTGCATAGCACACGCTTTTTGATTAGACCGGGGTTCGAGCACGTCACCACCAAATACGGAGGATGCGGAAACGTCAGAGAATGACCACCGCATATCCCAGAGCAATATGGCCTTAATTGCTAATGCTCCTAAAAACCCAACAACTAACAAACAATTATCTGGAGACAATGAGGAATGCGGTACCATCCATCGGACATCTGCGAAAGGAACACTTACGGTGGAGGAACCGAGAAATATGAAGAGGAACACTTCGTATTCCTCTTCATATTTTTGATAGTGGTATCGTAACTATGGAGAGGTACCGACAACAGATCCTCGAACCTTATGAGCGACCTTTTAGGGGTTCTGTTGGCCCAGATTTTCTTTTCATGCACGATAAAGCCACTGCACATAGAGCTCAAGTGGTGGAGGAATATCTTGTAACTGAAGATATTCAACGACTCCCGTGGCCAGCACGATCACAGACTTAAATTTGATTGAACATGTGTGGGGCGCTCTTGGGCGTCGCATTGCACGCCTACAGCCAACTCCTGGGTCACTTGGTGAGCTAAGATCTGCGCTGGTGAAAGAAATGGTATTTGTTGCCACATAATCTTATAGACACCCTTATATCGAGCATAGGCCACATCTCTGAGTTCTGTTTAGTGGTTGGAGGGGATCATACCCGTACTGATGTCATTACCATATTGTCGAATATCTTGTATCGACTTCTGTAATGTGACTTTTTTGGTAATTCTTATACAACCCATATAAACGTTCGTTATGCCTGTCCTAAATTTCTCGTTGTGTCCTCATTTCATCGTTATTTTGCGGTACACCACAGTACCAAATTTTGTCGCGTTTTGTTAATTTTGTTAATTTCTACGTGTTTTGTTAATTTTGTCGAGCAATGTAATACATAACACAAAAGTAATAATAATTTGAAGTCATTCTATATTATAAATACTCTGCAGCGTCCAAATTAACTAACATATTTATTTCCCAAAATGAAGACTTGTTTCCTTTAATCTTCTAAACTCATCCATCTAAATTCCATTGTATATCAATCGATAATCTTGTAATTATCTATTAGCTCTATTAAATGTTGACAACATATTCAAAACTAATTGTGTTCTACGATTAAATACCTGATTTGCAAAACTTTTTAAGTCATTCAAGTTGTTTGAATTTTCAAGAAACATATGTTTCTGCCCAGGAAGAAGTCCTCCTACACTAACCGTCTGTTGTCTAATGTCACTGTAATTAGGGCAGTATAATTATGGTAAAAATGAAAACTGTTTAGTTTTCATTTTTACCATAACTACAAAAGTGTGTATGATGAATCCGAAAATTAAACAGTTTCTCGTTGAATGTTGTTGAATTATTACCTGTAATTATGAAAGAAGTCGAACTTGGTTATAACGAGCATTCAGAGCCGAAACTAGGCAACCCTACACCTGGGGCAAAAGTAATATAAGAACGCCCTCCCCCCCATTATATGCAGGTAGTCAATCTAGGAATTCGTAAAAATTACTTTTGTAATGATCTACAATGCTCTCCTGCATGTGTACACACACTCTTGTAACACAGTTGGTAGGATTGCTGTCCTTCCCACACCGGGTGGAAAAGTTCTAATGATTTGCATATATTTATTAATAAAATAATTTAAATAATACAATGAATATAACAAAATAAAATATCAAAGAAAAAGAAACTTACAAATATTCATTTATATCTACAGAGACTTTGTTTCTATATAAACTACAAAGAAATTAAAAAATCACAGATAGCTTATGTTTATACATCTAGTATAAAATCATAGAAACAAAATATTGTGAGCTATAGTACTTTTAACATTATAACTTAAAATAAAAATATGCAATTATTTTAATAGAATTTTTTTCGCTTTTGCCGAAGCAAAATCATCAATAATTTTATCTTGATTTATGTTTTATGCAACCTAATTTTCAATGGATATAATTGATAAGTTGGTTAGTCGCTCTTGTCTGGTTGTTGATCTAAGGTAATTTTTAATCAATTTAAGTTTGCTGAAGCACATTTCACAAGAAGTTACTGTTACAGGCAGAGTAAGAAAAATTCGTAACGCTATTTCTATATTTGGATAAGATTCTCTTCGATAATACTCATGAATGAATTGGAGAAGTTGTAAAGAGGTTACAAATTTTATATTATGCAGACTTGATAAAACATGATTTTTGAAACTTTCAATTTCTGTTGAAATATCTGACGCATTTAAATCTTTGTTGTATTTTAATGCAAGGTTGGAAGCAGCCTTCTTCAAGTCAGATTTATTAATTAATGTGAGTGAAGTTCCAAATCAAAATATGAAGAAATAGTATTCAGTTTTTCAAATCTAGTGCTTCCTAAGTCATTCATAAGAACATCCAAAACAAATTTAATTTCAATACAAAATTGTTGTTCGGCAGATAAACTGAAATTGTCTGAAGATTCATAAAGCGCCATTCTTTTTTCTTTCTTCTTCTTTCATCTCGAAATGTAGCTGGTATATCCATTTTTTCTGCTGTGGCAGCAGCACATCCGAAAATATCTTGAAATTCACTTTCCCGTATTTCTTGGAGATTTTTTTTTATCAATCCACTTATTAATTGGGAAAAGTTACGTATACAAAGCTTTTTAGCTTGCAATGCTTTATTCACACAGTCAATATTATGAAGAATTTTATTCCATATAGCCAATCTGAATAAAAATGGATAGTCTATTTGTAAAAGCAGACTTTGAGCAATACTGATAGTTTCTGCATTTGCAGACGTATCTTCATGAACTTTTGTTATTTGTAAGAAGAAAGATTTTATAGCTCGTTCTTGGGATGACCATCTTATTATTATTATTATTATTATTATTATTGTTAGCCATATCGTGCAAGGAAGCCTGAGGCTTATGCTGCACCAGCCAAAAAAAATTGATTTACCCTAGGACCCAGAGAGAGAGAGAGAGAGAAGTAGAAGGAAATCACCAAGAAAGAGAAGAATGATGGTATCCAGGTCGGGACCCTGGGTGTGTCAAGCCCATACTCACTAGATGTGAGCCCCTGGGGTAATCTTGTGTCTGTATATCTTTTAAGTGAAATCTTCAAAGTATTCATTCAAATTTCCCAGCGACTAGTGGAACCAGAAAAAAAAAAGTAAATATCCTTTGAACAATGACAAAAAAAACTTGTCATCTCAGACGTTATTGACGCTGCATATACACCAGCTAAATTAAGACTATGTGCCGAACATAGTACAAACGTTGTAAATTCATTGTTTGTTTAAATTATTGACTGTACGCCATTATATTTTCAGCCATATTGGCCCCGTTATCGTATCTCTGCCAACTGACATTTTTAATGTCAAGTCCATTCTTTTCTAATTTGGTAAGAATTTCTGTCGCCAATCCAATGGCAGTCTTTTCTTTATTTTCTATAAAATCAATGAAACTCTCTTCTATTGATGAATTTTTTCTGTCTATAATTTGCACATATCTGATTATTCGGGACATTTGTTCATTCATGATGTGATAAATCGGGTGTGCAATCAATTAACAAGAAGAAATACTTACATAATGATGATACAGAGATTTTAAGGGAGAGAAGATTGAAAAGGGAAGATTCCAATTACTAAGTCTCTTATGGACCATCAGACAAGATATATCTACGTGTACCACTTTTGAAGCGAAAGGATCCGTACAGAAAATAAAATAGGACACCTGAGATGACGAGTGGTTGAATCAACTGGTAATTTGGATTCTGTCGAAAAGTAAGTGGGGTTTGGCAGATTGTAAGTGAACGTCATTGAGATTGGAACCGAGACCATTCGTGATTTGAACGAGGAAGTGTTTGGGAGGTAAGTTTGCTCTATTAGTTTGACTATTTGTGATATTTTCAGCAGTAAAGAAAAGAAGAGACAGGGCATGTAGGAAGTAATGAAATTTTTGGATATAGCGTACACACAATATGTACCCAGATCCCTGACATAATGTGGCCTCAACACTGACCCTCCGCATACGGACTACTCAGTCTTCCTTCAGTCACTATCCGGCAGAGTGACTGAAGATTATACACTAATGATCAGCTGATCCGGATGCTTCCTAGAAAGAGGACCATTAGGTTCGGTCTGGTGAACTGTCTAGCCCCGACCTGGGAACAGCATTTCAGAGCTGTACCTTAGAAATGTAAGGAAGATTGGATCTCGCCATAATGCCTATTATAACTTCAAAAGACATCAATCATATTCCATGATGGAAGAAATGAGGGGGTGCAGGACCTTTGCTTTGCTTTGCAGACCAAACACGAGTTCCACCACTTCAAACCTCTAATAAGCAAAGTGATAGTATCGTGCCGGTCAATGGGAATCGTCTACCACCTAGTATTACTTGGTAACACAGAGGGGCGACATTCCTCAGTGTGGTGTGAATGACTTCTGCTCACGTTGTTTCGCACCTAGTGGTCACCTCTAGTATACCAAGTGCCTTATTTCAGGACTCGCACATGGGGATTGTACTCAGAGTTACTAACAGTCTCGCCATCGTGAAGGTGCATGCAGAGGTCGTTGCAGAACGACCAGATTTTTCAAATTCGTACCACTGACTCAAGTGTCACCCGAATATCTATCTATATTCGACAGATCGTCGCCTTGTCATTCCCATTTTTCAAAGTTGCCGGACTTGGGCGTCTTCAACTTTCAAATTTTTCTCTCTCATAGTTAATATTCCATGATTTTCTACGGCATCATCATCTTCACTTTCCTTGTGGAAAGCGAAGACGAGGATGCCGTAGAAAATCATGCAAAATTTTAGGCCACTCATAAAATTTTAGGCCATCTCTCTTCATTCATGCGTAGATGTCCACACTATCTCGGCCTCCAATTTTCAATTCGTTCTATAATATCTTCATCTGTGTGCAAACACCTTGTAATTCCCTCGTTTGTGTCCATCTCAAGCTTGGAAACTCTAGCACTTCGACGAAGTGCTAGAGTTTCCAAGCTTGAGATGGACCACCTCTAGGGCTTGAGATGGATCGTAGTCCACCTCTAGGGCCCTAAGCTTCTTTTTGTTACCCTTTTTCAGTGTCCACACCTCGCATCCGTAACAAAGTACTTATTCCACTAACGATTGTCCGATATGTTTTATTGTCCTAAGGGAGATATTGTTGTCCCACCGTATAGTATTGAGAGCACAAAGAATCTTCCTACTTTGATGAATTCGTGTGCTAACTTCCTCTTTCTCCAGTCCTTTCTTAGTTATAATACATTCAAGGTACTTGAAGAAGTTAACAGTAACTTCCAATTCGTCTAGATGCTCCGCTGTGCTTAGAAATTCTGTTTTTGTAAAATTGATATTGAGGCCCCATTGGTTATATGTAAGATGCAGTTTTCTTAACATGTATTCCAAATCATAAGCTTCTTGTGCTGAACTCAAATATCCATCAGCGTTTTGGGCACTCAGATAGCAAGCCTGATCGCCATACCTGAGTGACAAGCCTCAAAGAAGCAAATTCCGTTAAAGAATTCAGTGATTGAATAAAGATGTGAATTTTTCTAATACGCTACTACCTTTTGAGCCATTTTTTCATGATAAAAGCTGTTCTGCTGGAAAATATTTGTTCATAATAAACACCTTATAAATCACTTATGATTCTGCTTTTGATTTCGTACTTCGCTAGTGTTGAACTTCTGATTTCATATGAAAAGGTAATTACATAAAAAGGTAATTATTTTCTTGATTAGGAGAAATTATAGGCGCCTCCGTAGCCAGGTGGGCAGGAGTAGCAGTGCGTAGCGCACGCTTTTTGATTAGACGGGGTTCGAGCCCGTGCCCAACAAATACGGAGGATGCGGAAAGGTCAAGGAATGACCACCGTATATCCTCGGAGCAATATTGGCCTTAGTTGCCAATGCTCCTAAATAACAAATAGGAAAAATTATAATTTTCTTCATTGTAGAATTATTGTTTTCTCCATTAAGAGCAAAAATGCTATTTTATGTTGATACATAAAAATATAATATCTGCAGTTTGAGTTAAAAAAGTTTGAAGTAAGAACTTCTTTTTTTTTTTTTTTGATTTGGTAGTTGTTGGCGCATCGGCTTCTATGGCCATATTGCACCTCCCAAGGTTTTTGCAGTACTTTGATCCAAGCCCGAGGCGGGAATCGAACCCGTGACCTTGGGTTGCCGGGCAGGTACTTTACCCACTCGGCTAGCCCGGTCGGCAAGTAAGAACTGAAATACTGTATAAGATTGTATTTTGTGAATAGCAGTGTTATTCTCAGATCGATTTTTCTGTTCATTCACCTTAACATGAATGTTTTCGAGTTAAGTTAATACCGTCTGCTATCCCAGAAAGACGCCTTTACAGGGGGTATCTTCTACTATATTTCTCTATTTAAAAAATAAAATGTGGAGGTAAATCTTCCATTTCTAAACTAATTTAAAAAATAAAAATACAAAATATGTAATCTTACAGCGTTATTTCAGCTTAATTAACTTAGCTGCAGAAATGTGAGGAATTTTTCTGCAAATAATGATATGTGTGAACTTTTGTGTCATGTTTAGGGTCGACCCTCAGGAAAAGTGCTGGAAAATCACTTGTCTCTTGTGCAGCGTATCATTTAGGTTTGCATACAGGGTGTCTCTTTTGAACATCCCTGATTTTAAAAGTTGGTTAAAAATAATGTGTTACACATATGACAACGTAGTCGGAGCCAGTAGAGGGGATATGGTCAAGTTTCATTGTTGATGTTTTGAAATGCAATGTGACTGAGGCTGGGGTTGCTGCTGTCATTTGTCTAAAAAAAAAAAAATTGGGTGTGTGTGTGTGCTGAGCATACATAGCTGAAGTTAAGTTAAAACTTCTTTAGGCGAACATTTATCATTTGACTGGGGATCCCATGTTCATCGTTTGAATGCCGCAAGCGACGAATCTGCATGAATGGGAGCCTTGGAGATATGAGGCGTTCCGTTACTAAATCTAGTTTCGGCAAGTGCTGTGGCATCCGATGATATTTAAAACCATTTGACTTCGATAGAGCCGGAATCACTTTGTTTTCGAGAGAGCCACGACAGCTGTTATAGGGCCGACATGTGACTGGCATCCTCATTTGAAAATGCTGTTTGAAGAAGAGCGTGATCTTGAGCTGCTACAATCTTCACATTGTTCTTGAACCAAAGCCGATCCTACATGGAACCAAAATCATTATCTAGGAATGTACGTTTAAATTGTGCGTGGATGCTTCGGTGTTTCTTAAAATCCTGTTGCTGCCCCGGCTGTGTATTACGCCCGCTACGTGTTGAACGATTCGATGGAGTACTTCTGGCAGTCAGTTGTGTCTTCTTCGCTTTTCGTTTACGACTGGGCTTTGTCTTCGTCGTGAGCTAGGACTCTTCATCGTTTTTATTTGTAGTATCCACTTCCACGACTCCTTCCAAATTCACTTCTAACATTTCCGGGGAGATGTTGTAAGGCTCTGAAGATGTGGATGGATCTTCTCCGGCTTCTTTGTTCAACTGCATTGCACGCTGTAATTTCTTCCGCTGTCGAAATAGCTTAGATTTCTCCTTTCTACTCAATGGAGGTGGTTTAGATGGTCGCATTGCATATATACGTGCTCTATACGCCTTACAATGCTTACTATTAGTCTTCGACATGTTGAATTATAAATTTTTTCCTTCGAAATTTTTCATTAAATACGATGGAGAATGACGAAAGAAAGAGCATGGCGCAATCAGTAGGGGTACTGATTGGGTCATGCATCACCTCGTGCCCGATACGGAGTGGGACAATGGTGGGAGGATGAATCATTTTGTGTGGCCTTTTTGTCAATACTTGGAAGCATTGCATGTGTACGTGCGCTATACGCCTTACAACGCTCACTACAGTGGACCCCTGCTTTTATTGGTTCACCGTACGATCAAATTACTTTACGACGGACACTCCATAAAATACATTCGTTACGCAATATGTAGTAAGCGGCAATTATTGTGATCACATTTACGAATGGAATTTTAATTCTATTAACGGCGATTCTAATAAGTGAAAATAGGAGGAATATTATCCACAGGCTATAAAAGTAAAGATATCATGCACAGATTTACACTTTATTACCTTACCGATTAACAAGTCTGCACGGTAAATGATGTAAATGATTACGTGAGTAATCATTTACATCATTTATATTGGGTGTAAATTAATGATGTAATGTAAATAAAATGATTACTCGTGTAATCACACTCATGTAATCATTTACATTAAATGAAAAGATTAAATTTATTACATCTATGGGTAGATGTAATCATTTACATCTACCCATACTATCATAATCTACCTAACATCATAATTTTTTTTTTTTTTTTTTTTTTTTACCAATTAAAAAATTACGTGAAAATCAGAAGAATATTTTCCACTGGTTAACAAAAGAAAAAAAAAAAAGAAAGGAAGGCCACTTTGTAGTAAGGCCACCTTACTACAAGTGGCCTGGGCTGCTACATCGAGGAATATGGGAGACGGCTCGGCAAAAGTATTTCAAAAGAACCATCCGCAGAACATTTGGCCATTGTCGAACACTTCTGGTCGAACACTTCACGACATTGACCCGCATCGCGATTTTGTGATTGTAGATAAGTCCCGCCAGTACCGGCGACGTGCCTGGTTGGAGTCGCTGAACATCACATGCTCTACCACCTCAGTCAACAGAAGCAGTGGATGTCGGGTCCACCCTATTATTGAAGCAACCATTTTGATGAACATACGTCACAACGCAGGCTTCAACATAAAACCATTTTGATGAACGTTCACATACGTCACAACCGCAGGCTTCAACACCAAACAATTAACCATTGCGTCACGCAGTTTCATATACACGACTGGCAGTACACGCCCTCATGTTCCACACTCTTAACTGTCAGTTTGACTGATGAAGGGTACCTGAATAACCGAAAGCTTTTGCATGTATTTAATATTTAATATATGTGTGTTTTACAATTAGTATTAAACTTGTAATTATTTTTTCTGTCTTCCGTTTCTCTCTGTGTTGCAGAATAATCCACAAGAACCCTGCACTTGTAAAATGGAAAATTGACTGTAAATGGAGTCCTCCTAGGAAACTCTTAAACTAGTTATCTCAACTAGTTCTTTATTTTACACTTTAGTTGCTTATTTCTGACTTTGGAAGTTTATTTACCATATTTTATGCCCGTCTCCTTTGTTCGCAGCCATATTGTTTTCCTTCCGATCCTACACGTTTTTCGAGTCGCCATTAAGAAGCTTTCCGAAAACCTTGGATATTTCTGCAGCACAAAACTGCAATTGCCAACTTAACGTAGTGGTTCCTGTATGCAAGGCATATGTGGGAATTTAATATAAATTGAAATTAACCACTTCAAAAAAAAAAAAAAAAATTGAGATGGGTTGTGTACGGGGACACAACCGCAATCTTTTAAGACGTGAGTCCGTCTATGTTATTAGAGGAAGGGTAAGATGAAAATGAATAAAGTCTTGGTGGTTATAAGTGAAGTAATGGACATCGGCCCACTGCCATCTCTTTACAAACTCTTCAAAACGAACTGCGACAATAATATTGTCATTTCTTCTCATTTCATCATTTAATGTTTCAAAGTTATCACATTCCAAGTCAATATCCATCGATTCAGGAGGCAGCGCACTCGAAGTACTCGCGTCGGCGTTGACGCGCTCGGCTTTCTTGCGCTCTCTGTACAATCTGCATCGTTCGGCATTAGTTAATTTGGGCTTTTCTGATTCCTTTTGAATTTTTTTTCCAAAAGATATACGTTTCTTACATTTCTGTTCATATTTCCTTTGCAATATTTTCGACATTATAAAAATTTTCTTCAACTCAGCACACTTATCGGCTTATAACTTTACAAATTGTATTTTATCGGTTATTATTGTTAAATAATATTGTAGATCCTGTTATTCTCTACAAATCGACACTAATTTCAACGTCCAATCTCTTCGCAATCCAAAGTTACACTGCCCAAACGCCGCGGGGCGTACACATTTTCAGTGTTCACGCGCAAGCGCTACCCCTCTCCCCCTCACCGCTGCACATCCCCACTACCCACCATTTTAGATACGGACTTAAATCCTCTATCCAACAAAATTTAAATCATTAGATTATCATTTATAGTTTGCGAGATATAAACGCGACAAATCTTGCCATTTTATTGGTCGCTAGAGTTTCCGTAGAGAGCCCCCTATACCGGATCGAATTTAAAGACGTATTTACGTCAAAAAATCTAAATAAATAATAATAATAAAATAAAATAAATAAACAAAAATGTCAAATTATAAATCCCCATAGTTATGCTATTGCGCCTTCAAGCAGAGAGTGGCACTCCTCCGAGAATGAGGAAGTGTTTTGAGAACACCTGCCCAAATTCTGTTTCAAATAAAACACTCAACAATAGATCAATTAAATTAGACAATGATGTTCCCTTTCAACGGGATTTGCTTAATGTTAATAATATTGATGATGCCATGGACGAGGTCGAGAGTGTGGACACCAAGATGGACAATTCATACCCCCTCCAACTGAGCAAAAACGGCTAAAACTGCACCCCCAAAAATGTAGTCGGGAAATTCACTAGGATCAGTTTCCCCCCAGCTGCTCACTGGGAAGAACTAGAAAAAGATCTAGACTCCATGCAGTGCTCATTAGATAAGGATTGCTCTCACCTGGAGAAAATTATGATCCTCAGATCCATGATGGAACACTGCCTATGCTTTGAAGGCAGTATAGTGACCAAGCCAGCTGCCCAAAAAGTCACAGGCTGCTGGCGCACACTGCAAAAATGTTGCACGACTTAATAATCCAGAATGAACAATTAAGAGCAATTGAACGAACAACTGAAAAACAAATAATACTCTGTCAAAGGCCTTCACTAGTCCAGCTTGGACCAGCCATAGCACCCAGGACCCATCCTTCCCGGATCTGGCAACTCAATCAAACCCCCCAGACTCGATCAACGTTGTTACCTGCACCTAATTCAGAAGCATTTTATGCTTCCATGGTACTGCAGCCAAAAATTAATGATCCTCCTCCCAATAACGTTGTCATACCACTAGCTGATAACGGCTGCCACCTAATGAACAGTGAACTGAATATCAGGTTTGATGATTACCACCACCACACCAAGAACGAGGAATTAAGTGGGAAGCCGTAGCGCCCCCGGTCCTATTCAGAAGTGCTGAGGACCCTACCAATGACAGACAAGCTATTTGCTCCTCCCGATCCCACACAGAACAGAAAACAAAACCTAGTTATCCTTTGCGTGATCCAGGATGGATAATTTATTTCAAGTGAGGCTGTCAAAGAATCGATAATTACCAACTTTAAACCTCAAATGAAAACCATAAAAATAAAAATCCTCAGAAAAATCCGTAACGCCGGTATTATAACGAGGCTGCTTCTAAAAATGATGCAGAAAATATCATCCAAATCCCAGAGATAAATGAACTTGGACTTAACACTAAGATACCCAAACCGAAAGACCCATCTATTGTAATCTTCGATGTTGACAGGAATTTTCAAAGATGATGAGGAAGTATATGATAGGAACCTTGCCGATCACATCACCAGGCACGAAACTCAAAGTGAATTTAAAGTCAAGTAGTCCACCAAATCCAGATCGGGTGCTTATTGCAACTGGATAGTCGAACTCTCCCGGAAGATATGGAAAATATCTCAACAAGAACGAATATTTGTTGGCTGGGGCTCCTGCCGTTTAAAGAGCACCAAGTGCTTTAAATGCCTCTGTTTTGGACACACTTCCCATGTCTTTGATCGATAAGATTCTACCTCAGGTCACTGCACCAAAACAGACACACCTACAATGATTGTCCAAACAAAAACCAAGTCCCTAAATGTACCAATTGCAAGGCCTCAAAAATGGATCCTAACCTTTCCATCAGAGATGTCAAATTTATTTAAGGGAATCGATAACAGAACAAAATCGATTATAGCTGCACACCATAATCGGCATCCAACTAATGCCGTCAAGATGATCCAACTGAATACCAGAGCCAGAAACATGGTCGACCAAATCAGAAAGATAACGGACGAAGAAGAAATGGATAACAAAATTCGATAAAAAAACATAAACGTACTAACTGCTAACTTATCAGTAATCCCTAAAAGACCATTATTATTATTATTATTAGCCATAAGGTGCAAGGAAGCTGAGGCTTATGCTGCACCAGCCAAAAAAAAAACTCATGCCACCCTGAGAGAGAGAGTGAGAGAGAAAGAAAGAAGAGAGAGAGAGAGAGAGAGAGAGAGAGAGAGAGAGAGAGAGAGAGAGAGAGAGAGAGAGAGAGAGAGAAGGGAATCACCAAGAAAGAAGAATGATGATATCCAGTTCAGGACCCTGGGTTTGCCAAGCCCATACTCACCAGGTGTGAGCCCCATGTTCGAGGTTTCACAGGAACTATGACTGAAAGTCACTTTACTTCCTCATAAATTTCTTTTTAGATTTCGTTATAAGATAATGCATCAGATTAGAGTTTTCAGCTTTAGCAATATGTGAACTGGCTGTGCATGCACACAAACATACTGTACAGAGATAACACATATAATTGGATCATTTTTCCTGCCACATGGATGTGAAGTATGGAGCATGAAAAGAGTTGACAGGAAGAAAATTGAGGCATTTGAAATGTGGTACTACCGGGGAATACTGCGTATTTCTTACCTTGGTCGAAGAACAAATGAGTGGGCATTGAATAAAATTGGTAGGCCTAAAATTCGTCTTCGTAGCATCAACAGAAGAAAACTTAAAATATTTTGGACACATAGTAAGAAGTGATAACTTTCTGTCGAAAAATATAATGGAAGGAAAATGGAGGGGAAGAGGAGCAGAAGTAGACCTGCAACCAGGTGGAAAGATTGGATCACTGGCCTTCTGGACATGGCAGTTTGCGACGCCGCTCGTAGAGCACAAGATCGATGTAGTTGGAGGATTTTGATGGTGGCCACAACAGCTCCTCAGGGAGCTGCGTGACTGCAAGAAGACCCTCGTCTGAGACAGACTAACTCAGCCACGTTATGAAAAAGGCCCATAAAGGTTCCTCACGTCATCGACAAGATTGGAATTCAGGTCTTTTCCATCCGGTGTGGGGCGGACGGCGATTCTACTAACTGTGCTACGAGGGAAAAGTGTGAGATAGCTGGGGTGCTATGCTGTTATTTGTTAAGTTCCGAATCTGATAATAGTTTTTGCACATAGGTTGCTTTTGATAAGGAGCATACCCCATCACCCACCTTTTTCTGAGAAATACATTAATGTGGTCCATTAATCTGCTTGCTTTTCGAACTACGGTTTAGACTTGAAATTGAAAATCACGGGATTCAATTAATCTGGATTAGAAAGGGCAGAAACATTTTTGGGCTTTCTATTATTATTATTATTATTATTATTAGTCATATGGTGACCGGGGTTTATGATACACCAGCAAAACAAAAAATTGAGTCACTGTGAGAAAGAGAGAGTCAGAAGTAGAAGGGGAACTACCAAGAAAGTAAAGAATGATGATATCCAGCCTCCAGGACCCTGGGTGTGCCAAGCTCATACTCACCAGATGTGGGCCCCTGAAGTTGTTATTATTATTAGCCATATGGTGCAAGGAAGCCTGAGGCTTATGCTGCACCAGCGAAAAAAATTTTTCTGAATTACCCCGAGAGAAAGTAAAGTGTATTTAGTGTCTAACGGCACCAGGGATTTCCCCCATCTCCGCGTTGCTTTCAATGTGGGTGTACCAGTTCGTTGGGAAGGCCAGAGATTTAAAAGTGTATGGATATTGAAAATGTGTGTTCTGTTGTTCATATGGCCGTTTAGCCGCTGGACCCCTACTGAGGCCGAACCCCGAGAAAGAGAGAGAGAGAGAGAGAGAGAGAGAGAGAGAGAGAGAGAGAGAGAGAGAGAGAAGAATCACCAAGAAAAAGAATAATGATATCTAGCTCAGGACCCTGGTATAACTGATTTATTCAACCGCCGGTGAAAGCTGCTTGACAAAAATATCCGGGTCCTGTTAATTTGGATGAAAAGTTCTAAAAGTAGGGTAGTTTTCACTCTAAGTGGATTCTATTTATTTTTTCTCTAATCGTATATAAAATTAGAAAACGAATATAAATTAAAACGGCTGTGCCGAATAAAATGTTTTTACGAAGCAATACGTAGGTGTAGCAAAAAATTTTAAATTAACCTTAAGTAATTTGTGAACAGCGCTGTAATCAGATTTCGAAACGAAACGCTTGCCCGATATTTGTAAACGGTTTTCAGTTCTGTTTGTAGAAATGTAGTTATTAGAAAGTTATGGTATTATTAACAAGTGTGGCAACTTATCGGCGTTTCAGCGCACTTTTTGAAATCATCGGTGGTTGTTTTCATTAACTGGACTCAAGATTTTCCCAGGTACAGTCTTCTACTTTAAGAAATATTTAGCATATTTCTTCACGTAGAGATATTTCTGGCGACCGAAAAGGTATGGATGATATATTTATTTTTGATTTGGGAGATGCAGAAAAAGTCCGCCTCGTTGCATCATTTTGCCTTTATATATATTTTATTAGTAGTATTAATACTAATGTCAATTAGCGAAACATTTGAGAAATATTTTATTTTATATTTATGTATGTATTCACGCAGCTGACGAAGAGATACTTAAATCTCGAAAGCGCCTGTTAATTACGTATTAAACCCAGTTACTGTTCTTCCGGTCGCACTGAATTTCTTTTTCATATATATGGAACCCGGTACCAGAGGCCTCTAATTTCATATTGAAATATTTCTCAGCATTTGTAACCTTTGCTGTACCAATTTGTTAACTTACACTCTCACTAAAATGCACACTCACGCATTACTAATACAGTTTCAAGATAATCAGCATGAAATTATGCCCTCCAGGCTGTCATGTTCATTTATTTATTTAATTGTTTTTCTGTTCCCTTCCCCTCGTTGCAAAATAGTGATGCTGACCTTCACATATTGTTTCGCGACTGCCCGTAAACTGAGTGGTTAAAACAGCGCCCTTGGGGTATTTTCAACATCCAGGAAACACTTCCTTTTACTGGTTCATGCTGGTAAGAAGTTTTACTGGTAAGAAGACAGTTGGCGGGAACCTGGCCGTGATGACAATGATTAATATATATTGTTGTCTCTGGACACTGCTAATGTACAAGTGTTGGCATAACTATAGGCTAGGGTTGCCAACTAACCTACTTGTTAACTAAGTGTTCCTAGTCCTCATTGAGGGTCAGGTGCCACATCAAATAACTTAATTATCACGAATATATAACATTTTTATTTATTTGTATTAATTATTTTGATAATTAATATAAAACAGAGGGATGAGAGGGAACTGATGCAGAACAGACAGACTAAGAGTGAATTGGTTATTAAGTTGTCAGGTGTATTGAATATTTGGTTAGAAAACTTTTTTGCAAGTATCCTTGGAGTGATGACAGCTAGGGTTGCTACTTGTGAGTCTAAAATGGCAATGGATTCTGATATTCAGGGCCTACATGGGCAGGCTGAATGCTGAACAAGCCCTGCTGTTTTGCAAGCCACACCCTCTGCACCTTTGGAATTGTGGGGCTGTTAGTAACTGGGTGTATAGCCCCTCCAGGTGCAAGGTTAAAACACTACACCCAATATAATGGAGAAGGCCATCCAGGTGTGAATCAGCATAAACAGGGAATAACCAACTCTGTTCACCAAGCAATACTAGATGGTAGTAATTCTTATTGATACTTTTTCTGTTATTCTCCCCAAGTAAGTCTAAAATAACATTTATCTATAAAAATAAAGGGTTATTCCATGTCAAGTGCCGTTTTCTGGAACAAACTTCCTTCGTACATATTTATTGAAAATTACAGTCTACAGAAGTTCAAGTCTAATGTCAACAAATATCTTCTTTCGTCTTCTCAACCTCCAACCGAAGCACAGTACTATAGGTTCTAATACCTCTCGTGCTTGGGGTTTTCATAAAAAAAAAAAGTGATACCTGGTAAAGACACTGGAAACAAAATCTTCCCCTACTTCATATCAAGTTTTAGCCAACAGGTGTTTATGTTTAACATGCCCTTATATGAACAGTAAGCAGAAATGTAAAGATAATAATGCCAAAATATTCCATATGTAAAACGTAATTTACTTGGTTAATTGTGCAGAATGTGCGGTACAATATGTAGAACAGACGAATTTGGAGTTATGTTGCCAAATGAACTTGCACAGATGGCAAATTAATAATGATAGTAAATCAGAGAATAAAAATAGTATTGGCAAATTTAATAATGAGAAAGAAATTTGGCATTTCCAAAACCATAAATTCACCAATATAGTATTATTGATTCTGGGTGTGAAAAATAGTACACCTAAAAGAGAGATCATGGAAGATTTATTCATTATACAGGGTGTTTCAAAAATGATAGCCAATAATTTAAAGGTGAAAAGTACAAACTAAAATAAGCAAAAAAAAGTCCCAGCGAACATCGGGCCGCAAATGAACCATTTTCGAAATAATGCACATTTTCTGTTAAGATCTGCCACTGACTATGGGAGCACTAGTTTAGCAAAAAGCTGTGAATCCTTTGCTAAGGATGATTTTATTAAACATAAGATAATACATTTTAATTTTTGGTTTCAACCCCACAGGATTTTACAGATGTTACATGTTATAGGATGTTACAAAAGGTGTTCAAAATGCTGTCCTTGTCTGTACACAGCTTTGTAGGCTTCTCTGCATTGAATTGCGAATCCTCTCAGGCATTCCTGGGTTATTTCTGATTTGCTGAAAGGCTCCTTCAACCCAACACTGCAAGTCCTCAACTGTGTTAATGTCAGAAGTGTACACCAAGCTTTTTACATGACCCCAGGTACAAAAATCCATAGGATTTAAGTCTAGTGATCTGGGAGGCCACATTACAGGCCCACCTCTACCTATCCACCATTGACCATACCTTCTAGTTAGATACCAAGTCACAACTCGAGCAAAATGTGCCGGTGCACCATCATACATAAACCACATGTTCTGGCATTGCTGAAGTGGAACATTATCATCATCAAGAGGTCTTGAAGAACATTCTGCAGGAACTGAAGGTACAGCTCTCCTATTAGCCTGTTTGGCAGAAAGTGTGGTCCAATTAGACGGTCTTCTAGTAGTCCTGCCCAGACATTCAACGAGAAATGTTGCTGATGTCATGACTCGTGAATTGCATTATGATTTTTGTCGGATCAAAAGTGACAGTTATGAAAATTAAAAATACCATCATGAGTAAACCCATCTTCATCAGTGGACAAAATGTTGTTTAAAAATTGGGGATTCAGGACACACTTGCATCCACTGGCAGAAGTTCACTCTGGGAGGGTAGTCTGTATTACGGAGACCTTGTACATGCTGGATATGGTAGGTGTACAGTAATTGGCGATGTAAAATTTGCGACACACTGCTATGACTTAGTATATGCTCTTGTAGAGCAACCCTCCTTGTCGAAATTCCTGGATTTTGTTTTATTCTTTCTAGCACCCTATCCATCAGGTGTTATGCTTATGGGCCTACTTGCTCATACTCCATGTGCGAAGCACCCATGTTCTCTAAGGTGTTGATGTACCCTGATGAATGTGTGCCTTTGGGCTGCCTTCGCCAGGGAAATGCTTCTTGGTACAAATGTGCAGCTTCGAGTGCACTGCCGTTGGCTTTACTATACGTGAAATGCATGTCCGCATACTCTTCGTTGCTGTAACCTCTTACCATGTTGACTATCCTTTGACAAGTACTAGTATGTCTGCTCAGCGCAGATGTGGAAAACCACAGGTGGCGCCTGACCCTAATATATGTCTGCTATGTCTCAGAGCATTGAGAGAGAGGAAAGGGAGAGAATAAGCATAACCTAACCTAAACAAACAAGTCAGTGGTGGATCCCAACTAGAAAAGTGCAATATCTCAAACGATTCACTTAAGGAACCATGTTTACTAGGCTTTTTTACATATTGTAGTCTGTACAGTTTACCTTTAAATTATTGACCATCACTTTTGGAATACCCTGCATATTGTAAATCACTCTACTTGTTTGGCTTAAATAATAGGTTTAATGGGAAGAATTTTTCATATATGTCTAAACAGTGTATTTATGCTATATTCCAAATAGCTAAAACTATGGGAAATGTTTAAAAGTAATAAAGATAAAGTTTTAAATTGAAATAATGATAAAAATAAAATTGCCATAAGTAAACCAGTATGTTTCTGGCAATTAATAAAGAAATTGGTCCTTAAGGCTGTCACTGACATTCTCTCGGATATACCAAGCTCTTCTTGCTACCTGTCAGTCTAAAACACTGATGGAACTGATACTCAGGTGACACTCAAGTCAAGTGGACCTAATTTCGGCAAAGTCCAGTCGGTCTGTGACAGCCAAATCCTCTGCTTGCACCTTTATGTTGGTGGGACTGTTAGTAACCCTGGGTATAATCCCATGTGCAAGTCCTGAAATATGGCACCTAGCACACTGTAGGTGACCACCCAGGTGCGAACCAACGTAAGCAAGGGTTGAGGTGCGGTGCCTGCACCTTATGGAGGAATGCTGCCCTTCTGTGTTACCAGGCAATACTAGATGGTAGAGGACTCTCATCAACCTGTGCAATACCATCACTTTGCTTATTGGAGGCTTGAAGTGATGGAACCCATATTTAGTCTCCAGAACAAATCAAACTCTTCCATCATGCAGTATGGTAGTTTCACCACTGCATTGTAAAATCAGCATTTTATCATATTGATTTGTGTTTGGCAGTATTTCAACATTTTTAATTTTTTTAACACTACTATACTTATCTGTTTTATGATAAAATACATTTGAAATAAAATAATTAAAGTTTCCATTTGAATTCATGGACTTCGTTGGAAAATCCTGGGAACACAGGGGTGTTCCCAGGATTTTCTAAAGATGGAGGCTAAAGCACTGTTCTACAGAATCATTAAGTTTTAATCATCACAGAACAGTAAAAAAATTGACATTTTGAACATGGGGCTAAGCTACTTTAGCCCTTACCTGGGACCACCCCTGAATGGCTAATAAAACCGAAACTATTGTTGGTGAATTGTTTTCTTGTGAATAAATTAATTTTTTAATGTAAATGATTTTAATGAACTGGTGCCTTGGCACATTTTTAGAGGTCCTAAAAATATCCACCAAAGTCTACAGGGCTATGGACAAGCAGCAATTCCATTTCTCTGGGGCCTTCACAATGTTTGGGCTGCTGGAGCAATTGCACCTATGAAAATTAGGGCTTACAGGTGCCAAATTTACGAAATGTTTACCAAAATATTTTTATTAGGTTTTATTATGAAGAGGATCAAAATTATTAACTAATTCCATCCTCTGTCATTCAATATTTATTCTGAAATCTGCAATTAAGACCGTATTTAAATTTAATCTTTTTTCAGTTGCCTTGAAAAACAAGTGATAAAAGTGGCTGCTTCGTGGCTTGAGTTTCCTTGCTGTATTGAAAATAGCATTGACAAGTTTCTGTTGACGTGTGTGTGTGTGTATGTATGTATATATATATGTATATATATTCCTTCTAGGTGTGGCCTATGTTGCTGGTCGAGACTGCAGCAGTAATGAATTATCACAATGTAAGAACATCATAGTGAGTAACCTGGAAAGGAGAAATGGTGTGCTCACAAAAAAGTTGCTGGAATCTCATTGCAGGTCAGGCTAGACATAAATATTATTTAAAACTTTAATAAATAAGTTTTAAAACATTTACTGGTTTCGTAAAGTGTTTAAAAATATCCCTTTAAAAAATTTTATATCAGTTTTGTTAATCATTAATTACACATTAATTTCATGGCTGTGAATTCCTTTCATAATGTGGACAGGTAGAGAATATAACAACATTATTTACAGTGTGACGACTGGAAGATCATTGACTATTCAGCCATATTTTGTTAATTTTGTCATACAGAGTATTGAAAAACTGGTTGTACTTATCTAAAACTACTTGCCACAGACTTTAATTTATCTCTTGATATATTTTTGAAAATATATCTTGATGTTGGATTTGAATTTCTGTAGATTATAATTTTACAGAAATGCATAAGAAGGAAGGTTGTTCCAAAGAACAGAAAAAGGA